>NC_068423.1:26900721-27090721 GCF_023373465.1 Oncorhynchus keta
CGGCAGGTAACCTAGTGGTTAGAGTGTAGGGGGCGGCAGGTAGACTAGTGGTTAGAGTGTAGGGACGGCAGGTAACCTAGTGGTTAGAGTGCTAGTGGTTAGGGACGGCAGGTAGCCTAGTGGTTAGAGTGTAGGGACGGCAGGTAGCCTAGTGGTTAGAGTGTGGGACGGCAGGTAGCCTAGTGGTTGCAGAGTGTTGGGGACGGCAGGTAGCCTAGTGGTTAGAGTGTAGGGACGGCAGGTAGCCTAGTGGTTAGAGTGTAGGGGCGGCAGGTAGCCTAGTGGTTAGAGTGTAGGGACGGCAGGTAGCCTAGTGGTTAGAGTGTAGGGACGGCAGGTAGCCTAGTGGTTAGAGTGTAGGGGCGGTAGGTAGCCTAGTGGTTAGAGTGTAGGGACGGCAGGTAGCCTAGTGGTTAGAGTGTTGGGACGGCAGGTAGCCTAGTGGTTAGAGTGTAGGGACGGCAGGTAGCCTAGTGGTTAGAGTGTAGGGAGCAGGTAGCCGGCAGTGTAGGGGCCAGGTAGCCTAGTGGTTAGAGTGTAGGGACGGCAGGTAGCCTAGTGGTTAGAGTGTAGGGCGGCAGGTAGCCTAGTGGTTAGAGTGTAGGGACGGCAGGTAGCCTAGTGGTTAGAGTGTAGGGGCGGTAGGTAGCCTAGTGGTTAGAGTGTAGGGACGGCAGGTAGCCTAGTGGTTAGAGTGTTGGGACGGCAGGTAGCCTAGTGGTTAGAGTGTAGGGACGGCAGGTAGCCTAGTGGTTAGAGTGTAGGGACGGCAGGTAGCCTAGTGGTTAGAGTGTAGGGACGGCAGGTAGCCTAGTGGTTAGGGGTGTAGGGACGGCAGGTAGCCTAGTGGTTAGAGTGTAGGGACGGCAGGTAGCCTAGTGGTTAGAGTGTAGGGACGGCAGGTAGCCTAGTGGTTAGAGTGTAGGGCGGCAGGTAGCCTAGTGGTTAGAGTGTAGGGACGGCAGGTAGCCTAGTGGTTAGAGTGTAGGGACGGCAGGTAACCTAGTGGTTAGAGTGTAGGGACGGCAGGTAGACTAGTGGTTAGAGTGTAGGGACGGCAGGTAACCTAGTGGTTAGAGTGTAGGGACGGCAGGTAGCCGAGTGGTTAGAATGTAGGGACGGCAGGTAGCCTAGAGTGTAGGGGCGGCAGGTAGCCTAGTGGTTAGAGTGTAGGGGCGGCAGGTAGCCTAGTGGTTAGAGTGTAGGGACGGCAGGTAGCCTAGTGGTTAGAGTGTGGGACGGCAGGTAACCTAGTGGTTAGAGTGTAGGGACGGCAGGTAGCCTAGTGGTTAGAGTGTAGGGACGGTAGGTAGCCTAGTGGTTAGAGTGTTGGGGCGGCAGGTAGCCTAGTGGTTAGAGTGTAGGGACGGCAGGTAGCCTAGTGGTTAGAGTGTAGGGACGGCAGGTAGCCTAGTGGTTAGAGTGTAGGGACGGCAGGTAGCCTAGTGGTTAGAGTGTAGGGACGGTAGGTAGCCTAGTGGTTAGAGTGTAGGGACGGCAGGTAGCCTAGTGGTTAGAGTGTAGGGACGGCAGGTAGACTAGTGGTTAGAGTGTAGGGACGGCAGGTAACCTAGTGGTTAGAGTGTAGGGGCGGCAGGTAGCCTGGTGGTTAGTGTAGGGGCGGCAGGTAGCCTAGTGGTTAGAGTGTAGGGACGGTAGGTAGCCTAGTGGTTAGAGTGTTGGAGCGGCAGGTAGCCTAGTGGTTAGAGTGTAGGGACGGCAGGTAGCCTAGTGGTTAGAGTGTAGGGACGGCAGGTAGCCGAGTGGTTAGAGTGTAGGGACGGCAGGTAGCCTAGTGGTTAGAGTGTAGGGACGGCAGGTAGACTAGTGGTTAGAATGTAGGGACGGCAGGTAGCCTAGAGTGTAGGGGGCGGCAGGTAGCCTAGTGGTTAGAGTGTAGGGCGGCAGGTAGCCTAGTGGTTAGAGTGTAGGGACGGCAGGTAGCCTAGTGGTTAGAGTGTAGGGACGGCAGGTAGCCTAGTGGTTAGAGTGTAGGGACGGCAGGTAACCTAGTGGTTAGAGTGTGGGACGGCAGGTAACCTAGTGGTTAGAGTGTAGGGACGGCAGGTAGCCTAGTGGTTAGAGTGTAGGGACGGTAGGTAGCCTAGTGGTTAGAGTGTTGGGGCGGCAGGTAGCCTAGTGGTTAGAGTGTAGGGGCGGCAGGTAGCCTGGTGGTTAGTGTAGGGCGGCAGGTAGCCTAGTGGTTAGAGTGTAGGGACGGCAGGTAGCCTAGTGGTTAGAGTGTAGGGACGGCAGGTAGACTAGTGGTTAGAGTGTAGGGGCGGCAGGTAACCTAGTGGTTAGAGTGTAGGGGCGGCAGGTAGCCTGGTGGTTAGTGTAGGGGCGGCAGGTAGCCTAGTGGTTAGAGTGTAGGGGACGGTAGGTAGCCTAGTGGTTAGAGTGTTGGAGCGGCAGGTAGCCTAGTGGTTAGAGTGTAGGGACGGCAGGTAGCCTAGTGGTTAGAGTGTAGGGGACGGCAGGTAACCTAGTGGTTAGAGTGTAGGGACGGCAGGTAGCCTAGTGGTTAGTGTAGGACTGGCAGGTAGCCTAGTGGTTAGAGTGTAGGGACGGCAGGTAGCCTAGTGGTTAGAGTGTAGGGACGGCAGGTAGCCTAGTGGTTTGAGTGTAGGGACGGCAGGTAGACTAGTGGTTAGAATGTAGGGACGGCAGGTAGCCTAGTGGTTAGAGTGTAGGGGCGGCAGGTAGCCTAGTGGTTGGGAGTGTAGGGGCGGCAGGTAGCCTAGTGGTTAGAGTGTAGGGACGGCAGGTAGCCTAGTGGTTAGAGTGTAGGGACGGCAGGTAACCTAGTGGTTAGAGTGTAGGGACGGCAGGTAACCTAGTGGTTAGAGTGTAGGGACGGCAGGTAGCCCTAGTGGTTAGAGTGTAGGGACGGTAGGTAGCCTAGTGGTTAGAGTGTAGGGACGACAGGTAGCCCTAGTGGTTAGAGTGTAGGGACGGCAGGTAGCCTAGTGGTTAGAGTGTAGGGACGGCAGGTAGCCTAGTGGTTAGAGTGTAGGGACGGCAGGTAGCCTAGTGGTTTAGAGTGTAGGGACGGCAGGTAGCCTAGTGGTTAGAGTGTAGGGACGGCAGGTAGCCTAGTGGTTAGAGTGTAGGGACGGTAGGTAGCCTAGTGGTTAGAGTGTAGGGACGGCAGGTAGCCTAGTGGTTAGAGTGTAGGGACGGCAGGTAGACTAGTGGTTAGAGTTTAGGGACGGCAGGTAACCTAGTGGTTAGAGTGTAGGGGCGGCAGGTAGCCTGGTGGTTAGTGTAGGGGCGGCAGGTAGCCTAGTGGTTAGAGTGTAGGGACGGTAGGTAGCCTAGTGGTTAGAGTGTTGGAGGCGGCAGGTAGCCTAGTGGTTAGAGTGTAGGGACGGCAGGTAGCCTAGTGGTTAGAGTGTAGGGACGGCAGGTAACCTAGTGGTTAGAGTGTAGGGACGGCAGGTAGCCTAGTGGTTAGTGTAGGGACGGCAGGTAGCCTAGTGGTTAGAGTGTAGGGACGGCAGGTAGCCTAGTGGTTAGAGTGTAGGGACGGCAGGTAGCCTAGTGGTTTGAGTGTAGGGACGGCAGGTAGACTAGTGGTTAGAATGTAGGGACGGCAGGTAGCCTAGTGGTTAGAGTGTAGGGCGGTAGGTAGCCTAGTGGTTAGAGTGTAGGGGCAGCAGGTAGCCTAGTGGTTAGAGTGTAGGGACGGCAGGTAGCCTAGTGGTTAGAGTGTAGGGACGGCAGGTAACCTAGTGGTTAGAGTGTAGGGACGGCAGGTAGCCTAGTGGTTAGAGTGTAGGGACGGTAGGTAGCCTAGTGGTTAGAGTGTAGGGGCGGCAGGTAGCCTAGTGGTTAGAGTGTAGGGACGGCAGGTAACCTAGTGGTTAGAGTGTAGGGCGGCAGGTAGCCTGGTGGTTAGAGTGTAGGGCGGCAGGTAACCTAGTGGTTAGAGTGTAGGGACGGCAGGTAGCCTAGTGGTTAGAGTGTAGGGACGGCAGGTAGCCTAGTGGTTAAGAGTGTAGGGACGGCAGGTAACCTAGTGGTTAGAGTGTAGGGACGGCAGGTAGCCTAGTGGTTAGAGTGTAGGGACGGCAGGTAGCCTAGTGGTTAGAGTGTAGGGGCGGCAGGTAGCCTAGTGGTTAGAGTGTAGGGACGGCAGGTAGCCTAGTGGTTAGAGTGTAGGGGCGGCAGGTAGACTAGTGGTTAGAGTGTAGGGACGGCAGGTAACCTAGTGGTTAGAGTGTAGGGACGGCAGGTAGCCTAGTGGTTAGAGTGTAGGGACGGCAGGTAGCCTAGTGGTTAGAGTGTTGGGACGGCAGGTAGCCTAGTGGTTAGAGTGTAGGGACGGCAGGTAGCCTAGTGGTTAGAGTGTAGGGACGGCAGGTAGCCTAGTGGTTAGAGTGTAGGGACGGCAGGTAGCCTAGTGGTTAGAGTGTAGGGACGGCAGGTAGCCTAGTGGTTAGAGTGTAGGGACGGCAGGTAGCCTAGTGGTTAGAGTGTAGGGCGGCAGGTAGCCTAGTGGTTAGAGTGTAGGGGGCGGCAGGTAGCCTAGTGGTTAGAGTGTAGGGGCGGCAGGTAGCCTAGTGGTTAGAGTGTAGGGACGGCAGGTAGCCTAGTGGTTAGAGTGTAGGGACGGTAGGTAGCCTAGTGGTTAGAGTGTAGGGACGGCAGGTAGCCTAGTGGTTAGAGTGTAGGGACGGCAGGTAGACTAGTGGTTAGAGTGTAGGGACGGCAGGTAGCCTAGTGGTTAGAGTGTAGGGGCAGCAGGTAGCCTAGTGGTTAGAGTGTAGGGACGGCAGGTAGCCTAGTGGTTAGAGTGTAGGGACGGCAGGTAACCTAGTGGTTAGAGTGTAGGGACGGCAGGTAGCCTAGTGGTTAGAGTGTAGGGACGGCAGGTAGCCTAGTGGTTAGAGTGTAGGGACGGCAGGTAGCCTAGTGGTTAGAGTGTAGGGACGGCAGGTAACCTAGTGGTTAGAGTGTAGGGACGGCAGGTAACCTAGTGGTTAGAGTGTAGGGACGGCAGGTAGCCTAGTGGTTAGAGTGTAGGGGCGGCAGGTAGCCTAGTGGTTAGAGTGTAGGGACGGCAGGTAGCCTAGTGGTTAGAGTGTAGGGACGGCAGGTAGCCTAGTGGTTAGAGTGTAGGGCGGCAGGTAGCCTGGTGGTTAGAGTGTAGGGCGGCAGGTAACCTAGTGGTTAGAGTGTGGGACGGCAGGTAACCTAGTGGTTAGAGTGTAGGGACGGCAGGTAGCCTAGTGGTTAGAGTGTAGGGACGGCAGGTAGCCTAGTGGTTAGAGTGTTAGGGGCGGCAGGTAGCCTAGTGGTTAGAGTGTAGGGCGGCAGGTAGCCTGGTGGTTAGAGTGTAGGGCGGCAGGTAGCCTAGTGGTTAGAGTGTAGGGACGGCAGGTAGCCTAGTGGTTAGAGTGTAGGGACGGCAGGTAGACTAGTGGTTAGAGTGTAGGGCGGCAGGTAACCTAGTGGTTAGAGTGTAGGGCGGCAGGTAGCCTGGTGGTTAGTGTAGGGGCGGCAGGTAGCCTAGTGGTTAGAGTGTAGGGACGGTAGGTAGCCTAGTGGTTAGAGTGTTGGAGCGGCAGGTAGCCTAGTGGTTAGAGTGTAGGGACGGCAGGTAGCCTAGTGGTTAGAGTGTAGGGACGGCAGGTAGCCTAGTGGTTAGAGTGTAGGGACGGCAGGTAGCCTAGTGGTTAGAGTGTAGGGACGGCAGGTAGCCTAGTGGTTAGAGTGTAGGGACGGCAGGTAGCCTAGTGGTTAGAGTGTAGGGACGGCAGGTAGCCTAGAGTGTAGGGGCGGCAGGTAGCCTAGTGGTTAGAGTGTAGGGGCGGCAGGTAGCCTAGTGGTTAGAGTGTAGGGACGGCAGGTAGCCTAGTGGTTAGAGTGTAGGGACGGCAGGTAGCCTAGTGGTTAGAGTGTAGGGACGGCAGGTAACCTAGTGGTTAGAGTGTGGGACGGCAGGTAACCTAGTGGTTAGAGTGTAGGGACGGCAGGTAGCCTAGTGGTTAGAGTGTAGGGACGGTAGGTAGCCTAGTGGTTAGAGTGTTGGGGCGGCAGGTAGCCTAGTGGTTAGAGTGTAGGGGCGGCAGGTAGCCTGGTGGTTAGTGTAGGGGCGGCAGGTAGCCTAGTGGTTAGAGTGTAGGGACGGCAGGTAGCCTAGTGGTTAGAGTGTAGGGACGGCAGGTAGACTAGTGGTTAGAGTGTAGGGGCGGCAGGTAACCTAGTGGTTAGAGTGTAGGGGCGGCAGGTAGCCTGGTGGTTAGTGTAGGGGCGGCAGGTAGCCTAGTGGTTAGAGTGTAGGGACGGTAGGTAGCCTAGTGGTTAGAGTGTTGGAGCGGCAGGTAGCCTAGTGGTTAGAGTGTAGGGACGGCAGGTAGCCTAGTGGTTAGAGTGTAGGGACGGCAGGTAACCTAGTGGTTAGAGTGTAGGGACGGCAGGTAGCCTAGTGGTTAGTGTAGGGACGGCAGGTAGCCTAGTGGTTAGAGTGTAGGGACGGCAGGTAGCCTAGTGGTTAGAGTGTAGGGACGGCAGGTAGCCTAGTGGTTTGAGTGTAGGGACGGCAGGTAGACTAGTGGTTAGAATGTAGGGACGGCAGGTAGCCTAGTGGTTAGAGTGTAGGGGCGGCAGGTAGCCTAGTGGTTAGAGTGTAGGGGCGGCAGGTAGCCTAGTGGTTAGAGTGTAGGGACGGCAGGTAGCCTAGTGGTTAGAGTGTAGGGACGGCAGGTAACCTAGTGGTTAGAGTGTAGGGACGGCAGGTAACCTAGTGGTTAGAGTGTAGGGACGGCAGGTAGCCTAGTGGTTAGAGTGTAGGGACGGTAGGTAGCCTAGTGGTTAGAGTGTAGGGACGGCAGGTAGCCTAGTGGTTAGAGTGTAGGGACGGCAGGTAGCCTAGTGGTTAGAGTGTAGGGACGGCAGGTAGCCTAGTGGTTAGAGTGTAGGGACGGCAGGTAGCCTAGTGGTTAGAGTGTAGGGACGGCAGGTAGCCTAGTGGTTAGAGTGTAGGGACGGCAGGTAGCCTAGTGGTTAGAGTGTAGGGACGGTAGGTAGCCTAGTGGTTAGAGTGTAGGGACGGCAGGTAGCCTAGTGGTTAGAGTGTAGGGACGGCAGGTAGACTAGTGGTTAGAGTTTAGGGACGGCAGGTAACCTAGTGGTTAGAGTGTAGGGGCGGCAGGTAGCCTGGTGGTTAGTGTAGGGGCGGCAGGTAGCCTAGTGGTTAGAGTGTAGGGACGGTAGGTAGCCTAGTGGTTAGAGTGTTGGAGCGGCAGGTAGCCTAGTGGTTAGAGTGTAGGGACGGCAGGTAGCCTAGTGGTTAGAGTGTAGGGACGGCAGGTAACCTAGTGGTTAGAGTGTAGGGACGGCAGGTAGCCTAGTGGTTAGTGTAGGGACGGCAGGTAGCCTAGTGGTTAGAGTGTAGGGACGGCAGGTAGCCTAGTGGTTAGAGTGTAGGGACGGCAGGTAGCCTAGTGGTTTGAGTGTAGGGACGGCAGGTAGACTAGTGGTTAGAATGTAGGGACGGCAGGTAGCCTAGTGGTTAGAGTGTAGGGGCGGTAGGTAGCCTAGTGGTTAGAGTGTAGGGGCAGCAGGTAGCCTAGTGGTTAGAGTGTAGGGACGGCAGGTAGCCTAGTGGTTAGAGTGTAGGGACGGCAGGTAACCTAGTGGTTAGAGTGTAGGGACGGCAGGTAGCCTAGTGGTTAGAGTGTAGGGACGGTAGGTAGCCTAGTGGTTAGAGTGTAGGGACGGCAGGTAGCCTAGTGGTTAGAGTGTAGGGACGGCAGGTAACCTAGTGGTTAGAGTGTAGGGGCGGCAGGTAGCCTGGTGGTTAGAGTGTAGGGGCGGCAGGTAGCCTAGTGGTTAGAGTGTAGGGACGGCAGGTAGCCTAGTGGTTAAGAGTGTAGGGACGGCAGGTAGCCTAGTGGTTAAGAGTGTAGGGACGGCAGGTAACCTAGTGGTTAGAGTGTAGGGACGGCAGGTAGCCTAGTGGTTAGAGTGTAGGGACGGCAGGTAGCCTAGTGGTTTGAGTGTAGGGACGGCAGGTAGACTAGTGGTTAGAATGTAGGGACGGCAGGTAGCCTAGTGGTTAGAGTGTAGGGGCGGCAGGTAGACTAGTGGTTAGAGTGTAGGGACGGCAGGTAACCTAGTGGTTAGAGTGTAGGGACGGCAGGTAGCCTAGTGGTTAGAGTGTAGGGACGGCAGGTAGCCTAGTGGTTAGAGTGTTGGGACGGCAGGTAGCCTAGTGGTTAGAGTGTAGGGACGGCAGGTAGCCTAGTGGTTAGAGTGTAGGGACGGCAGGTAACCTAGTGGTTAGAGTGTAGGGACGGCAGGTAACCTAGTGGTTAGAGTGTAGGGACGGCAGGTAGCCTAGTGGTTAGAGTGTAGGGACGGTAGGTAGCCTAGTGGTTAGAGTGTAGGGGCGGCAGGTAGCCTAGTGGTTAGAGTGTAGGGACGGCAGGTAGCCTAGTGGTTAGAGTGTAGGGACGGCAGGTAACCTAGTGGTTAGAGTGTAGGGACGGCAGGTAGCCTAGTGGTTAGAGTGTAGGGACGGTAGGTAGCCTAGTGGTTAGAGTGTAGGGACGGCAGGTAGCCTAGTGGTTAGAGTGTAGGGACGGCAGGTAGACTAGTGGTTAGAGTGTAGGGACGGCAGGTAACCTAGTGGTTAGAGTGTAGGGGCAGCAGGTAGCCTAGTGGTTAGAGTGTAGGGACGGCAGGTAGCCTAGTGGTTAGAGTGTAGGGACGGCAGGTAACCTAGTGGTTAGAGTGTAGGGACGGCAGGTAGCCTAGTGGTTAGAGTGTAGGGACGGTAGGTAGCCTAGTGGTTAGAGTGTAGGGACGGCAGGTAGCCTAGTGGTTAGAGTGTAGGGACGGCAGGTAGACTAGTGGTTAGAGTGTAGGGACGGCAGGTAACCTAGTGGTTAGAGTGTAGGGGCGGCAGGTAGCCTGGTGGTTAGAGTGTAGGGGCGGCAGGTAGCCTAGTGGTTAGAGTGTAGGGACGGCAGGTAGCCTAGTGGTTAAGAGTGTAGGGACGGCAGGTAACCTAGTGGTTAGAGTGTAGGGGCGGCAGGTAGCCTGGTGGTTAGAGTGTAGGGGCGGCAGGTAACCTAGTGGTTAGAGTGTGGGACGGCAGGTAACCTAGTGGTTAGAGTGTAGGGACGGCAGGTAGCCTAGTGGTTAGAGTGTAGGGACGGTAGGTAGCCTAGTGGTTAGAGTGTTGGGGCGGCAGGTAGCCTAGTGGTTAGAGTGTAGGGGCGGCAGGTAGCCTGGTGGTTAGTGTAGGGGCGGCAGGTAGCCTAGTGGTTAGAGTGTAGGGACGGCAGGTAGCCTAGTGGTTAGAGTGTAGGGACGGCAGGTAGACTAGTGGTTAGAGTGTAGGGGCGGCAGGTAACCTAGTGGTTAGAGTGTAGGGGCGGCAGGTAGCCTGGTGGTTAGTGTAGGGCGGCAGGTAGCCTAGTGGTTAGAGTGTAGGGACGGTAGGTAGCCTAGTGGTTAGAGTGTTGGGCGGCAGGTAGCCTAGTGGTTAGAGTGTAGGGACGGCAGGTAGCCTAGTGGTTAGAGTGTAGGGACGGCAGGTAACCTAGTGGTTAGAGTGTAGGGACGGCAGGTAGCCTAGTGGTTAGTGTAGGGACGGCAGGTAGCCTAGTGGTTAGAGTGTAGGGACGGCAGGTAGCCTAGTGGTTAGAGTGTAGGGACGGCAGGTAGCCTAGTGGTTTGAGTGTAGGGACGGCAGGTAGACTAGTGGTTAGAATGTAGGGACGGCAGGTAGCCTAGTGGTTAGAGTGTAGGGGCGGCAGGTAGCCTAGTGGTTAGAGTGTAGGGGCGGCAGGTAGCCTAGTGGTTAGAGTGTAGGGACGGCAGGTAGCCTAGTGGTTAGAGTGTAGGGACGGCAGGTAACCTAGTGGTTAGAGTGTAGGGACGGCAGGTAGCCTAGTGGTTAGAGTGTAGGGACGGTAGGTAGCCTAGTGGTTAGAGTGTAGGGACGGCAGGTAGCCTAGTGGTTAGAGTGTAGGGACGGCAGGTAGCCTAGTGGTTAGTGGAGTGTAGGGACGGCAGGTAGCCTAGTGGTTAGAGTGTAGGGGCGGCAGGTAGCCTAGTGGTTAGAGTGTAGGGACGGCAGGTAGCCTAGTGGTTAGAGTGTAGGGACGGCAGGTAGCCTAGTGGTTAGAGTGTAGGGACGGTAGGTAGCCTAGTGGTTAGAGTGTAGGGACGGCAGGAGCCTAGTGGTTAGAGGTAGCCTAGTGGTTAGAGTGTGGTTAGTGGGACGGCAGGTAGCCTAGTGGTTTGAGTGTAGGGACGGCAGGTAGACTAGTGGTTAGAATGTAGGGACGGCAGGTAGCCTAGTGGTTAGAGTGTAGGGGCGGCAGGTAGCCTAGTGGTTAGAGTGTAGGGGCAGCAGGTAGCCTAGTGGTTAGAGTGTAGAGGGACGGCAGGTAGCCTAGTGGTTAGAGTGTAGGGACGGCAGGTAACCTAGTGGTTAGAGTGTAGGGACGGCAGGTAGCCTAGTGGTTAGAGTGTAGGGACGGTAGGTAGCCTAGTGGTTAGAGTGTAGGGACGGCAGGTAGCCTAGTGGTTAGAGTGTAGGGACGGCAGGTAACCTAGTGGTTAGAGTGTAGGGGCGGCAGGTAGCCTGGTGGTTAGAGTGTAGGGGCGGCAGGTAGCCTAGTGGTTAGAGTGTAGGGACGGCAGGTAGCCTAGTGGTTAAGAGTGTAGGGACGGCAGGTAGCCTAGTGGTTAAGAGTGTAGGGACGGCAGGTAACCTAGTGGTTAGAGTGTAGGGACGGCAGGTAGCCTAGTGGTTAGAGTGTAGGGACGGCAGGTAGCCTAGTGGTTTGAGTGTAGGGACGGCAGGTAGACTAGTGGTTAGAATGTAGGGACGGCAGGTAGCCTAGTGGTTAGAGTGTAGGGGCGGCAGGTAGCCTAGTGGTTAGAGTGTAGGGGCGGCAGGTAGCCTAGTGGTTAGAGTGTAGGGACGGCAGGTAGCCTAGTGGTTAGAGTGTAGGGACGGCAGGTAACCTAGTGGTTAGAGTGTAGGGACGGCAGGTAGCCTAGTGGTTAGAGTGTAGGGACGGTAGGTAGCCTAGTGGTTAGAGTGTAGGGACGGCAGGTAGCCTAGTGGTTAGAGTGTAGGGACGGCAGGTAGACTAGTGGTTAGAGTGTAGGGACGGCAGGTAACCTAGTGGTTAGAGTGTAGGGGCAGCAGGTAGCCTAGTGGTTAGAGTGTAGGGACGGCAGGTAGCCTAGTGGTTAGAGTGTAGGGACGGCAGGTAACCTAGTGGTTAGAGTGTAGGGACGGCAGGTAGCCTAGTGGTTAGAGTGTAGGGACGGTAGGTAGCCTAGTGGTTAGAGTGTAGGGACGGCAGGTAGCCTAGTGGTTAGAGTGTAGGGACGGCAGGTAGCCTAGTGGTTAGAGTGTAGGGACGGTAGGTAGCCTAGTGGTTAGAGTGTAGGGACGGCAGGTAGCCTAGTGGTTAGAGTGTAGGGGCGGCAGGTAGCCTAGTGGTTAGAGTGTAGGGACGGCAGGTAGCCTAGTGGTTAAGAGTGTAGGGACGGCAGGTAACCTAGTGGTTAGAGTGTAGGGGCGGCAGGTAGCCTGGTGGTTAGAGTGTAGGGGCGGCAGGTAGCCTAGTGGTTAGAGTGTTGGGCCAAGGTTACTAGATTGAATCCCGAGCTGACATGGTACAAATCTGTCGTTCTGCCCCTGAACAAGGCAGTTAACCCACTGCTCCTAGACAGTCATTGTAAATAAGAATTTGCTCTTAAACTGACTTGCCGAGCTAAATAAAAAGGTATTTAATTTATTTTTTATTTTTAGGTATGCTAAAAAGGTAAGTAATGTTTGCTTTCTTGGGCCCTAGTTGAAAATATGCAACGGGCTCTAACCTCGTTCCTCTTCTACCGAAGTGCATGAATTTGAGTAGCAAACTGCAGTAGAAAAGAGATTCAGTAACCTAGAGGACAAGGTTAAGTAAATAAAATGTTTTTTAAAAAATGAAATTAAAATAAAAAATTGGCCTTCTGGGTAATTTAAATATTGGTTCTATTTTTTTATTGAATTCATTTGTACTCTTAAGTTCCTAAGTGAACGGAAAAAGACAGCTTCTAAACGTGGAGGGAGGAGGGAGAGATTGGAACAACTAGGTATTTTATTCAAGTAATAACAATACTCAATTAGAAACATGAAATTGAAAATTCACAAAATTAAAAACAACTTGTGGTTGGCTGCTGAACCAATGAACCACCAAACCCAATAGGCTGGCAGTTTTGACTTCAAGCAGGAATCAACATCACAACTGAAATGGCAGCGTATTCCCTACAGTACACTACTTACGACCACTAGTGAACGGGGTACCATTTCAGATGGTGTTTACCATTTCAAAACGTTTTGTTTCAGTACATCCCACTGAACACGACCCAGGAAGTTATTTTTAGACTGCAGCTTGTAATAACAGTTGGATGATCCCAGGCAAAAAAAAAAAACTTAAATACTGATCTAAAACGGGTGCGTTCCAGGCTGACTAACATTGCAGTGGTTGAATCCTTATCCAGGCGTGAGATCTGGTTGGGCCACTGCAAATGTAGTCAGCCTGGAACGCACCCACTATGAAATATCCACCCCATAATAAATCATACTAAAATAACATTTCATTCAACCCTCAAAACAAAACCCCACAGGTCTGCATGTTCCATACAAAAAGTCAATTTCCTGACAACACCAAAAAAATCCAAACGAATAACCCCTTTCCCCGCAATGCAAACTACAATAAACAAGAAACAGAATTTAAATTTACGACTGGGGGGTGGGGAATAAAAAAATATCACTGGACATAATGTATGAGATCCAGGCTAACGATTTCACAACAAGCAACAGATTAAGTGGCCGAGAGAAAAATCTGAAAACAGGTTGAATTTATATTTAACTGTGGCTGACTACAGCCACCTGGTGGCTATATGTTGTACATGACTCCTTTGTGATCAGTCCTGAAGGCACAAGGGGAGACAAGCCAAGACACCTCCCCTCTGCAGCCTTTCTTCTGTTCTAAACGGCACCCTATTCCCTACGTAGTGCCCTACTTTCGATCAGGTTAAAAGTAGTGCCCTACTTTCGATCAGGTTAAAAGTAGTGCCCTACTTTCGATCAGGTTAAAAGTAGTGCCCTACTTTCGATCAGGTTAAAAGTAGTGCCCTACTTTCGATCAGGTTAAAAGTAGTGCCCTACTTTCGATCAGGTTAAAAGTAGTGCCCTACTTTCGATCAGGTTAAAAGTAGTGCCCTACTTTCGATCAGGTTAAAAGTAGTGCCCTACTTTCGATCAGGTTAAAAGTAGTGCCCTACTTTTGATCAGGTTAAAAGTAGTGCCCTACTTTTGATCAGGTTAAAAGTAGTGCCCTACTTTCGATCAGGTTAAAAGTAGTGCCCTACTTTCGATCAGGTTAAAAGTAGTGCCCTACTTTCGATCAGGTTAAAAGTAGTGCCCTACTTTCGATCAGGTTAAAAGTAGTGCATTACATAGTGAATAGGGTGCAGTTTAGGACATATGGGAGGTGTCTTGACTGCGTGCCATTTCAAGGAAAGCTAGTCTCCACTTCTACAGCGTCATTCCACCATTACAGAAATGTGCATTTTAAAAGGACTGGTTTAATTAACACAGGCGTACGAACTACAAATCACCAGCCACTTATGTGAGTGCAGCAGTCTCAGCTCTAGTTCAGTTCACGATCTTCAGCTCAGTCAGGTTTCTGCTGAGGGGGAGGTCGGGGGAGGGGGGCAGACCGTCCTGGTCCTCAGATAGTCCTGGGTCGAGAGGGGAGGAAGAGGGGTAGTGACAAACGATGACTAGGTTCTCAGTCGCTGTCGAACTTGATGGAGTTGACGGACTGGGAGATGGCTCCTCCACAGTAGCTACCCCTCTTCTTCTTGGTCTTCTCGTGACGGAAGGACTTCCCCTTGGTGAAGCGGAGCACGTCATTGGCCCTCTGGCCCCAGTCTCCATCCGACCCGCGCTGAGGAGAGCACAGAGACAGTCAGAACCAGTCTAGCCAATCATGAAATGTTGACGACTGTCGATTCACATCTACTGTACAGCTTTTACTTTGAGTTTTAGGAACAAGCACAAGCTAAGGTGTGAACGTGAACATGGTCCATTCAGCGTGTGAATTATTATAATTTTTTAAAATGTACATATGATTGGAAAAAATGCTGTGAAATGATAATGCCCTTTTAGTGTTGTTTGAAAAGATGTCCTGAAATTTCATCCTGTTTAGGTGGGATGACCTTTGTCTGTCTTGTGACATATTGAGTTAATGGACCAATGGACCAATGAGTTAATGGACCGCTCGGCTCCGGGCAGCCGAGCGGAAATGGAGGAAAACTCGC
The DNA here is from genome assembly GCF_023373465.1 of Oncorhynchus keta. Lineage (NCBI taxonomy): Eukaryota > Metazoa > Chordata > Actinopteri > Salmoniformes > Salmonidae > Oncorhynchus > Oncorhynchus keta. Next base: position 26,915,074 of record NC_068423.1, read on the forward strand.
CTCCCTGCGGACCTGGCATCCTTTCACTCCCTCCTCTCTACATTTTCCTCCTCTGTCTCTGCTGCTAAAGCCACTTTCTACCATTCTAAATTCCAAGCATCTGCCTCTAACCCTAGGAAGCTCTTTGCCACCTTCTCCTCCCTCCTGAATCCCCCCTCCCCTCTCTGCAGATGACTTCGTCAACCATTTTGAAAAGAAGGTCGACGACATCCGATCCTCGTTTGCTAAGTCAAACGACACCGCTGGTTCTGCTCACACTGCCCTACCCTATGCTCTGACCTCTTTCTCCCCTCTCTCTCCAGATGAAATCTCGCGTCTTGTGACGGCCGGCCGCCCAACAACCTGCCCGCTTGACCCTATCCCCTCCTCTCTTCTCCAGACCATTTCCGGAGACCTTCTCCCTTACCTCACCTCGCTCATCAACTCATCCCTGACCGCTGGCTACGTCCCTCCCGTCTTCAAGAGAGCGAGAGTTGCACCCCTTCTGAAAAAACCTACACTCGATCCCTCCGATGTCAACAACTACAGACCAGTATCCCTTCTCTCTTTTCTCTCCAAAACTCTTGAGCGTGCCGTCCTTGGCCAGCTCTACCGCTATCTCTCTCAGAATGACCTTCTTGATCCAAATCAGTCAGGTTTCAAGACTAGTCATTCAACTGAGACTGCTCTTCTCTGTATCACGGAGGCGCTCCGCACTGCTAAAGCTAACTCTCTCTCCTCTGCTCTCATCCTTCTAGACCTATCGGCTGCCTTCGATACTGTGAACCATCAGATCCTCCTCTCCACCCTCTCCGAGTTGGGCATCTCCGGCGCGGCCCACGCTTGGATTGCGTCCTACCTGACAGGTCGCTCCTACCAGGTGGCGTGGCGAGAATCTGTCTCCTCACCACGCGCTCTCACCACTGGTGTCCCCCAGGGCTCTGTTCTAGGCCCTCTCTTATTCTCGCTATACACCAAGTCACTTGGCTCTGTCATAACCTCACATGGTCTCTCCTATCATTGCTATGCAGACGACACACAATTAATCTTCTCCTTTCCCCCTTCTGATGACCAGGTGGCGAATCGCATCTCTGCATGTCTGGCAGACATATCAGTGTGGATGACAGATCACCACCTCAAGCTGAACCTCAGCAAGACGGAGCTCCTCTTCCTCCCGGGGAAGGACTGCCCGTTCCATGATCTCGCCATCACGGTTGACAACTCCATTGTGTCCTCCTCCCAGAGCGCTAAGAACCTTGGCGTGATCCTGGACAACACCCTGTCGTTCTCAACTAACATCAAGGCGGTGTCCCGTTCCTGTAGGTTCATGCTCTACAACATCCGCAGAGTACGACCCTGCCTCACACAGGAAGCGGCGCAGGTCCTAATCCAGGCACTTGTCATCTCCCGTCTTGATTACTGCAACTCGTTGTTGGCTGGGCTCCCTGCCTGTGCCATTAAACCCCTACAACTCATCCAGAACGCCGCAGCCCGTCTGGTGTTCAACCTTCCCAAGTTCTCTCACGTCACCCCGCTCCTCCGCTCTCTCCACTGGCTTCCAGTTGAAGCTCGCATCCGCTACAAGACCATGGTGCTTGCCTACGGAGCTGTGAGGGGAACGGCACCTCAGTACCTCCAGGCTCTGATCAGGCCCTACACCCAAACAAGGGCACTGCGTTCATCCACCTCTGGCCTGCTCACCTCCCTACCACTGAGGAAGTACAGTTCCGCTCAGCCCAGTCAAAACTGTTCGCTGCTCTGGCCCCCAATGGTGGAACAAACTCCCTCACGACGCCAGGACAGCGGAGTCAATCACCACCTTCCGGAGACACCTGAAACCCCACCTCTTCAAGGAATACCTAGGATAGGGTAAGTAATCCTTCTCACCCCCCTAAAAAGATTTAGATGCACTATTGTAAGTGGCTGTTCCACTGGATGTCATAAGGTGTATGCACCAATTTGTAAGTCGCTCTGGATAAGAGCGTCTGCTAAATGACTTAAATGTAAATGTAAATAAGAAAGAGTTCCAAAGCTCTCGGCCAATAACTCGATTTCAGTTGTCCCCTCCCAGCTAAATTGGAAAATCGATCTTTGCCAAGAAGCGTTTTGTTTCTCTTTTTGACCATTTAGAATTTTAACCAATCACAGTAAGGTATTTAAATCATTACCCAGAAATTACTTGTTCGAGATAAAAATACAAATATTTTTTTTAAAGGCCCTGCAATTGAGTGAATAAATATCACCAATAATGTTTCTACACACAGAGCTGTAATGTGTTTAAATCCAATTTGTAAGTCGCTCTGGATAAGAGCGTCTGCTAAATGACTTAAATGTAATGTAAATGTAAATGAAGGGCTTAGTACACAGAGAGCTGTAATGTGTGTTTAAATGAAGGGCTTAGTACACAGAGCTGTAATGTGTGTTTAAATGAAGGGCTTAGTACACAGAGAGCTGTAATGTGTGTTTCAATGAAGGACTTAGTACACAGAGAGCTGTAATGTGTGTTTAAATGAAGGGCTTAGTACACAGAGAGCTGTAATGTGTTTAAATGAAGGGCTTAGTACACAGAGAGCTGTAATGTGTGTTCTTAGTACATTGTGTTAAAGGAAATAATTATACAAAATCGCAACTGAATCAAGTTTGAGCCCCATTTGTCATTTCTATAGTCAAGACAAAGGTGAGTGTAGTTCTCACCTTGGCGTCGAAGGAGTTGTCAGCCAGTCGGTTATCCACATCAATTTCCTCCTCTCTTATTCTACGGAAAGGCACATTGATCTTTAGGAGGGACAGACGGGTCAAACAGGGAATTTAGGAGTCAAGTTTAGTCCATATTTGACACTGACGCAGACCAGTTAGTTCCACAATGCACCTCGGTTCTGTATCGACCCATCAAACACCTGACACGTATAGAGTTCCTTAGGGAAGTATTCAGACCCCTTGACTTATTACGGTACAGCCTTATTCTAAAATGGGTACCGGTACAGAGTCAATGTGGAGACCATATACAGGGTATTACGGTACAGAGTCAATGTGGAGGCTATATACAGGGTATTACGGTACAGAGTCAATGTGGAGGCTATATACAGGGTGTTACGGTACAGAGTCAATGTGGAGGCTATATACAGGGTGTTACGGTACAGAGTCAATGTGTAGGCTATATACAGGGTGTTACGGTACAGAGTCAATGTGGAGGCCATATACAGGGTGTTACGGTACAGAGTCAATGTGGAGGCTATATACAGGGGGTACTGGTACAGAGTCAATGTGGAGGCTATATACAGGGGTACCGGTACAGAGTCAATGTGGAGGCTATATACAGGGTGTTACGGTACAGAGTCAATGTGGAGGCCATATACAGGGTGTTACGGTACAGAGTCAATGTGGAGGCTATATACAGGGGGTACTGGTACAGAGTCAATGTGGAGGCTATATACAGGGTGTTACGGTACAGAGTCAATGTGGAGGCCATATACAGGGTGTTACGGTACAGAGTCAATGTGGAGGCTATATACAGGGGGTACCGGTACAGAGTCAATGTGGAGGCTATATACAGGGTGTTACGGTACAGAGTCAATGTGGAGGCCATATACAGGGTGTTACGGTACAGAGTCAATGTGGAGGCTATATACAGGGGGTACCGGTACAGAGTCAATGTGGAGGCTATATACAGGGTGTTACGGTACAGAGTCAATGTGGAGGCCATATACAGGGTGTTACGGTACAGAGTCAATGTGGAGGCTATATACAGGGGGTACTGGTACAGAGTCAATGTGGAGGCTATATACAGGGTGTTACGGTACAGAGTCAATGTGGAGGCCATATACAGGGTGTTACGGTACAGAGTCAATGTGGAGGCTATATACAGGGGGTACCGGTACAGAGTCAATGTGGAGGCTATATACAGGGTGTTACGGTACAGAGTCAATGTGGAGGCCATATACAGGGTGTTACGGTACAGAGTCAATGTGGAGGCTATATACAGGGGGTACTGGTACAGAGTCAATGTGGAGGCTATATACAGGGTGTTACGGTACAGAGTCAATGTGGAGGCCATATACAGGGTGTTACGGTACAGAGTCAATGTGGAGGCTATATACAGGGTGTTACGGTACAGAGTCAATGTGGAGGCTATATACAGGGTGTTACGGTACAGAGTCAATGTGGAGGCTATATACAGGGGGTACCGGTACAGAGTCAATGTGGAGGCTATATACAGGGTGTTACGGTACAGAGTCAATGTGGAGGCTAAATACAGGGTATTACGGTACAGAGTCAATGTGGAGGCTATATACAGGGGGTACCGGTACAGAGTCAATGTGGAGGCTATATACAGGGGGTACCGGTACAGAGTCAATGTGGAGGCTATATACAGGGTATTACGGTACAGAGTCAATGTGGAGGCTATATACAGGGTGTACTGGTACAGAGTCAATGTGGAGACTATATACAGGGTGTACCGGTACAGAGTCAATGTGGAGGCTATATACAGGGTATTACGGTACAGAGTCAATGTGGAGGCTATATACAGGGGGTATCGGTACAGAGTCAATGTGGAGGCCATATACAGGGGGTACTGGTACAGAGTCAATGTGGAGGCTATATACAGGTGGTACCGGTACAGAGTTAATGTGGAGGCCATATACAGGGTGTTACGGTACAGAGTCAATGTGGAGGCTATATACAGGGTATTACGGTACAGAGTCAATGTGGAGGCTATATACAGGGTATTACGGTACAGTCAATGTGGAGGCTATATACAGGGTATTACGGTACAGAGTCAATGTGGAGGCTATATACAGGGTATTACGGTACAGTCAATGTGGAGGCTATATACAGGGTATTACGGTACAGTCAATGTGGAGGCTATATACAGGGTATTACAGGGTATTACGGTACAGAGTCAATGTGGAGGCTATATACAGGGTGTTACGGTACAGAGTCAATGTGGAGGCTATATACAGGGTATTACAGGGTATTACGGTACAGAGTCAATGTGGAGGCTTTATACAGGGTGTTACGGTACAGAGTCAATGTGGAGGCTATATACAGGGTATTACGGTACAGAGTCAATGTGGAGGCTATATACAGGGTGTTACGGTACAGAGTCAATGTGGAGGCTATATACAGGGTGTTACGGTACAGAGTCAATGTGGAGGCTATATACAGGGTGTTACGGTACAGAGTCAATGTGTAGGCTATATACAGGGTGTTACGGTACAGAGTCAATGTGGAGGCTATATACAGGGTGTTACGGTACAGAGTCAATGTGGAGGCTATATACAGGGTGTTACGGTACAGAGTCAATGTGGAGGCTATATACAGGGTGTTACGGTACAGAGTCAATGTGTAGGCTATATACAGGGTGTTACGGTACAGAGTCAATGTGGAGGCTATATACAGGGTATTACGGTACAGAGTCAATGTGGAGGCTATATACAGGGTGTTACGGTACAGAGTCAATGTGTAGGCTATATACAGGGGGTACCGGTACAGAGTCAATGTGGAGGCTATATACAGGGTGTTACGGTACAGAGTCAATGTGGAGGCTATATACAGGGGGTACTGGTACAGAGTCAATGTGGAGGCAGTGGCTCGGTTGGTTGTTTTCTTTGATTATCTTTTTGTCCTTCCTGTGACGTCGGGTGCTGTAGGTGTCACGGAGGGCAGGTAGTTCGCAACCGGTGATGCGTTGGGCAGACCGCACCACCCTCTGGAGGGCCTTGTGGTTGTGGGCGGTGCAGTTACCGTACCAGGCAGTGATACAGCCTGACAGGATGCTCTCAATTGTGCATCTGTAAAAGTTGAGGGTTTTAGGTGACCAGCCAAATTCCTTAAGCCTTCTGAGGTTGAAGAGGCGCTATTGCGCCTTCTGAGGTTGAAGAGGCGCTATTGCGCCTTCTGAGGTTGAAGAGGCGCTATTGCGCCTTCTGAGGTTGAAGAGGCGCTATTGCGCCTTCTGAGGTTGAAGAGGCGCTATTGCGCCTTCTGAGGTTGAAGAGGCGCTATTGCGCCTTCTGAGGTTGAAGAGGCGCTATTGCGCCTTCTGAGGTTGAAGAGGCGCTATTGCGCCTTCTGAGGTTGAAGAGGCGCTATTGCGCCTTCTGAGGTTGAAGAGGCGCTATTGCGCCTTCTGAGGTTGAAGAGGCGCTATTGCGCCTTCTGAGGTTGAAGAGGCTCTGTTGCGCGTTCTTCACCACTGTGTGCGTGGACCATTTCAGTTTGTTTGATGTGTACGTTGAGGAACTTAAATCTTTCCACCTTCTCCACCAGTCCCGTCGATGTGGATAAGGGGGTGTTCACTCTGCTGTTTCCTGAAGTCCACGATCATCTCCATTGTTTTGTTGACGTTGAGCCCTCACCTCCTCCCTCGTCGTTGTTGGTGATCAAGCCTACTACTGTTGTGTCGTCTGATGCTCTCATGCACGCATGCTTCATTGTTGCTTGACTCGAAATTGAGCATAGAAGTAATTTCTCTCATCTGGCTCGTGTCACTGGGCAGCTCACGGCTGTGCTTCCCTTTGTAGTCCGTAATAGTTTGCAAGCCCTGCCACATCCGACGAGCGTCAGACGGTGTAGTACGGTTCAATATTAGTCCTGTATTTGACGCTTTGCCTGTTTTGACGGCTAGTCGGAGGGCATAGCAGGATTTCTTATAAGCTTCAGTGTTAGAGACCCGCTCCTTGAAAGCGGCAGCTCTAGCCTTTAGCTCAGTGCAGATGTTGCCTGTAATATGTACGTACGGTCACTGTGCGGACAACGTCATCAATGCACTTATTGATGAAGCCAGTGACTGATGTGGTGAACTCCTCAATGCACTTATTGATGAAGCCAGTGACTGATGTGATGAACTCCTCAATGCACTTATTGATGAAGCCAGTGACTGATGTGGTGAACTCCTCAATGCACTTATTGATGAAGCCAGTGACTGATATGGTGTACTCCTCAATGCACTTATTGATGAAGCCAGTGACTGATGGAGTAAGAATATTTTGAAGATAAAGACACAACGCAGAGGACCTAAGGCCTAGATTTAATGATCAATGGAAATAGTGGTTTTTCTGTAATAGAAAATTATTAATCACTGGGTCAGATACATGGCAGGAATTTGTCCAGGGATCGAGCTTGAAATAGGATACTGTTATCTGGCCATTGGCCCAGTTTTATTGCAAGGAAGTCTAATTGGTCAACCAAAGGCTAGCGCTGGGTTATAAATTACATCCTGTTCCTTTGTTCTGTGGAGAGAATCACTGAGGACAGGGTAGCACGATCATCTACCATCTACCTCCCAGCATGATTTGTTCTCTTTGAATAAACCTATTTACCTCCCCCTGATTTTCCTCGTGTTACTGAAGAATAACATCAACTGCTAACAATAGTCTTGAGCAGAACTCATCCATTTTGTTATCCAATGATTGCACGTTAGCTAATAGGACTGATGGTAGAGGGGGGATTACTCACTCGGCGCCGGATCCTTACAAGGCACCCCGACCTACGTTCCCGATATCTCAGTCTCTTCTTCGGGAGAAGGACGGGGATTAGGCCCATGTCGGGTGTCTGAAGCAAATCCTTCGCGTCCGACTCATTCAAGAAAATAATCTTTGTCTGATACGAGGTGAGTAATCAATGTCCTGATATCTAGAAGCTCTTTTCTGTCATAAGAGACGGTGGCAGAAACATTACGTACGAAATAAGTTACAAATAACGCAAAAACACAATTGGTTAGGAGCCTGTAAAATGGCAGGCATCTCCTTCAGCGCCATCTGTCAGCACACAGCCAAGACAAAGGCAGGAGTGGTCTTGAAATGTCCTTGAGTGGACAAGCGCATCTCTGAATAAACCTGAAAATAGCTGCGCAGCAACGCTCCCATCCAACCTGACAGAGCTTGATAAGTATTTCTCTCTGCAATTCCTATGTAAAAATGTGTTTTTAATTTCTTTATAAATTAGCAAATGTGTCCAAACCTGTTTTTGCTTTATCGTTACGAGGTAGATTGACGAGGGGAAAAAAACAATTTAAATCCATTGTAGAATAAGGCTGTAACGTAATAAAAATGTGGGAAAAGTCAAGGGGTCTGAATACTTTCCGAAGGCACTGTTCATCCATGCCAGAAAAGCATCTCTGTGGTACAGAAATGCAACACATCTATTTATGTATACTAAGTCTGACACCATGTCAAAGTTTATTTTCCATATACAACAAATACCAAACCAACTAATGATAAGTATTAAATAGTTATACAAGCCAATCGCTAGCCAGTCTCCGTTCTGTTCTCACCTTCTTAGAGACTTTAGGGAACGTCTGTGGTGTTGTTGTTGCTGCTGCCTTGTTATTTTTAGGTGTCGTTAATTCTTCCTCATCCTCCGAGGCTCCTCCATCCCTTTTTCTCTTACCGTTTACAATGCCTGTGGAGGGAGAGAAGAGGGATAATGAGGAAAATATCCTTCTTGTCAATCTATCCAGTTACACTAACCCAATAATCAATTTAAAAAAGGGCAATACAACTAGAAAACAATGGAAACCATTCAAACAAGGATGACTTTTCAAGTAATTGAATTGTAGCGTGATAATTAGCCTTGCTGCAAAACATGGGCCATTTTTCCTTCTCTTGGTAAATGGCTCCAATATGTAGGCCATTAAGATAGCACTCAACACAATACAGTTGTACTAAGGCTTATGAGGCATTTAAAAGCTATAATTGTCAAGAATCAAATTGGGTAAATATCATGAGTTTAAAATGACCACTGAACAGTTTCCAGACTTTATAGTGGCGTTCAAAACTCACCGTTAGCGATGGGAGTGGTGACTGCTGCCGGTGCTTTCTCCGCTGCCTCCTCTTCTTCAGACGAAGAAGAGTCGTCTGATGAGCTGCTGGCCTCCTTGGTTTTAGGTCTGGCTGCTGGGGTGGTCTTGGGGGTGGCGGCAGGTTTCACAGTCTTTTTACTGGCCTCTTCCTCAGAGCTACTCTCCTCGGAAGAGGAAGACTCGGCAGCCTTGGTCGGTTTCGTTACCTTGACTGCAGAGGTTGTTGCTTTGGCTGTAGCTGGCTTTCCATTGGTCAGAACAGGCTTAGCGGGCGTCGTCTTGGCGGCCTCTGTCTCCACCTCCGAGTCGGAACTGTCGGAAGAGTCGGAGCTGCTTTCGGCTGCCTTTTTAGCCGAGGCTGGTGTTGTAGCCTTCACTGCTGCTGGTTTGGGCGCTGCTGCAAGGTTCAAAGTTCTATTTAGTTGTCATATGTATAAAAATACAACGCTTATTCACAAGCGACCTCGAAATATGAAAGATACACAACAACTAAAATACGCCTACATAAAGTATGAGAGATAATGTGTGAATCTTCTTACCCTCTTCATCACTGGAGTCATCTGAAGAGCTGCTGTCCTCCTTGGCTTTAGGTCTGGCTGCTGCGGTGGTCTTGGGGGTGGTCTTGGGGGCGGCAGCGGGTTTCACAGTCTTTTTACTGGCCTCCTCTTCCTCAGAGCTACTCTCCTCGGACGATGACGACTCTGCAGCTTTAGCCGGTGTCTTGACGGCAGGACTCTTGGCTGCAGGTTTGGGGGTGGTCTTGGGGGTGGTCTTCTTCGTAGCAGCCGCCTGGTCCTCCGAGTCCGAGCTGTCTGAATCGGAGCTGCTCTCGGCTGCTGCCTTGGCTGGGGCTGATTTAGTCACCACTGGGGTGGCTGGTTTAGAGGATGATTTAGTCACCACTGGTGTGGCTGGTTTAGAGGTAGCCTTCTTAGCTATGGCCTCATCCTCATCTGAGCTAGAGTCGGAGTCTGAACTGCTCTCGGCTGCTTTAGTAACCGGGGTTGCTGGTTTGGAAGCTGATTTAGCAACAGAGGCCGGGGTAGCCTTCTTAGCTGGGGGTTCGTCATCTTCAGAAGAAGAGTCGGAGTCCGAGCTGCTCTCCCCTGCAGCTGGTTTAGTAACCGGGGTTGCTGGTTTGGAGGCCGATTTAGGAACCGGGGTTGCTGGTTTGGAAGCTGATTTAGCAACAGAGGCCGGGGTAGCCTTCTTAGCTGGGGGTTCGTCATCTTCAGAAGAAGAGTCGGAGTCCGAGCTGCTCTCCCCTGCAGCTGGTTTAGTAACCGGGGTTGCTGGTTTGGAGGCCGATTTAGGAACCGGGGTTGCTGGTTTGGAAGCCGATTTAGGAACCGGGGTTGCTGGTTTGGAAGCTGATTTAGCAACAGAGGCCGGGGTAGCCTTCTTAGCTGGGGGTTCGTCATCTTCAGAAGAAGAGTCGGAGTCCGAGCTGTTTTCTGTAGCAGCCTTGGCTGGGGCCTTGGGAGCAGCTGCAGCAGGTTTAGCTGGTGTCTCGTCCTCAGAACTGCTGTCAGAGTCTACAGGACAGACAGATGCCAACATTACAGCATTTAAAAATGGTAGATTCAGTTAAATAAAATGTGAGTTTGTTTGACAGTCTAAGCCAAGACCTAAATACAAATCTCCCACTCCCGAGTGCTATGTAACACTTAACTGTGATTTTCTGTGGACGTTATTCAGCGCCCAACGAGCAGGAAATCTTTTCTTAACAGGTTAAAAGACAACTTTTTCCGGTGTCTGACTGAAATGTACCCAACTGGTGCAAAGTTAGAACAGAAGCAAAACTGAGGACAGGGAAAACTGAACATCTCCCTCCCAGCATAACATCTATGATTTGTCCTTTTCAAATAAATCTCTTTTTTCTCCCCCTGATTTGCGTCGGTGTCTTCGTTATTGAAGAACATTATCAACTGCTAACACCGGTTAGTCGAGGTAATATGTAGATAAAGTTAGTGACTATGCATAGATAATAAACAGAGAGTAGCAGCAGTGTAAAAGGGGGGTCTGGGTAGCCCTTTGATTAGTTGGTCAGGAGTCTTACGGCTTTGGAGTAGAAGCTGTTTAGAAGCCTTTTCGACCTCGACTTGGTGCTGCGGTACCACTTGCAATGTGGTAGCAGAGAGAACAGTCTGACTAGGGTGGCTGGAGCATGAATTTTTAGGGCCTTCCTCAGAACACCGCCTGGTATAGAGGTCCTGGATGGCAGGACGCTTGGCCCAAGTGATGTACTGGGCTGTACGCACTACCCTCTGTAGTGCCTTGCGGTCGGAGGCTGAGCAGTTGCCATATCGGGCAGTGACGCAACAAGTCAGGATGCTCTCGATGGTGCAATTGTAGAACCTTTTTGAGGATTTGAGGACCCATGCCAAATCTTTTCAGTTTCCTGAGGGGGAATAGGCTTTGTTGTGCCCTTTTCACGACAGTCTTCGTGTAATGGACCATTTTAGTTTGTTGGTGATGTGGACACCAAGGAACTTGAAGCTCTCAACCTGCTCCACTACAGCCCCGTCGATGAGAATGGGGGCATGCTCGGTCCTTTTCCTGTAGTCCACAATCTCCTTTGTCTTGATCACATTGAGGATGTTGTTGTCCTGGCACCACACGACCAGCACTCTGACCTCCCTATAGGCTGTCTCGTCGTTGTCGGTGATCAGGCCTAGCGGTGTTGTGGAGTCGTGCCTGGCCGTGCAGTCTTGAATGAACAGGGGGTACAGGAGGGGACTAATCACGCACCCCTAAGGGGCCCCCGTGTTGAGGATCAGCGTGGAAGATGTGTTGTTCCCTACCCTTAACACCTGGGGGCGGCACGTCATGAAGTCCAGGATCCAGTTGCAGAGGGAGGCGTTTAGTCCCAGGGTCTTTAGCTTAGTGAGGAGCTTTGTTGGTACTATGGTGTTGAACACTGAGCTGTAGTCAACGAACAGCATTCTTACATAGGTGTTCCTTTTGTCCAGGTGTGAAAGGGCAGTGTGGAGTGCAATAGAGATTTAACCTGTGGATCTGTTGGGGCTGTTTGCAAATTGCGGTCTAGGGGTTTCTGGGATAACGGTGTTGATGTGAGCCATGACCAGCCTTTCAAAGCATTTCATTGCGACAGACGTGAGTGTTACGGGTCGGTTGTCATTTAGGCAGGTTACCTTCGTGTTCTTGGGCACAGGGACTATGGTGGTCTGCGTGAAACATGCTGGTATTACAGACTAGATGTCGACCGATTACGACCTTTCAACGCCGATACCAATTATTGGAGGACCAAAAAAAGCAGATGCTGATTAAATCGACCGATTCTAATATGTATATTTGTAATAATGGGGCGGCAGCGTAGCCTAGTGGTTAGAGCGTTGGACTAGTAACCGGAAGGTTGCGAGTTCAAACCCCCGAGCTGACAAGGTACAAATCTGTCGTTCTGCCCCTGAACAGGCAGTTAACCCACTGTTCCTAGGCCGTCATTGAAAATAAGAATATGTTCTTAACTGACTTGCCTGGTTAAATAAAGGTAAAGTTAAAAAATTAAAATAAAAAATAATGACAATTACATCAATATTGAATGAACACTTATTTTAAACTTAATATAATACATCATGAATAATGCAAAAACAGTGTTGGAGAAGAACGTAAAAGTGCAATATGTGCCATGTAAGAAATGTAAGAAAGCTAACGTTTAAGTTCCTTGCTCAGAACATGAGAACATATGAAAGCTGGTGGTTCCTTTTAACAATGAGTCTTCAATATTCCCAGGTAAGAAGTTTCAGGTTGTAGTTATTACAGGACTATTTCTCTCTATACCATTTGTATTTCATACACCTGTGACTATTGGATGTTCTAACAGGTACTTTAGTATTGCCAGTGTAACAGTATACCTTCCGTCCCTCTCCTCGCCCTTACCTGGGCTCGAACCAGGAACACGTCGACAAGCCACCCTCAAAGCATCGTTACCCATCGCTCCACAAAAGCCGCGGCCCATGCAGAGCAAGGGGAACAACTACTCCAGCCAGGTCTCAGAGCGAGTGATGTTTGAAACGCTATTAGCGCGCATCCTGCTAACTAGCTATCCATTTCACATCGGTTACACCAGCCTAAACTCGGGAGTTGATAGGCTTGAAGTCATAAACAGCAGAGCTGCTGGCAAAACGCACCAAAGTGCTGTTTGAGCCTCCCGGGTGGCGCAGTGGTTAAGGGCGCTGTACTGCAGCGCCAGCTGTGCCACCAGAGACCCTGGGTTCGCGCCCAGGCTCTGTCGCAACCGGGAGGTCCGTGGGGCAACGCACATTTGGACTAGCGTCGTCCGGGTTAGGGAGGGCTTGGCCGGTAGGGATATCCTTGTCTCATCGCGCACCAGCGACTCCTGTGGCGGGACGGGTGCAGTGCGCGCTAACCAAGGTTGCCAGGTACACGGTGTTTCCTCCGACACATTGGTGTGGCTGACTTCCGGGTTGGATGCGCGCTGTGTTAAGAAGCAGTGCGGCTTGGTTGGGTATAGGAGGACGCATGACCTTCAACCTTAGTCTCTCCCTCGATGCACTTATTGATAAAGCCAATGACTGAGGTGGTGTACTCCTCAATGCCATTGGAGGAATCCCTGTGTAAAACAGTCCTGTAGCTTCACAACGAGCCAGACGGCCCAAACTGCTTGACCACTTCCTTATTACTTCCATTCACTTGTGCTTCCTGTTTTTTGTGTGTTTTTTTTAACCTTTGTTTAATTAGGCAACAAATTCTTATTTTCAATGACGGCCTGGGAACAGTGGGTTAACTGCCTTGTTCAGGGGCAGAACGACAGATTTGTACCTTGGCCGCTCGGGGATTTGAACTTGCTACCTTCCAGTTACTAGTCGAACGCTCTAACCACTAGGCTACCCTGCCGCAACAATTGTTGCTTGTAAGCAGGAATCAGGAGGATAGAATGATGGTCAAATTTGCCACATGGAGGGTGAGGGAGAGCTTTGTACATGTCTCTGTAAAGGTGGTCTTGAGTTTTTCCCCCTCTGGTTGCACATATAACATGCTGATAGAAATGAGGTAAAACTGATTTGAGTTTCCCTGCATTAATGTCCACGGCCACTAGGAGCGCCACCTCGGGACGAGCGTTTTCCGGTTTGCTTATGGCAACAGAGGGGCCCAACCGGCGAGAGTCTGCAATTTACTGGATGGTTTAACGTTTTAGTAACGTAACCCGTGTATAATAGTAAAAAAGTTAATTTGTCTGTAACACCGAGTCACAGATCTGTTTGTGGCCTCTTGCCAACTTATTCAACACAAACAGATCTGGGATGCATTTTAAAATGACTCCATCTTACAGCCTCGCCAACTTGTATTAATTGTCTTACCAGAGCTGGAAGAGTCTGATTTCTTAGCTGGGGCAGTCTTCGCTGGAGTCACCTTGGCTGCTGGTTTTTTAGCCTCTTCCTCATCTTCTGAGCTCGAGTCGGAGTCCGAGGAGGATTCAGCAGCCTTGCCTCGGGTCACGGTAGGAGTCGCCTTAGCTGGTGCTGCTTTCACTGTCCCCTCTTCGTCATCCTCTGAGCTCGAGGAGCCGTCTTCCACCACCTTCACAGTAGCCTTGGCCCCCGCTACAGTCACAGTCTTGGCCCCCCGCTCCTTCACCTCTGCCACAGTTACGGTTGCTGTAGCTGGCGCCACTTTCACAGTCTTCGAACCCTTCTCCTCCTCTTCCTCCTCTGAGCTGGAGTCTGAGGAAGAGTCTTCCTTGGCAGGGGTAACAGTTACTTTGACAGCTGTGGACTTAACCCTTATTACTTCTGGCTTCTTAGCCTCTTCTTCATCCTCAGAGCTGGAGTCAGAGTCTTCTGCTGGGGTAGCCTTCGCTGGGGTAGCCTTCGCTGGGGTAGCCTTCGCTGGGGTAGCCTTCGCTGGGGTAGCCTTCGCTGGGGTAGCCTTCGCTGGGGTAGCCTTCGCTGGGGTAGCCTTCTTTGCTGCTGGCTTCTTTGCTGCTTCTTCTTCAGAGCTGGAGTCTAAGAGGAACAAGAGAATCAACGAAACTGTTCACTTTAAGATCAAAACACCTCAACTGAGGTAAAACAGTGTTAGTAGTGGCTCGTCATTTAAAAAATAAAACACATTTAAGGACAGGTTGCACAATATATTTCCACAAATCTAACGTAGATTGACGATACTCCATCTAAACAGTCTTTATGCAAAAGTAAAAAATAAAAAAAAAACACTTCCTATTTTAGCAATTTGCATGACATTTATCAATAATTCAAAACGTCCAATACGCTGCGGCTTTGACGTCAAGGACTACCGGCCTGGTGCTGGCGGCAGTGCACTGTACCGGTTGGTTGAAATGCAAGTAGACGGGAATAAAGTGTTATTGCGCCGGACAGACTAGTGAACCCCTGGCGCTTCAGTCATATGCAGGCCTCACTTCGGTAAGTAGGTACTAAAGTGCCCAAAAACATATCATGTTATGTTGCTAGTAGATAAACAAATATAGATTGTTGGCTAAGTGCAACAGATCATTCAAAACCAACTGTCCCCCACACACACACACACGGATTTAGCGTGGTGTTTGGAGATGGAATAAGCTAGCAACAACTCCTCCAACAGAACACTGCACGTTTTGCATATTTCAAGACGTGTCTTTATGATTTGCTCTACTTCCTGATCTTTATTGGCCGGTATAACGTGCAGGATATCGTGGTAGCCAACGGTTGTGTTCACCATCACCTGGGTTTACTGCTGCTAGTAGTATCACTCATGTTAGCACGTGGCTAGCTATAGCTATCGTCAGCCAACGACAGAGTTTTAACCAGTTTGGTTACAGACGTTCAATGTCTACTATGCTGGTAAAGGTAGATATTTGTTTTTCACAGTAAAAGAAATGTGCTGAACTGCTAGTAACGTGATGCGTTTCACGGCTGCTAGTGGTTAGCTAGTTAAGGTAACGTGATGTGTTTCACGGCTGCTAGTGGTTAGCTAGTTAAGGTAACGTGATGTGTTTCACGGCTGCTAGTGGTTAGCTAGTTAAGGTAACGTGACGTGTTTCACGGCTGCTAGTGGTTAGCTAGTTAAGGTAACGTGATGCGTTTCACGGCTAGTTAAGGTAATGCGCTGAACTGCTAGTATGTAGTAGTATTATTTCGAAGGATGTAAACAAATCAGAATGTCGAACAGCGCAACCTAATTCTTCAATCTTCCCTTTCGCCCGTCTGAAGATGTACAACGTGTCGTGTTTACCTAGTCGTGGTTAGCTAGTGGTCTAGAACCAAGGTCTACAACAGATATAACCTATAGCCTTTAGAAACTAGGCCTAGAACCTTTAGAACCAAGGTCTACAACAGATAACCTATAGCCTTTAGAAACTAGGTCTAGAACCTTCAGAACCAAGGTCTACAACAGATAACCTATAGCCTTTAGAAACTAGGTCTAGAACCAAGGTCTATAGCAGATATAACCTATAGCCTTTAGAAACAAGGTCTACAACAGATATAACCTATAGCCTTTAGAAACTAGGTCTAGAACCAAGGTCTATAGCAGATATAACCTAGAGCCTTTAGAAACTAGGTCTAGAACCTTCAGAACCATGGTCTACAACAGATATAACCTATAGCCTTTAGAAACTAGGTCTAGAACCTCTAGAACCAAGGTCTACAACAGATACAAACTAGGTCTCGAACCTACCTGTGCTCTCAGAGCTGGACTCTGCCGTCTTAGCAGCTGCAGCAGGTTTGGGGGTCACAGTCTTGGCTGGGGTGGTTTTGACTGTTTTAGCTGAGGAGAATAACGAGGTGTCAGATACCAGGACAGCACTCAGGGCCGGTTTCCCAGACAGATGTAGCTGGGTCTTGGACTACAAAACACTTCATTTGAGTTTAGTCTTAAAATAATCTATGTCCGGGAATCCGTCCCTAAGTACAAACAGTAGTTCGTTACCTGACACTTTCTTCTTCTTCTTCTTCTCCTCCTCCTCATCGCTGCTGTCATCACTGCTGTCCGAGGAACTACTGTCCTTAGCTGGAGGGGTCTTGACGGGGCCAGGAGGTTTCACCGGGGTCTGTTGGGCGAGACAGTCAGTCTAGGAGGTCAAGGTATCACTAACTACATTGTGTAGACAGTCTAAAGATGTAGCAGCTGCGCATGTAGTTTTTATTATCATTGAGGACATGCTGAAACAAGACATTTTTTTTATATCCCGCCAAATATGAAGAGTGCCTTGGTATTTTCGTTCTAATGTGTACATTGTAGATTTTTCATGAAGATGTGTAATGACTTAGTTTTACGGTTGACTGAGTCTTCATTTCTCGTCTACCCCCCCCACAAAAAAACACACATTTACTCCACAATATGTAGCTAATGTTCCTTCTTCCAATCTGGCATTGTATGACAGTGGCACACAAGACTTTTGTTAGATCAAGAAGATACTGTACCACGCCTAGGAAGGGAGACTGTCACTGGCAACACAGCTCCCATGGTAACGTGGACGCCTGTCCTGTGTGAGTCCTGGGCACATATTTACAGATGGTCTCAGAATGGGACTGCTGATTCAGGATCAGGCCCCTTCTGTCAACCGACCTGTAGTCGTTATGACCCGAAAAGGCAGAACTGTTCCTAAATCAGCTCTCCTCCACCGAGAGGCTTTTTGAATAGACCCCCTGGTGAGAGGTTGTGTGTTGTGGATCAGTTTCAGTACCTTAGTGGGCGCCTCGTCTTCACTGGAGCTGTCTTCACTACTGCTGCTGCTGCTCGCAGTCTTCTTCTGAGCTGCTGCCTTAGGGGTCGCGGCTGCAGCCTTTCCTGCCTTAGGGGTCGCGGCAGGAGCCTTTCGTTCTACAGAGCAAAGAAGAACAGTCAGCAAGACGCCACACGAGAAGAACAGTCAGCAAGACGCCACACGAGAAGAACAGTCAGCAAGACGCCACACGAGAAGAACAGTCAGCAAGACGCCACACGAGAAGAACAGTCAGCAAGACGCCACACGAGAAGAACAGTCAGCAAGACGCCACACGAGAAGAACAGTCAGCAAGACGCCACACGAGAAGAACAGTCAGCAAGACGCCACACGAGAAGAACAGTCAGCAAGACGCCACACGAGAAGAACAGTCAGCAAGACGCCACACGAGAAGAACAGTCAGCAAGACGCCACACGAGAAGAACAGTCAGCAAGACGCCACACGAGAAGAACAGTCAGCAAGACGCCACACGAGAAGAACAGTCAGCAAGACGCCACACGAGAAGAACAGTCAGCAAGTCGCCACACGAGAAGAACAGTCAGCAACACGCCACACGAGAAGAACAGTCAGCAAGTCGCCACACGAGAAGAACAGTCAGCAAGACGCCACACGAGAAGAACAGTCAGCAAGACGCCACACGAGAAGAACAGTCAGCAAGACACCACCACAAAACAAGTAATATCCAAGAAGCAACCGCATAATGAGGGAAACAACGCTGATACAAATATGGGATCATGGTGGTCGTAAAGCGATTGTCTTGGTCGGGTCTCCGTCTAAAGAGATTCCATGCCTCAAGGGACTTCATGGTTGAACAACGGTTCAAATGTATAAAGGTTTGAGGTCATACGCACAATCCTAATAAAAATAAAAAAATGGGTGCTGGGCTAAAGACAGACACTAGAAAATAATCTGATAGAGATCCTTCTGGATCAAAACGTTGTCGGTAAAGGTGGCAATTGGGAACATGTTCAGTGCCCGGGACTTCCTGTTCATTCCAAAAGGTTAAAAATGTACTTACTAGCTGCAGGAGCTTTGGCCTCATCTTCTGATGACTCACTGCTGGAACTCTTTGTCCTGGCTGCTGACACCACTGGGCTCTTCAATGGGGCTTTGGCTGCTGACACCACTGGGCTCTTCACTGGGGCTTTGGCTGCTGCAGGTTTCTGTTAGCATAGATGAGGAACGGATTTTTTTTTAAAAACATGCTGCAAGAACAGACCTACCCCACACCTTCTTTATAACATAGCCAACGTCTCAACAGCAAGATGCCGTCATCAGGACACGCATCATCTTCACTAAGCCCTCCCCTATTGCTCTGTTATGGTCAGCCATTATAGCAAATCAACAACATTGATATTTTATTTTATTGGGATCCCCATTTAGCCGAAACACAATGGCAACAGCTAATCTTACTGGGGTTCTACACATAACGAAAAAGACAAGACGTTTACAATTTACCTACATTTAAAAACATTAACATGCAGTTTGTGTGTGCGTATCTATCAGTTTCACATACACAGGTCACATGGGGGCGTTATGCCGTGATCTGATGCTTTATCGGTTTCAATAAACCAGGTTTGCCGTTCACTACATGAGAAGGAAGGGAGGTCCATGCAACATGGCTCTGTATAATACTGTACGTTTCCTTCGTTCTGGACCTGGAGACCGTGAAAAGACCTCTGTGAAAAGACCCCTGGTGGCATGTCTGGTGGGGGAAGTCTGGGTGATGCTTTATCGGTTTCAATAAACCAGGTTTGCCGTTCACTAAATGAGATGGAAGGGAGGTCCATGCAACATGGCTCTGTTCTGGACCTGGAGACAGTGAAAAGACCCCCTGTGAAAAGACCCCCTGTGAAAAGACCCCTGGTGGCATGTCTGGTGGGGGAAGTGTGTGTGGACCTGACCATAGATCACACGGTTAGGGATTTTAACGTAATAAAAGAGAAGATAAATTGTAAAACATAGCTCATGTACCTTCGCTACAGCCTCCTCCTCCTCTTCGTCACTGGAATCATCACTGCTGCTGGAATCTGATTTAGCAGGGCGTGGAGCCTTGGCTGCTAACGAAAACACATCAAGAAACCAGTTAAAAAGGTAGACTCAGTAAAAAAAAACGACGTTGCCACGAGCAACACCGCAGATATTGAGATTAGCGAGATGCAAGACTTTTGCTCTAACAGCATCTGTGCATGCGCGCGGGTTCACTTCACAACGTCGTAGCCAGGATACGAAAACAGCAGAGAAGTTGAGCCTCACGCTTCACCTCTTCGTGGATGTGAAAATCTACCCAATATGCTGTTTACATATCTCAGAGTCAACCTTTTTTATCCCCATTTTCGTGATAGTCAATTGGCAGTTACAGTCTGCAACTCCCGTGCGGACTCGGGAGAGTCGAAGGTCGAGCGTCCTCCGAAACACAACCCAGCCAAGCCGCACTGCTTCTTGACAACGCACGCTTAAACCGGAATCAAGCTGCACCAATGTGTCGCTAATGACGCCACAGGAGTCGCTAATGCGCAATGGGACAAGAACATCCCTGCCCGCGAAACCCTCCCCAAACCTGGATGACGTTGGGCCAATTATGCGTCACCTCCGGGGCCTCGCGGTCGCAACACAGCCTGGCATCGAACCAGGATCTGCAGTTACGCAGCTAGCACTGCCTTAGACTGCAGGCCCCTCTGAGGCTACCTTTAACTGGATAAAAAAAGGTCAACTCTGTCCATCAATGCCATGGCAATGTAGGATATTGGTTTAGGAGCAGCGGTTCTCAAACTAGGGGTCGCAAACCCGTGTGGGGTTGCCTGGTATGAAAGTTGGAGAGTTTTGGAAATCCTTAAAAAAAACACACACACACACACACACACACACACGCCAAAAGTTGACACCTACTCATTCAAGGGTTTATTTATGTTTACAATATTTTACATTGTAGAATAGTGAAGACATCAAGACTATGAAATAACACTTTTTGGTTACTACATGATTCCATGTTTGTTAAACATATCAATATATATGTGTTAGATTATTAAAAGCAGCCGCCCTTTGCCTTGACAGTTTTTCACACTCTTAGCATTCTCTCAACCAGCTTCACAAGGTAGTAACCTGGAATACATTTGAATTAACAGGTGGGCCTTGTTAAAAGTTAATTTGTGTAATTTTTCCTTCGTAATGCGTTTGAGCCAATCAGTTGTGTTGTGACAAGGTAGGGGTGGTATACAGAAGATTGCCCTATTTGGTAAAAGACCAAGTCCATATTATGGCAAGAACAGTACACTGTAGGGCCAACCTGGACCATAGTGTGCTGGCTCAGGTATTACACTATAGGGCCAACCTGGACCATAGTGTGCTGCCTCGGGTATTACACTATAGGGCCAACCTGGACCTTAATGTGCTGCCTCGGGTATTCTCGCTTGCATTGTCCTTTCCAGCATTGTTCCAGGCCAGTATAACACCATTCAGCAGTGTGGCTCAGTTGATAGAGCATGGTGCTTGCAAAGCCACGGGTTCGATTACCGCCGGGGCTACCATACAAAAATATATGCACACACTACTGTCGCTTTTGATAAGACTCGGCTAAATGGCAAATATGAAAAAGGACAGATGAGTGCGTACCTGTGGGTGTGGCCTTGGCAGGTGCTGCAGCTCCCTCCTCCTCACTGCTCGACTCCTCACTGGAGCTCTCTGCAGTCTTTGCCTTCTTAGCAGACGGACTGCCACTGGATCCAGGACCGATGGGCAGCGCCTTGCGTTTCTTAGCTTCGGGAGACCTGAGAAAGGAATGGCGAAGAGAGCAGTGAGAGGCATTCAAAAATAATTTAAAGAAACCGTTACCGATTGGTATGTGCACTTAATGGTTTAGCCCCACAGTCATCGACAAAAGGGCTCTCAGAAGAGGAAGGAAGTTGGATTGAAAATATACACTTCAAGTCATTCTCGCCAGCCACGTTGTTGGGTTGTAAAGTTACTGACAAGAGTTTACTTACTTCACCCAGAAGTTGAAAATGTCAAGAAGACCAGCGGCTTCTTTTTCATCCTGGGGTGGCTGTTGCAAAGGAAGAATAATTTACATCAGCCATTTTATTCTCTTTGCAAGTTTACAGCCATCATGAGGAATTACATGTAACCAATTATTTCCGAAACAATGTTTTACCTACAAACAAGTGCATGAAACACATAATGAGGAGTATTATTAGAACGAGTAACGTTTTCGATGATGGATCAATGTTCGAACAGCAATAACCATTTCCCAATAAACAATAAACGCCTGACATGTTAATCTAGCTTGTTAGGTAGTTATAGCGTACGCACACGGCATTTCATAGCCTGCTGACTCGTCAAGACAGACATTTTATTCAATCGTTCAACGTTAACTTGCTAAGCTATCTAGTTGAGTCCAGTTATTATGTGATGGCAGTTGAAGAAGCAATCATCCTAAAAGTTGAATATGTAATTTAACATAATCAATGGGTATTCTAATAAAAAACGAGTTATTAGTGGATTGGAGTCACACGTGTTCTCTCGGCACGGCGTGCACCTCCTGCGTAGCAGACTGGCTCACCCAGCGGTACACAACATTGTCAACAACTACTAAATATACGGATACGGAATATTGTCACTTACCACTTTAGCTTGTTTGATGAAGTGTTGGGCAGCCTTGGTAAACTTGTTCTCCAGTAGAAATGAATAGACATGTTTGTAAAGATCACTCGGCACGGAACTTTGCTCCGCCATTTTCGCCAGGCTCGTGTGGAAGAAAATCGCCGAAGACGCATGCGCGTTGAAACGCCGTCGCCTAATAAAAAACGTCACCAAAAATAATAAAAACCACGGAAAGCACATCGGTAAATCAAAAAAATCTTTAGTTTGAGTCCGATAATAATTTAGTACTCAAAACGAGTAATATTAATGGACATAGCTCTAAACATTGTCCTACTTGCGTTTATTATGTATTGTATGAAGATGTTATGTAAAACGTTTTAAGCGCCATACCTCCACCTTTTGGTACAGTCTAGTGTATATATTTTACGTCATCTCTAATCGTCTCACGACATGGCACCTGACGTCCGGGGAATATTGTAAATGAAGGACATTTGTATGAGTCTGGACGTTTAAACTGTATTACTGTCTGTTCTTGTCTTTCGCAATCTGTAAATCATGCCTCGATATGAACTTGCCCTCATTGTAAAGGCCATGCAGAGGCCGGAGACCGCGGCACTTTTGCGGCGCACAGTGGAAACCTTGATGGAGCGAGGCGCTGTGGTGAGAGGCCTGGAGAATCTTGGAGAGAAACTTCTACCGTACAAGATATCGAAACACAACGAGCGACACACGCGCGGTGGATACTTTCTGATTGACTTCCACGCTGCTCCCGGTATTGTCACGGGCTTGCTGGATCATCTGGAGAGGGACATTGACGTGGTGAGGCCTACGGTCTTGAAGAATGATCCGGTGCCTTCCAATGGACCCTGCTGCGGACACACGGTGGCATCTAAACACCAGGACACAGTGTAGAAATTGAACGGTCATCATAAGAGTTATTTCTAGTTGCCCAGCTTCTGTGACACATTGAGAAGTGGATCGCATTTGATAGCCAGGCTTTAGCCTGGGTGCCGGTCTATTTCTGCTTCCTTGCCAACAATTTAGAAATAGAAGACAGGGTTTTTCACATCCCGAGGAACGACTCACATCATGTTCATTAGGCACCAAACGGAAGAAAATGGACAAACAGGGAGGCACCGCCTGGACACAGAACCATCGTTAAATTACAAAATATATCATTGAGTACGTTTTTGGCATACAAAACATGTAAACACATTTTCCTTGGTCATTCATACCATCCAATATACTGTAATACTATTTCAGTGCCATCTGCTTTAATGGTTGATTAAATTACTAAACAAATTCCAAACTTGTAAAAAAATACATGGTTTCATTTGTATTCATAATTTGCATAGTCAAGTTTTGGTATGTGTTTAATTACATGACATTTTCACCTACTCTTAAATTTAATTCAGTGAGATGTTAAAGTAATGCCCCATTACCTTCCCTTTCAATCATTTAGCAGACAAGCATATCCAGAGCAATTAATGCATTAATCTTAACGTAGCAAGGTTAAGACAACCACATATTACAGTCATGTAATTAAAGTACACATTTTCCTCAAGCAGCTGTCAGCAAAGTCAGTGTCAGTAAGAAAAGACTTGTGCAAGTATTTAAAGCCGATTTTAGCAGGTATAGCATTCTTTTCCTCGTCGACTTCTACCTTAAAGTAGGCTTTTTTTGAAGGCTGCTTAGTGTTTATTCCATCATAATTCAAATAGAAAGTACTGTATTTGGGACACTACATTGAGACCATATACCATTACACTACTAGAAGTAACATTTAGCAGATGCTCTTATCCAGAGTGACTTACACTTACCGTATGCTTCCCAGTCAAAACAGTTTGGGTATATATTATGAACATTTTGTGACGTTTTTGTTCGGTGATTGGTCAACAGTACTACACCTAGTGGGAACATGAAGTCATTCAACGAGAGAGACCGTTTTCATGCACATTTGAGAAATATTGCACCAAACATCATGGCTAGATGTAAAATTGCTGTGACTAAGACCAAAAACATCATAATTAATGACAGATTTCTTGAGTTAGATTCATTTGGACTATGTTGAGGAAGTGTTCCTGGCTATGTTGTTGCTACGGTGGCTCAAGAGGGACAAATGGTACAATTGCAGAGTTTTTTTCTTGTTTTTCAAGCGAAGGTCTTTAGGGAGTATGAGAGCACAGATGGTCGCCATGCCTACCCGAGTTCTGCGAGGTGCAAACCGAACCTATGTATGCGGATTCCTTTACATTTAGTGCATAGATAGGTTAGACAACCACATGTCATAGTCAGTTAGTGCATTCATCTTCAGATAGCTAGGTGAGACAACCACATATCACAGTCAGTGCATTCATCTTCAGATAGCTAGGTGAGACAACCACATGTCATAGTCAGTTAGTGCATTCATCTTAAGGTAGCTAGGTGAGACAACCACATATCCCAGTCAGTTAGTACATTCATCTTAAGGTAGCTAGGTGAGACAACCACATATCACAGTCAGTGCATTTATCTTAAGGTAGCTAGGTGAGACAACCACATATCACAGTCAGTGCATTCATCTTAAGGTAGCTAGGTGAGACAACCACATATCAGTCAGTCAGTGCATTCATCTTCAGATAGCTCGGTGAGACAACCACATATCACAGTCAGTGCATTAATCTTAAGGTAGCTAGGTGAGACAACCACATATCACAGTCAGTGCATTCATCTTAAGGTAGCTAGGTGAGACAACCACATGTCATAGTCAGTTAGTGCATTCATCTTCAGATAGCTAGGTGAGACAACCACATATCCCAGTCAGTTAGTAACATTCATGTTAAGGTAGCTCGGTGAGACAACCACATATCACAGTCAGTGCATTCATCTTAAGGTAGCTAGGTGAGACAACCACATATCCCAGTCAGTTAGTACATTCATCTTAAGGTAGCTAGGTGAGACAACCACATATCACAGTCAGTGCATTCATCTTAAGGTAGCTAGGTGAGACAACCACATATCACAGTCAGTGCATTCATCTTAAGGTAGCTAGGTGAGACAACCACATATCCCAGTCAGTTAGTAACATTCATGTTAAGGTAGCTAGGTGAGACAACCACATATCCCAGTCAGTTAGTACATTCATCTTAAGATAGCTAGGTGAGACAACCACATATCAGTCAGTTAGTGCATTCATCTACAGGTAGCTAGGTGAGACAACCACATATCACAGTCAGTTAGTGCATTCATCTACAGGTAGCTAGGTGAGACAACCACATATCACAGTCAGTTAGTGCATTCATCTACAGGTAGCTAGGTGAGACAACCATACCACAGTCACAGCAGCTGTCAGCAAAGTCTGATGCTAGTAAGAAAAGACTAAGTGTCAGTGTAAGGAACGCGAGGGTGTGGTCTAACGTTTCAAAATTAATAGAGACGTGGCAGTTTGCAACAACAGTCATTGTAGCATTTAAAAAAAAATGTTAGTTATGTTCGGGTTATGCATGCTCCCCACATCGGGCTATTTTAGACTATGGCTCTGAAGAGGAATGAGAAGGATGCTCCCAGAGCCAAACCCAGGGATAGGAAGAATGCCATGATGGCACCAGCAGTCTCTGCCTCATGAGGAGCAACTAATCTGGAGAGAGAGGAGGAAGAGAGAGAGAGAGAGAAGAGGGAAGAGAGAAAGGAGAGGGAGAGAGAAAGGAGAGAGAGAGAGAAGAGAAAGGAGAGAGAGAGAGAGAGAGAGAGAGAGAGAGAGAGAGAGAGAGAGAAGAGAAAGGAGAGGGAGAGAGAAAGGAGAGAGAGAGAGAAGAGAAAGGAGAGAGAGAAGGTGAGGGGATCAGGTGTCTTGCCAACTCCTATGGAAATGTCATGCAGAACATGGCTTGACAAGGCCAATGGAGCAGTAGCCAAAACCACAAACAGGTCTGGGACCAGGCTACAAACAATTCTGGGACCAACCTACTGTGGTAACACTTTAGGTGCAGTCTCAAACTGGGAGACATTTTTCTCTTGCAATAAATGACACCTTATGCAAATGCTTTGCTTGTACCGTGTGTGTTGTGCCTCCTAACGTTGTTAAAGGTTCGTGTAGGCCTAAATCACGCTGTATATTATTATCATTTTACTCATTCCATCTATGTCAAATGTTAGTTAGCATTGCAAACGGTTAGTTTGCAATGTGTGTCATTATGAGAGGAAAATGTCGCCCTGTAGGCTAACTTGAAAATTTCTGGGTTTTCGCCCAGGCGAAGGAGGCAAGCTGTCTTACTTGGGGCCGAAGCACATGCAGAGGCTGGCCAGGTATCCGCTGGAGAAGGCGAAGAGGATCATGAAGACGATGAACCAGGCATCGTGTTGAAAGACGACAGGCAGGTTGTAGCGGGGCTGAACGTTGCACAGCATGAAGAGAGGCACAAAGATCACACGGGCTACCATAAAAATGGGCACCAGTTTGCTGTCCTTCCCAGGCTGAAAGTGGATGGCAGAGAAAGAGACATAGCACATTCAAATAAATGCCATAGTGCTAAGGCTAAGTCATAGTGCTAAGGCTAAGTCATAGTGCTAAGGCTAAGTCATAGTGCTAAGTCAAAGTGCTAAGTCATAGTGCTAAGGCTAAGTCATAGTACTAAGGCTAAGTCATAGTGCTAAGGCTAAGGGACAGTGCTAAGGCTAAGTCATAGTGCTAAGGCTAAGTCATAGTACTAAGGCTAAGTCATAGTGCTAAGGCTAAGGGACAGTGCTAAGGCTAACTCATAGTACTAAGGCTAAGAGACAGTGCTAAGGCTAAGGGACAGTGCTAAGGCTAAGGGACAGTGCTAAGGCTAAGGGACAGTGCTAAGGCTAAGTCATAGTGCTAAGGCTAAGTTATAGTGCTAAGGATTAGTCATAGTGCTAAGGCTAAGTTGTAGTGCTAAGTGATAAGTGCTTTATTCGATAGAAGATGATGACTTAAATTCACATTTAAAAACATTGAATGTTTAATAAAGCGTTCCTGCCGTGTTTGTCTTAATTAAGCCGGTTGTAAAATGCATAGAAACTGGATTGATACATTCATAACATTCACAACGTCACCACAAGATGAGAAGATAATATAATAATAATAATAAGATGCAAAAGGTATTTATCTTAAATTCAGGGTAGTTTAAAGTTTACTTGTATTTTTTTGTCTCTTAAAAAACTACTGTAAATTTACCATGCCAGTAAAGGCCAATAAACTCTACTGTTCTGTTAGCGTCTACTGTTCTGTTAGCGTCTACTGGTCTACTGTTCTGTTAGCGTCTACTGTTCTGTTAGCGGCTACTGTTCTGTTAGTGTCTACTGTTCTGTTAGCGTCTACTGTTCTGTTAGCGGCTACTGTTCTGTTAGCGTCTACTGTTCTGTTAGCGTCTACTGTTCTGTTAGCGGCCACTGTTCTGTTAGCGGCTACTGTTCTGTTAGTGTCTACTGTTTTGTTAGCGTCTACTGTTCTGTTAGCGTTTACTGTTCTGTTAGCGTCTACTGTTCTGTTAGCGTTTACTGTTCTGTTAGCGTCTACTGTTCTGTTAGCGTCTACTGTTCTGTTAGCGTTTACTGTTCTGTTAGCGTCTACTGTTCTGTTAGCGTCTACTGTTCTGTTAGCGGCTACTGTTCTGTTAGCGTCTACTGTTCTGTTAGCGTCTACTGTTCTGTTAGCGTCTACTGTCCTGTAGGGTCTACTGTTCTGTTAGTGTCTACTGTTCTGTTAGCGTCTACTGGTCTACTGTTCTGTTAGCGTCTACTGTTCTGTTAGCGGCTACTGTTCTGTTAGCGTCTACTGTCCTGTAGGGTCTACTGTTCTGTTAGTGTCTACTGTTCTGTTAGCGGCTACTGTTCTGTTAGCGTCTACTGTTCTGTTAGCGTCTACTGGTCTACTGTTCTGTTAGCGTCTACTGTTCTGTTAGCGTCTACTGTTCTGTTAGCGTCTACTGGTCTACTGTTCTGTTAGCGTCTACTGTTCTGTTAGCGTCTACTGTTCTGTTAGCGTCTACTGTCCTGTAGGGTCTACTGTCCTGTAGGGTCTACTGTTCTGTTAGCGGCTACTGTTCTGTTAGCGGCTACTGTTCTGTTAGCGTCTACTGTTCTGTTAGCGTCTACTGTTCTGTTAGCGTCTACTGTTCTGTTAGCGTCTACTGTTCTGTTAGCGGCTACTGTTCTGTTAGCGTTTACAATGTTCTGTTAGCGTCTACTGTTCTGTTAGCGTCTACTGTTCTGTTAGCGTCTACTGTTCTGTTAGCGTCTACTGTTCTGTTAGCGGCTACTGTTCTGTTAGCGGCTACTGTTCTGTTAGTGTCTACTGTCCTGTAGGGTCTACTGTTCTGTTAGTGTCTACTGTTCTGTTAGCGGCTACTGTTCTGTTAGCGTCTACTGTTCTGTTAGCGTCTACTGGTCTACTGTTCTGTTAGCGTCTACTGTTCTGTTAGCGTCTACTGTTCTGTTAGCGTCTACTGTTCTGTTAGCGTCTACTGGTCTACTGTTCTGTTAGCGTCTACTGTTCTGTTAGCGTCTACTGGTCTACTGTTCTGTTAGCGTCTACTGTTCTGTTAGCGTCTACTGTTCTGTTAGCGGCTACTGTTCTGTTAGCGTCTACTGTCCTGTAGGGTCTACTGTTCTGTTAGTGTCTACTGTTCTGTTAGCGGCTACTGTTCTGTTAGCGTCTACTGTTCTGTTAGCGTCTACTGGTCTACTGTTCTGTTAGCGTCTACTGTTCTGTTAGCGTCTACTGGTCTACTGTTCTGTTAGCGTCTACTGTTCTGTTAGCGTCTACTGTTCTGTTAGCGTCTACTGTCCTGTAGGGTCTACTGTCCTGTAGGGTCTACTGTTCTGTTAGCGGCTACTGTTCTGTTAGCGGCTACTGTTCTGTTAGCGTCTACTGTTCTGTTAGCGTCTACTGTTCTGTTAGCGTCTACTGTTCTGTTAGCGTCTACTGTTCTGTTAGCGGCTACTGTTCTGTTAGCGTTTACTGTTCTGTTAGCGTCTACTGTTCTGTTAGCGTCTACTGTTCTGTTAGCGTCTACTGTTCTGTTAGCGGCTACTGTTCTGTTAGCGGCTACTGTTCTGTTAGTGTCTACTGTCCTGTAGGGTCTACTGTTCTGTTAGTGTCTACTGTTCTGTTAGCGGCTACTGTTCTGTTAGCGTCTACTGTTCTGTTAGCGTCTACTGGTCTACTGTTCTGTTAGCGTCTACTGTTCTGTTAGCGTCTACTGTTCTGTTAGCGTCTACTGTTCTGTTAGCGTCTACTGGTCTACTGTTCTGTTAGCGTCTACTGTTCTGTTAGCGTCTACTGGTCTACTGTTCTGTTAGCGTCTACTGTTCTGTTAGCGTCTACTGTTCTGTTAGCGTCTACTGTTCTGTTAGCGTCTACTGTCCTGTAGGGTCTACTGTCCTGTAGGGTCTACTGTTCTGTTAGCGGCTACTGTTCTGTTAGCGGCTACTGTTCTGTTAGCGTCTACTGTTCTGTTAGCGTCTACTGTTCTGTTAGCGTCTACTGTTCTGTTAGCGTCTACTGTTCTGTTAGCGGCTACTGTTCTGTTAGCGGCTACTGTTCTGTTAGCGTTTACTGTTCTGTTAGCGTCTACTGTTCTGTTAGCGTCTACTGTTCTGTTAGCGTCTACTGTTCTGTTAGCGGCTACTGTTCTGTTAGCGGCTACTGTTCTGTTAGTGTCTACTGTTCTGTTAGCGTCTACTGTTCTGTTAGCGTCTACTGTTCTGTTAGCGTCTACTGTTCTGTTAGCGTCTACTGTTCTGTTAGCGTCTACTGTTCTGTTAGCGTCTACTGTTCTGTTAGTGTGATCTGGAATCCTTAGTTCACAATATCCACAATTCAAATAAGTATCAGTTAGTTTCAGGCATATTCATTCAAATGAGCCGATTTCCTCCATTCTGTATCGTGTGTTTTGTTGCCGACTTACCCACATGCACACAGCAGTGAGGCTTCTCCCGGCCCCAGTCGCTCAGGTTAAAGAGCAGGAAACAGCACACGGGGATGAAGTACATCTCTGAGAGGAGAGGATAACGTACGATCACACACATTACCAGTGAATATTACCAGTCAATTTTTTGTTGTTGTTGTAAAGGCTCGTAAAATCAAAAGTGTGTAAGTATACCGTAAAATGAACAATATAAACCATGCTCTTGTCATAGATATTCATACACACAGACCCCAGGCGCCTCCATTAGCGGCGGCAGACTTGACATCCACCGTGACAGCAGGGTAGACACCGATGGTGACGGTGAAGGCAAAACACACAGAGAGAGCCAGGACCCAGATCTACAGTCAATGGGTCAACAAGAAAGTACTTTACATCACCTTTTTGGAGAGTTGGGACGATAGAAAATCGACTGGTTGGGAACATTGATCTTTCTGCATTATGACAACATTTGTATATAACACTACAACTTTCTATGGCAGCCGTGTTAGTGCCACATTCAAAATAAATGGTGAATATTTCAACAATGCTATGTAACTAAATGTTTTGAATAGGAACGATATTACACATTCTAAATATACAGTTTGAAGTCGGAAGTTTACATACAGCCAAATACATTTAAACTCAGTTTTTCAAAATTCCTGACATTTAATCCTAGTAAAAATTCCCTGTCGTAGGTCAGTTAGGATCACCACTTTATTTTAAGAATGTGAAATGTCAGAATAATAGTAGAGAGAATGATTTATTTCAGCTTTTATTTCTTCCATCACATTCCCAGTGGGTCAGAAGTTTACTTACACTCAATTAGTATTTGGTAGCATTGCCTTTAAATTGTTTAACTTGGGTCAAACGTTTCGGATAGTCTTCCACAAGTTTCCCACAATAAGTTGGGTGAATTTTTGCCCATTCCTCCTGACAGAGCTGGTGTAACGGAGTCAGGTTTGTAGGCCTCCTTGCTCGCATATGCTTTTTCAGCTCTGTTCACAAGTTTTCTATAGGATTGAGGTCAGGGCTTTGACTTATTCATCCTTAAGCCATTTGTCACAACTTTGGAAGTATGCTTGGGGTCATTGTCCATTTGGAAGACCCATTTGCAACTAAGCTTCAACTTTCTAACTGATGTCTTGAGATGTTGCTTCAATATATCGTCATAATTTTCCTCCCTCATGATGCCATCTATTTTGGCTAGTGCACCAGTCCCTCCTGCAGAAAAGCACCCCCACAACATGATGCTGCCACCCCTGTGCTTCACGGTTGGGATGGTGTTCTTTGGCTTGCAAGCCTCCCCCTTTTTCCTCCAAACATAACAATGGTCATTATGGCCAAACAGTTCTATTTTTGTTTCATCAGACCAGAGGACATTTCTCCAAAAAGTACGACCTTTGTCCCCATGTGCAGTTGCAAACTGAAGTCTGGCTTCTTTTTTTATGGCGGTTTTGGAGCAGTGGCTTCTTCCTTGCTGAGCAGCCCTTCAGGTTATGTCGATATAGGACTCGTTTTACTGTGGATATAGATACTTTTGTACCTGTTTCCTCCAGCCTCTTCACAAGGTCCTTTGCTGTTGTTCTGGGATTGATTTGCACTTTTCGCCCCAAAGCACGTTCATCTCTAGGAGACAGAACGCATCTCCTAACTGAGTGGTATGACAGCTGCGTGGTCCCATGGTGTTTATACTTGTGTACTATCGTTTGTACAGATGAATGTGATACCTTCAGGTGATTGGAAATTGCTCCCAAGGATGAACCAGACTTGTGGAGGTCTATAATTTTTTTTCTGAGGTTATTGGCTGATTTTTTCACGAAATCGTGATTTGTCCAAATAATCAGCAATGAAAAATCCGTGCACCGGAACAAAGTTCCTTGTATTTCTCAATGAACAAAAATGTCTTCGTAATATCTGCACGTACTCGTCCGAACTATTTCGCCTGGGAAGCATGCAGACGCTTTAAATTGTCGCTTCCCTAGTCTGTTGACAGACGCAACGATTTCATACAGTATGTTACGTCCGTTTGTCCACGAGAGATTCATTCAACCCAGGAGAAAGATAAGGATAGAGAGCAGTTATGCGGGTAGATATAGGGAAGAATATCAAAAGTGTGATTGAAGGTGAATCTTTAGTTCAGGGATCTACTTTCTAAGCCATGGAAAAACGAGTATTTAAAACGTATTTATTGCTATAGTGGGTTTATAATCCATTAAATACCTACAGTATATAAAACGTGTATTGGGTTTTCATTGTTTTTCCAATTCAGAAAGTTAATTGAAATTATTTTTTGTTTTTGTTGAAATACTCAAATGTATAATATGCTATGAAAGTGACTGGTTCATTCGACATGCTGGATACAGCTAAATTAACTTGTAATTTTTATCGATTAGCGATAAGTGTCTGCAAATGTACCTCTAAAAATGATGTAATGTAATGTTTTGTATTTGCTTTTAAAGCACAGTAACGATTTTCAGTTCATCAACATAATTTCAATTCATCCCCTGAATTGTTTTAGGTCGGGATTTAATCCGTGCTATAACCAATTTTTTTATTTACATTTGAGCCAACATGTGCAGAGTTTACCATGAATGCGATCTCCGTGAACATCTGAGAAAATGTCTTTAATTAAAAAGCCTCATTGTGTGGGCTGTCTAGTGTCCTACTCTAAAGCGAGCCATGGTTTGAATTCCGGCCTCAATCTAAAAATAATTATGCCATACCTTCTTGAAGATGGTCAGCATGGACACGGTTTGTTCCTCTTCTCCTTGTTTGAGAACTGGTGTAGTCGCTGCAGCATTTTCTGGAGGGAGAAGGAACGAGGCTATTTTAATGTTCATGAAAGCAATGTATTGGATAGCCTCGTTCCTATCCAATACATTGCTTTCATGATCCTTAAAATAAAAATATATTCAACAAGTGTCCAAGTTTATGCATGGCTTGGATTTACTTATCTATACATAAAACGTGACAACTATCTTTCTCTTATTTCTACATATCTGACCAAACATAAATGTCATTTTACCGTCCAGCCTGTTCACCTCGTCACTAAGCCTGTTTCCACGTTGTCTCTTGCTGTAATATCGATAAAGTAAGGTTCAGAACAACACGAAATTACACACATCGCTTTGGATAAAAGCGTCTGCTAAATGGCATATATTATTATTATTATTATCAATTATCTCACACTGGGATGTTAATTAACAAAACAGGAGAGATGAACTGGAATGGAAGTATTACATATATTTGACATTTACACACTGGTAAATTATTATGTGATGAATGAAAAGGGGAGGAAGTATTAGTTGATTATGAAGTATTAGTTGATTATGAAGTATTCGTTGTATTATGAAGTATTAGTTGTATTATGAAGTATTAGTTGTATTAGTTGTATTATGAAGTATTAGTTGTATTAGTTGATTATGAAGTATTAGTTGTATTATGAAGTATTAGTTGTATTAGTTGTATTATGAAGTGTAGGTTGTATTAGTTGTATTATGAAGTATTAGTTGTATTAGTTGTATTATGAAGTATTAGTTGTATTATGAAGTATTAGTTGTATTATGAAGTATTAGTTGTATTATGAAGTATTAGTTGTATTAGTTGTATTATGAAGTGTAGGTTGTATTAGTTGTATTATGAAGTATTAGTTGTATTATGAAGTATTAGTTGTATTAGTTGTATTATGAAGTATTAGTTGTATTATGAAGTATTAGTTGTATTAGTTGTATTAGTTGTATTATGAAGTATTAGTTGAATTAGTTGTATTATGAAGTAGTAGTTGTATTATGAAGTATTAGTTGTATTAGTTGTATTAGTTGTATTATGAAGTATTAGTTGTATTATGAAGTATTAGTTGTATTAGTTGTATTATGAAGTATTAGTTGTATTAGTTGTATTATGAAGTATTAGTTGTATTATGAAGTATTAGTTGAATTAGTTGTATTATGAAGTATTAGTTGTATTATGAAGTATTAGTTGTATTAGTTGTATTAGTTGTATTATGAAGTATTAGTTGAATTAGTTGTATTATGAAGTATTAGTTGTATTATGAAGTATTAGTTGTATTAGTTGTATTATGAAGTATTAGTTGTATTAGTTGTATTATGAAGTATTAGTTGTATTATGAAGTATTAGTTGTATTATGAAGTATTGGTTGTATTAGTTGTATTATGATGTATTAGTTGTATTATGAAGTATTAGTTGTATTAGTTGTATTATGAAGTATTAGTTGTATTAGTTGTATTAGTTGTATTATGAAGTATTAGTTGAATTAGTTGTATTATGAAGTATTAGTTGTATTATGAAGTATTAGTTGTATTAGTTGTATTATGAAGTATTAGTTGTATTATGAAGTATTAGTTGTATTATGAAGTATTAGTTGTATTATGAAGTATTGGTTGTATTAGTTGTATTACGAAGTATTAGTTGTATTATGAAGTATTAGTTGTATTATGAAGTATTGGTTGTATTAGTTGTATTAGTTGTATTAGTTGTATTATGATCTATTAGTTGTATTAGTTGTATTATGAAGTATTGGTTGTATTAGTTGTATTATAAAGTATTAGTTGTATTATGAAGTATTAGTTGTATTATGAAGTATTAGTTGATTATGAAGTATTAGTTGTATTAGTTGAATTAGTTGTATTATGAAGTGTAGGTTGTATTAGTTGTATTATTAAGTATTATGAAGTATTAGTTGTATTATGAAGTATTAGTTGTATTATGAAGTATTGGTTGTATTAGTTGTATTATGAAGTATTGGTTGTATTAGTTGTATTATGAAGTATTGGTTGTATTAGTTGTATTATAAAGTATTAGTTGTATTAGTTGTATTATGAAGTATTAGTTGTATTATGAAGTATTAGTTGTATTAGTTGTATTATGAAGTATTAGTTGTATTATGAAGTATTAGTTGTATTAGTTGTATTAGTTGTATTAGTTGTATTAGTTGTATTATGAAGTATTAGTTGAATTAGTTGTATTATGAATTATTGTTTGTATTATGAAGTATTGGTTGTATTAGTTGTATTATGATGTATTAGTTGTATTATGAAGTATTAGTTGTATTAGTTGTATTATGAAGTATTAGTTGTATTATGAAGTATTAGTTGTATTAGTTGTATTATGAAGTATTAGTTGTATTAGTTGTATTATGAAGTATTAGTTGTATTATGAAGTATTAGTTGTATTAGTTGTATTATGAAGTATTAGTTGTATTATGAAGTATTAGTTGTATTATGAAGTATTAGTTGTATTATGAAGTATTAGTTGTATTATGAAGTATTGGTTGTATTAGTTGTATTACGAAGTATTAGTTGTATTATGAAGTATTAGTTGTATTATGAAGTATTGGTTGTATTAGTTGTATTAGTTGTATTAGTTGTATTATGATGTATTAGTTGTATTAGTTGTATTATGAAGTATTAGTTGTATTATGAAGTATTAGTTGTATTACGAAGTATTAGTTGTATTACGAAGTATTAGTTGTATTATGAAGTATTAGTTGTATTATGAAGTATTGGTTGTATTAGTTGTATTATGATGTAGTTGTATTAGTTGTATTAGTTGTATTATGATGTATTAGTTGTATTAGTTGTATTATGAAGTATTAGTTGTATTATGAAGTATTAGTTGTATTACGAAGTATTAGTTGTATTACGAAGTATTAGTTGTATTATGAAGTATTAGTTGTATTATGAAGTATTGGTTGTATTAGTTGTATTAGTTGTATTATGATGTATTAGTTGTATTAGTTGTATTATGATGTATTAGTTGTATTATGAAGTATTAGTTGTATTATGAAGTATTGGTTGTATTAGTTGTATTATGATGTATTAGTTGTATTACGAAGTATTAGTTGTATTATGAAATATTGGTTGTATTAGTTGTATTATGATGTATTAGTTGTATTACGAAGTATTAGTTGTATTATGAAGTATTGGTTGTATTATGAAGTATTGGTTGTATTATGATGTATTAGTTGTATTAGTTGTATTATGAAGTATTGGTTGTATTATGAAGTATTAGTTTTATTAGTTGTATTATGATGTATTAGTTGTATTAGTTGTATTAGTTGTATTATGAAGTATTAGTTGTATTATGATGTATTAGTTGTATTAGTTGTATTATGATGTATTAGTTGTATTAGTTGTATTATGATGTATTAGTTGTATTAGTTGTATTATGAAGTATTAGTTGTATTAGTTGTATTAGTTGTATTATGAAGTATTGGTTGTATTATGAAGTATTGGTTGTATTATGAAGTATTGGTTGTATTAGTTGTATTATGAAGTATTGGTTGTATTATGAAGTATTAGTTGTATTAGTTGTATTATGAAGTATTAGTTGTATTAGTTGTATTATGAAGTATTGGTTGTATTATGAAGTATTAGTTGTATTAGTTGTATTATGATGTATTAGTTGTATTAGTTGTATTATGAAGTATTAGTTGTATTATGAAGTATTAGTTGTATTAGTTGTATTAGTTGTATTATGAAGTATTAGTTGTATTAGTTGTATTATGAAGTATTGGTTGTATTATAATGTATTAGTTGTATTATGATGTATTATTTGTATTAGATGTATTATGATGTATTAGTTGTATTAGTTGTATTATGAAGTATTAGTTGTATTAGTTGTATTATGAAGTATTAGTTGTATTAGTTGTATTATGAAGTATTAGTTGTATTAGTTGTATTATGAAGTATTAGTTGTTGTCACGTTCTGACCACTGAGAATCATACTTAGGTCGCCTGGGTTTCACTTTTGGTTTGTGGGTGTTTGTTTTCCGTGTGAGTGTTTGGGCCACACGGTACTGTTTCGGTTTTAGTTTTGTTCACATGGTTTATTGTTTTTGCATGTCAGTGGTCAGTTCGTTTTGAATAAATCATCATGAACACTTACCACGCTGCGCTTTGGTCCGATCCTTCCTCCACCTCTGAATGCCATTACAGTTGTATTGTGAAGTATTAGTTGTATTATCATCGAGTAGCATCTCCTAACCCCATTTTTCAGTCAAATACATGTAATAATAACATTTCAAATCCAGAGTTTATTACCAGTTTAGGGAGGATCGCATAGGACATTATGGCCAATATGATCACTACACAGGCTGTGAGGAAGTATCCAAAAGCAACATCATTTAGTGCTGAGCCACCTGGGGTGTGTGTGAGAGAGAGAGAGAGAGAGAGAGAGAGAGAGAGAGAGAGAGAGAGAGAGGGAGAGGGAGGGGGAGAGAGAGTGGGGGAGAGAGAGAGGGAGAGATAGAGAGAGAGAGAGAGAGAGAGAGAGAGAGAGAGGGACGGAGAGAGAGAGGGAGAGAGGGAGGGGGAGAGAGAGAGTGGGGGGGAGAGAGAGAGAGAGAGAGAGAGAGAGAGAGAGAGAGAGAGAGAGAGAGAGAGAGAGAGAGAGAGAGAGAGAGTGGGGGGAGATAGAGAGAGAGAGAGAGAGAGAGAGAGAGAGAGAGAGGGACGGAGAGAGAGAGGGAGAGAGGGAGGGGGAGAGAGAGAGTGGGGGGAGAGAGAGAGGGAGAGAGAGAGGGAGAGAGGGAGGGGGAGAGAGAGAGTGGGGGAGAGAGAGAGGGAGAGAGAGAGGGAGAGAGGGAGGGGAGAGAGAGAGTGGAGGGAGAGAGAGAGAGAGAGAGAGAGAGAGAGAGAGAGAGTGGGACGGAGAGAGAGAGAGGGAGGGAGATAGGGAGAAGAGAGGGAGGGAGGGAGATGGGAGAGGGGGGAGAGAGAGGGAGAGAGAGTGGGGGAGAGAGAGGAGAGAGAGTGGGGGGGAGAGGGAGGGAGAGAGAGAGAGGGTGGGATGGAGAGAGAGAGGGAGAGCGAGAGGGAGGGAGATAGGGAGGGAGGGAGAGGGAGAGAGAGAGAGAGAGAGAGAGAGAGAGAGAGAGAGAGAGAGAGTGGGAGGGAGAGAGGGAGGGGGAGAGAGAGAGAGGGAGGGAGAGAGAGAGGAGAGAGGGGGAGAGAAAGGGAGAGAGAGAGTGGGAGGGAGAGAGGGAGGGGAGAGAGAGGAGAGAGGGGGAGAGAGTGGGAGGGAGAGAGGGAGGGAGAGAGAGAGGAGAGAGGGGGAGAGAGAGGGAGAGAGAGAGTGGGAGGGAGAGAGAGAGGAGAGAGGGGTGAGAGAGAGTGGGAGGGAGAGCGAGAGGGAGAGAGGGAGGGGAGAGAGAGAGTGCGGGGGAGAGAGAGAGAGAGAGAGAGAGAGAGAGAGAGAGAGAGAGAGAGAGAGAGAGGGAAATAGGGAGAAGAGAGGGAGGGAGGGAGATGGGAGAGGGGGAGTGGGAGGGAGAGAGAGGAGAGAGAGTGGGGGGGGAGAGAGAGAGGGTGGGACGGAGAGAGAGAGGGAGAGCGAGAGGGAGGGAAATAGGGAGAAGAGAGGGAGGGAAGGAGATGGGAGAGGGGGGAGTGGGAGGGAGAGAGAGGAGAGAGAGTGGGGGGGGAGAGAGAGAGAGAGAGAGGGTGGGATGGAGAGAGAGAGGGAGAGCGAGAGGGAGAGCGAGAGGGAGGGAGATAGGGAGAAGAGAGAGGGAGAGAGGAGAGAGAGTGGGAGGGAGAGCGAGAGGGAGAGAGGGAGAGGGGGAGAGAGAGAGTGGGAGGGAGAGAGAGAGGAGAGAGGGGGAGAGAGAGGGAGAGAGAGAGTGGGAGGGAGAGAGGGAGGGGGAGAGAGAGGAGAGAGGGGGAGAGAGAGGGAGAGAGAGAGTGGGAGGGAGAGAGAGAGGAGAGAGGGGGAGAGAGAGGGAGGGAGGGAGAGAGAGGAGAAAGGGGGTGAGAGAGAGTGGGAGGGAGAGCGGGAGGGAGAGAGGGAGGGGAGAGAGAGAGAGTGGGAGGGAGAGAGAGAGGAGAGAGGGGGAGAGAGAGAGAGAGAGAGAGAGATAGTGGGAGGTAGAGCGAGAGGGAGAGAGGGGGGGGGGGAGAGAGAGAGAGAGAGAGTGGGAGGGAGAGAGAGAGGAGAGAGGGGGAGAAAGAGAGTGAGAGGGAGAGCGAGAGGGAGAGAGGGAGGGGAGAGAGAGAGAGTGGGAGGGAGAGAGAGAGGAGAGAGGGAGGGGGGAGAGAGAGAGAGAGATAGTGGGAGGTAGAGCGAGAGGGAGAGGGGAGGGAGAGAGAGAGATAGTGGGAGGGAGAGAGAGAGGAGAGAGGGGGAGAGAGAGTGGAGAGAGGGAGGAGAGAGGGGGAGAGAGAGTGGGAGGGAGAGAGGGAGGGGGAGGGAGAGATAGAGATAGTGGGAGGGAGAGACATCACTTGTACAGCCATATCAAAAGTCATAAAATCTTAATTCCCAGGCACACCATCACCATTTACACCATCACCATTTACACCATCACCATCACCATTTACACCATCACCATTTACACCATCACCATTTACAGTGGGAGTGGGGGGGAGAGAGGGAGGGAGAGAGAGAGAGGGTGGGATGGAGAGAGAGAGGGAGAGCGAGAGGGAGGGAGATAGGGAGGGAGGGAGAGGGGAGAGAGAGAGAGAGAGAGAGAGAGAGAGAGAGAGAGAGAGCGAGAGAGAGAGAGAGAGAGAGAGAGAGAGAGAGAGGGGGAGAGGGAGGGGGAGAGAGAGAGTGGGAGGGGGAGAGAGAGGAGAGAGGGGGAGAGAGAGGGAGAGAGAGAGTGGGGGGGAGAGAGGGAGGGAGAGAGGGGAGAGAGAGGGAGAGAGAGAGTGGGAGGGAGAGAGAGGAGAGAGGGGGTGAGAGAGAGTGGGAGGGAGAGCGAGAGGGAGAGAGGGAGGGGAGAGAGAGAGGCGGGGGAGAGAGAGAGAGAGAGAGAGAGAGAGAGAGAGAGAGAGAGAGAGAGAGAGACGGAGAGAGAGAGGGAGAGCGAGAGGGAGGGAAATAGGGAGAAGAGAGGGAGGGAGGGAGATGGGAGAGGGGGAGTGGGAGGGAGAGAGAGGAGAGAGAGTGGGGGGGGAGAGGGTGGGATGGAGAGAGAGAGGGAGAGCGAGAGGGAGAGCGAGAGGGAGGGAGATAGGGAGAAGAGAGAGGAGAGAGGAGAGAGAGTGGGAGGGAGAGCGAGAGGGAGAGAGGGAGAGGGGGAGAGAGAGAGTGGGAGGGAGAGAGGGGGGGAGAGAGAGGGAGAGAGAGAGTGGGAGGGAGAGAGGGAGGGGGAGAGAGAGGAGAGAGGGGGAGAGAGAGGGAGAGAGAGAGAGGGAGGGAGGGAGAGAGAGGAGAAAGGGGTGTGAGAGAGTGGGAGGGAGAGCGAGAGGGAGAGAGGGAGGAGAGAGAGAGAGAGTGGGAGGGAGAGAGAGAGGAGAGAGGGAGGGGGAGAGAGAGAGAGAGATAGTGGGAGGTAGAGCGAGAGGGAGAGAGGGGGGGGGAGAGAGAGAGAGATAGTGGGAGGGAGAGAGAGAGGAGAGAGGGGGAGAAAGAGAGTGAGAGGGAGAGCGAGAGGGAGAGAGGGAGGGGAGAGAGAGAGAGTGGGAGGGAGAGAGAGAGGAGAGAGGGAGGGGGAGAGAGAGAGAGAGATAGTGGGAGGTAGAGCGAGAGGGAGAGAGGAGGGAGAGAGA
This sequence comes from Oncorhynchus keta, assembly GCF_023373465.1. Lineage (NCBI taxonomy): Eukaryota > Metazoa > Chordata > Actinopteri > Salmoniformes > Salmonidae > Oncorhynchus > Oncorhynchus keta. The sequence goes on from NC_068423.1 coordinate 26,955,581, forward strand.
GAGATAGTGGGAGGGAGAGAAAGAGGAGAGAGGGGGAGAGAGAGTGGGAGGGAGAGAGGTAGGGGGGAGGGAGAGATAGAGATAGTGGGAGGGAGAGACATCACTTGTACAGCCATATCAAAAGTCATAAAATCTTAATTCCCAGGCACACCATCACCATTTACACCATCACCATTTACACCATCACCATCACCATTTACACCATCACCATTTACACCATCACCATTTACACCATCACCATCACCATTTACACCATCACCATTTACACCATCACCATTTACAGTGGGAGTGGGGGGGAGAGAGGGAGGGAGAGAGAGAGAGGGTGGGATGGAGAGAGAGAGGGAGAGAGAGAGAGAGAGAGAGAGAGAGAGAGAGAGGGGGGAGAGGGGGGGGGGGGGAGAGAGAGGGGGAGGGAGAGAGAGAGGGGAGAGGGGGAGAGAAAGGGAGAGAGAGAGTGGGAGGGAGAGAGGGAGGGGAGAGAGAGGAGAGAGGGGGAGAGAGGGAGAGAGAGAGTGGGAGGGAGAGAGGGAGGGAGAGAGGGAGAGAGAGGGAGAGAGAGAGTGGGAGGGAGAGAGAGGAGAGAGGGGGTGAGAGAGAGTGGGAGGGAGAGCGAGAGGGAGAGAGGGAGGGGAGAGAGAGAGTGCGGGGGGGAGAGAGAGAGAGAGAGAGAGAGAGAGAGAGAGAGAGAGAGAGAGAGAGAGACGGAGAGAGAGAGGGAGAGCGAGAGGGAGGGAAATAGGGAGAAGAGAGGGAGGGAGGGAGATGGGAGAGGGGGAGTGGGAGGGAGAGAGAGGAGAGAGAGTGGGGGAGAGGGTGGGATGGAGAGAGAGAGGGAGAGCGAGAGGGAGAGCGAGAGGGAGGGAGATAGGGAGAAGAGAGAGGGAGAGAGGAGAGAGAGTGGGAGGGAGAGCGAGAGGGAGAGAGGGAGAGGGGGAGAGAGAGAGTGGGAGGGAGAGAGGGGGAGAGAGAGGGAGAGAGAGAGTGGGAGGGAGAGAGGGAGGGGGAGAGAGAGGAGAGAGGGGGAGAGAGAGGGAGAGAGAGAGAGGGAGGGAGGGAGAGAGAGGAGAAAGGGGGTGAGAGAGAGTGGGAGGGAGAGCGAGAGGGAGAGAGGGAGGAGAGAGAGAGAGAGTGGGAGGGAGAGAGAGAGGAGAGAGGGAGGGGGAGAGAGAGAGAGAGATAGTGGGAGGTAGATCGAGAGGGAGGGGGGAGAGAGAGAGAGAGATAGTGGGAGGGAGAGAGAGAGGAGAGAGGGGGAGAAAGAGAGTGAGAGGGAGAGCGAGAGGGAGAGAGGGAGGGGAGAGAGAGAGAGAGTGGGAGGGAGAGAGAGAGGAGAGAGGGAGGGGGGAGAGAGAGAGAGAGATAGTGGGAGGTAGAGCGAGAGGGAGAGGGGAGGGAGAGAGAGAGATAGTGGGAGGGAGAGAGAGAGGAGAGAGGGGGAGAGAGAGAGGAGAGAGGGGGGAGAGAGGGGGAGAGAGAGTGGGAGGGAGAGAGGGAGAGGGGAGGGAGAGAGAGAGATAGTGGGAGGGAGAGAGAGAGGAGAGAGGGGGAGAGAGAGTGGGAGGGAGAGAGGTAGGGGGGAGGGAGAGATAGAGATAGTGGGAGGGAGAGACATCACTTGTACAGCCATATCAAAAGTCATAAAATCTTAATTCCCAGGCACACCATCACCATTTACACCATCACCATTTACACCATCACCATCACCATTTACACCATCACCATTTACACCATCACCATTTACAGTGGGAGTGGGGGGGAGAGAGGGAGGGAGAGAGAGAGGGTGGGATGGAGAGAGAGAGGGAGAGCGAGAGGGAGGGAGATAGGGAGGGAGGGAGAGGGGAGAGAGAGAGAGAGAGAGAGAGAGAGAGAGAGAGAGAGAGAGAGAGAGAGACACCATCACCATTTACACCACCACCATTTACACCATCACCATTTACACCATCACCATTTACACCATCACCATTTACACCATCACCATTTACAGATGTATATGAATCATTTACAGACATGGTAACGTGTACATATCCCAAAGGAGTCTATGAATTCATTTCAATACTACTAATCTCTTGCCTCAACTGCCCTTTGTGGAGGTGGACTTATTTATTTTACTAGTAAAAAATGTAGTAACAGGTATTTTTTTTATGATGACATATATCTGTAGATGTGTTAATCGTGAGATAAAAAGGTGTATCATGTCTTGCGATAGCACAGATCATGGAGAAGGCAGCGAACGTGCCCGCCAGGCCTTGCCCACTCATTATGGGTGTGGTGTATTTGGCGGGAAGAAGGCCTGCCATGCCAAACAGACTGCCCTGCAGGATAGCTCCAAAGGCTGGAGAAAGGTTTTTAAAAAATATAATAATAATAATAATAATAATAAACACAGTCAATAACACAGAGTCCAGTCATAGAAACATGAAGCCAACATTTAATATGCAGTTTGAGTGTTCAATAATGTTACTTCTCCGTTTTAAAAAGACATTTAGGTGACAGATAATTACTGTTTATGTCTTCTTGGCAGGTGAATGAATAAGAGCTATCAATAATCATCAATAAATCAGCGATTCCCAAAGTTTTTTCACGGGGTCCCCCCTTCCAGCATTGGGGAACATCCCGCAGGTTTTCATCAGGATCTCGCTGTACTTTGCTCCGTTCATCTTTCCCTCGATCCTGACTAGTCTCCCAGTCCCTGCCGCTGAAAAACAATCCCACAGCAATGATGCTGCCACCACCATGCTTCACCGTAGGGATGCTGCCACCACCATGCTTCACCATAGGGATGGTGCTAAGTTTTCTCCAGGCCAAAGAGTTCAATCTTGGTTTCATCAGACCAGAGAATCTTGTTTCTCATGGTCTGAGAGTCTTTAGGTGCCTTTTGGCAAACTTCAAGTGGGCTGTTATGTGCCTTTTACTGAGGAGTGGCTTCCGTCTGGCCACTCTACCATAACAGCCTGATTAGTGGAGTGTAGCAGAGATTGTTGTCCTTCTGGAAGGTTCTCCCATCTCCACAGAGGAACTCTGGAGCTCTGTCAGAGTGACCATCGGGTTCTTGGTCACCTCCCTGACCAATGCCCTTCTCCCTCGATTGCACAGTTTGGGCGGGCGGCCAGCTCTAGGAAGATTCTTGGTGGTTCCAAACTTCTTCCATTTAAGAATGATGGAGGCCTATTGTGTTCTTAGGGATCTTACCTTCGACATCATGGCTTGGCTTTTGCTCTGACATGAACTGTCAACTGTGGGACCTTATATAGACAGGTGTGTGCCTTTCCAAATCATGTCCAATCAATTGAATTTACCACAGGTGGACTCCAATCAAGTTGTCGAAACATCTCAAGGATGATCAATGAAAACAGGATGCACCTGCGCATAATTTTGAGTCTCATAACAAAGGGTCTGAATACTTCAGTAAATAAGGTATTTACCCATGCCCTACCAGGGGGCACGCCCCACAGTTTGGGAACCACTGTGCTAAATTAACTAAATGTAATGTAAAGACAGACCTTATTGAAGGGTGGCTGAGGTCTAAGTGTGCTTTCAGGACAACTCAAGGGGAAAATAATTGACTGGTTAAAAAGGAGGAAGGGGCCAAATAAGAGGCCGTAGGCTCGAAAAAAAAACTCACAGTTTATGATAACAATCTTGATCATGGTTAATGTGAAGAAAGGGCCCGCGGCCATGTCTATTTTCACCGCGAAGGCCGTGATAACAAAAACAGCACCAAAATAACCGCCAGGCTGCCCATGATCCGGAACTTTTGAGGAATCCTGGAAGTTAGAGAGTCGGGGGTCAAATAATCAGAGGTCAATCTTAGGTTGATCACACGTCGGTCCTCTGCCTGGTTAGTGCACTGTTAACATTACTGGGCCGAGCTATACAATTACTATGATATTAGCTTATCCCCAAAAAACATGAAGATCTATTATCATATTACTGGGCCGAGCTATACAATTACTATGATATTAGCTTATCCCCAAAAAAACCATGAAGATTTATTATCATATTACTGGGCCGAGCTATACAATTACTATGATATTAGCTTATCCCCAAAAAACATGAAGATCTATTATCATATTACTGGGCCGAGCTATACAATTACTATGATATTAGCTTATCCCCAAAAAACATGAAGATCTATTATCATATTACTGGGCCGAGCTATACAATTACTATGATATTAGCTTATCCCCCAAAAAAACATGAAGATTTATTATCATATTACTGGGCCGAGCTATACAATTACTATGATATTAGCTTATCCCCCAAAAAAACATGAAGATTTATTATCATATTAGCCCCCCAAAAAAAAAAAAAAAAACATGAACATTTATTATCATATTAGCTCACCCCCCCCAAAAAAACATGAACATTTATTATCATATTAACTCATCCACCCCCAAAAAAACATGAACATTTATTATCATATTAGCTCACCCCCCCCAAAAAACATGAAGATTTATTATCAAATTAGCCCCCCTCAAAAAAAAAAAAAACCATGAACATTTATTATCATATTAGCTCCCCCAAAAAAAAACCATGAAGATTTACTATCATATTAACTCACCCCCAAAACATGAAGATTTATCTTTTGGAGTAGTGCTTTCTAACGCATTAGGAAAGTCAAGATAGTGTTGGGCGTGTGGGGGGGAAGTGGTGGGCTAAACGAACCTGTGATGCAGGACTGAGTTGAGACAGGTGAAGATCAGTAAAGGCACCGTGGCACAAAGTGTCGATACGTTATTGTAACTGGCCTCCGTAGGACTACGCTCGTAGGGTTTGTCGGTTGATATTTGGGTGGGGTCTGAGCAACATGGCTGTTCTACAGTAACATGGCTGTTCTACAGTAACATGGCTGTTCTACAGCAACATGGCTGTTCTACAGCAACATGGCTGTTCTACAGTAACATGGCTGTTCTACAGTAACATGGCTGTTCTACAGTAACATGGCTGTTCTACAGCAACATGGCTGTTCTACAGTAACATGGCTGTTCTACAGTAACATGGCTGTTCTACAGCAACATGGCTGTTCTACAGTAACATGGCTGTTCTACAGCAACATGGCTGTTCTACAGCAACATGGCTGTTCTACAGTAACATGGCTGTTCTACAGCAACATGGCTGTTCTACAGCAACATGGCTGTTCTACAGTAACATGGCTGTTCTACAGCAACATGGCTGTTCTACAGCAACATGGCTGTTCTACAGCAACATGGCTGTTCTACAGTAACATGGCTGTTCTACAGTAACATGGCTGTTCTACAGCAACATGGCTGTTCTACAGTAACATGGCTGTTCTACAGCAACATGGCTGTTCTACAGTAACATGGCTGTTCTACAGTAACATGGCTGTTCTACAGCAACATGGCTGTTCTACAGTAACATGGCTGTTCTACAGTAACATGGCTGTTCTACAGTAACATGGCTGTCATGCACCACCCAGGTAGGTGATATCCATTAGAAGTGAATTCAATACAATAATGTATAAAATATTATGTAAAGCGCTTTGAGTACTTGAAAAAATGCTGCTCAAATGAATTATTCCAATGAATAGATAAGGGGGTATTTTTTATCTTACTTTTATTTAACTAGGCAAGTCAGTTAAGAAGAGATTCTTATTTTCAATGACAGTCTAGGAACAGTGGGTTGACTGGTCTAGGAATAGTGGATTAACTGGTCTAGGAACAGTGGGTTAACTGGTCTAGGAACAGTGGGTTGACTGGTCTAGGAACAGTGGGTTAACTGCCTGTTCAGGGGCAGAACAACAGATTTGTACCTTGTCAGCTCAGGGATTTGAACTTGCAACCTTGCGGTTACTAGTCCAACGCTCTAACCACTAGGCTACCCTGCTGCCTGTGAATTATCACAAGATAATATCCAGACAATCTGTAAAGTAACACTTGAAACATATTTGGAAATGAATACAGACTGAATACAGACGTCTCACTAAAAGCTCAGGCATTGTATTTCTGGTATGTATTCATTTATTGTTCAGTCTGAAAGTTGAGGATGAGAACTAATGTTGTGGCTCTACCATGGTGGCTGTCATGAAGAAGCTCCATGGCAGGAGAGTTCCTAAACCCAGCATGAAAAAGATCAGCCACACGCCATAGTTTCTGTTGGATGACAAGAGGACAGGAAGCAACTGTTACCCAGGTTTATTTGTGTAGTTAATATGACAATTTATACCATATTAATTTACGTAGTATGTAGGCCCACAAAGAAATGACAAGGTGAAATGGTAATTACTTGACAGATATGATACTACATTTGGGTTTAACTGTATCCAGGGACTATAGTGGGAGTCCCATAGGGTGGTGCACAATTGGCTGGGGTAGGCCGTCGTTGCAATTAAGAATTTGTTCTTCAACTGACTTGTCTAGTTAAATTAAACGTAGCAGCAAATTTCAACATTTTCTATAGGGCAAGATGTGACCACTAGGGGGCGATCCCGGACGCCCGGCTGACCTCATGGTGAGCACTTTCACCACAGTCCCTAAAGAGGTATCTCCCTTGGAGGAGCTCGTGACACACTTCCAATCCAAAGGCTAACCTATCGGGTACATTACCATTTGGTTCGCGTTACAATATAATTTGCCAGTAACCATAAAAAGAGGGACTAGCCAGAGTTTCACAGAAACTAGATACGGTATCTAAAACAGTTAAGATGTCACCATAAAAAGAAGGACACATAAACTAGGCTGCTAACTCACTTGTCTTCAGGCTTGTGGACATCCATAGTTTGTTTTCAGTGATGGAATGTCTATCACCTTTTTTTCCCCACAGCTCTGCGGCAAACCTGAAAACAAATGGAATGGATTGAAACACATCTCATGTATTTTGCCCTTCAGGCATGTCGAAAGAATTACAACAAAACAAACTCAAATTATTGTAGAATTCAACAACTTCAGAAAAAACAACGACCAGAGGGGTTTAGGGAATAACACCGGATTTACAATTCTACCATTACAATCTATCTGTAGGTTACTATTCATTCTGGTTATCTAATATTATTGCCCTCTTGTGGTCGTTATGGATACATTTCTAAGCATCCTTCACTATGGCTGAGTTTACACAGGCAATGCAATTCTGATAATTTTCCCTATTATCTGATTGGTAAACACTTTTTAAAAATCAAAAACATTTGGCAGGAATCTGTAGCCCACCTTTGTTTAAACATGGAAGCTGGTAGAAATTAAACTCACGGCCCACGATAAACGGGTAGCCTAAACTGTCGATAGTAACGCAGACAGTTTGACAAATTGGTGCGTTTTGACTAACTTTACTTTTTCCAGGGGACCTCTACGTAATATATATATATATTTTTACATTTATTTCACCTTTTATTTAACCAGGTAGGCTAGTTGAGAACAAGTTCTCATTTACAACTGTGACCTGGCCAAGATAAAGCATAGCAGTGTGAACAGACAACACAGAGTTACACATGGAGTAAACAATTAACAAGTCAATAACACAGTAGAAAAAAAAGAGTCTATATACATTGTGTGCAAAAGGCATGAGGAGGTAGGCGAATAATTACAATTTAGCAGATTAACACTGGAGTGATAAATGATCAGATGGTCATGTGCAGGTAGAGATATTGGTGTGCAAAAGAGCAGAAAAGTAAATAAATAAAAACAGTATGGGGACGAGGTAGGTGAAAATGGGTGGGCTATTTACCGATGGACTATGTACAGCTGCAGCGATCGGTTAGCTGCTCAGATAGCAGATGTTTAAAGTTGGTGAGGGAGATAAAAGTCTCCAACTTCAGCGATTTTTGCAATTCGTTCCAGTCACAGGCAGCAGAGAACTGGAAGGAAAGGCGGCCAAATGAGGTGTTGGCTTTAGGGATGATCAGTGAGATACACCTGCTGGAGCGCGTGCTACGGGTGGGAGTTGCCATCGTGACCAGTGAACTGAGATAAGGCAAAGCTTTACCTAGCATGGACTTAGATGACCTGGAGCCAGTGGGTCTGGCGCCGAATATGTAGCGAGGGCCAGCTGACTAGAGCATACAGGTCGCAGTGGTGGGTAGTATAAGGTGCTTTAGTAACAAAACGGATGGCACTGTGATAAACTGCATCCAGTTTGCTGAGTAGAGTATTGGAAGCTATTTTGTAGATGACATCGCCGAAGTCGAGGATCGGTAGGATGGTCAGTCTTACTAGGGTAAGTTTGGCGGCGTGAGTGAAGGAGGCTTTGTCGCGAAATAGAAAGCCGACTCTAGATTTGATTTTAGATTGGAGATGTTTGATATGAGTTTGGAAGGAGAGTTTACAGTCTAGCCAGACACCTAGGTACTTATAGATGTCCACATATTCTAGGTCGGAACCATCCAGGGTGGTGATGCTAGTCGGGCGTGCGGGTGCAGGCAGCGAACGGTTGAAAAGCATGCATTTGGTTTTACTAGCGTTTAAGAGCAGTTGGAGGCCACGAAAGGAGTGTTGTATGGCATTTAAGCTCGTTTGGAGGTTAGATAGCACAGTGTCCAAGGAAGGGACAGAAGTATACAGAATGGTGTCGTCTGCGTAGAGGTGGATCAGGGAATCGCCCGCAGCAAGAGCAACATCATTGATATATACAAAGAAAAGAGTCGGCCCGAGAATTGAACCCTGTGGCACCCCCATAGAGACTGCCAGAGGACCGGACAACATGCCCTCCGATTTGACACACTGAACTCTGTCTGCAAAGTAGTTGGTGAACCAGGCAAGGCAGTCATTAGAAAAACCGAGGCTACTGAGTCTGCCGATAAGAATATGGTGATTGACAGAGTCGAAAGCCTTGGCCAGGTCGATGAAGATGGCTGCACAGTACTGTCTTTTATCGATGGAGGTTATGATATGGTTTAGTACCTTGAGCGTGGCTGAGGTGCACCCGTGACCGGCTCGGAAACCTGATTGCACAGCGGAAAAGGTACCGTGGGATTCGAGATGGTCAGTGATCTGTTTGTTAGCGTGGCTTTCGAAGACCTTAGATAGGCAGGGCAGGATGGACATAGGTCTGTAACAGTTTGGGTCCATGGTGTCTCCCTTTTGAAGAGGGAAGCTTACCAATCCTTGGGGATCTCAGATGATACGAAAGAGAGTTTGAACAGGCTGGTAATAGGGGTTGCGACAATGGCGGCAGATAGTTTCAGGAATAGAGGGTCCAGATTGTCAAGCCCAGCTGATTTGTATGGGTCCAGGTTTTGCAGCTCTTTCAGAACATCTGCTATCTGGATTTGGGTAAAGGAGAAGCTGGGGAGGCTTGGGCGAGTAGCTGTGGGGGAGGGGGCGGAGCTGTTGGCCGAGGTTGGAGTAGCCAGGAGGAAGGCATGGCCAGCCGTTGAGAAATGCTTGTTGAAGTTTTCGATTATCATGGATTTATCGGTGGTGACCGTGTTACCTAGCCTCAGTGCAGTGGGCAGCTTGGAGGAGGTGCTCTTGTTCTCCATGGACTTTACAGTGTCCCAGAACTTTTTGGAGTTAGAGCTACAGGATGCAAATTTCTGCTTGAAAAAGCTGGCCTTTCCTGACTGACTGCTTGTATTGGTTCCTGACTTCCCTGCGCAGTTGCATATCGTGGGGACGATTCGATGCTATGGCAGTCCGCCACAGGATGTTTTTGTGCTGGTCAAGGGCAGTCAGGTCTGGAGTGAACCAAGGGCTATATCTGTTCTTAGTTCTGCATTTTTTGAACGGAGCATGCTTATCTAAGATGGTGAGTAAGTTACTTTTAAAGAATGACCAGGCATCCTCAACTGACGGGATGAGGTCAATATCCTTCCAGGATACCCGGGCCAGGGCGATTAGAAAGGCCTGCTCGCAGAAGTGTTTTAGGGAGCGTTTGACAGTGATGAGGGGTGGTCGTTTGACCGCGGACCCGTAGCGGATACAGGCAGTGATCGCTGAGATCCTGATTGAAGACAGCAGAGGTCTATTTGGAGGGAAAGTTGGTCAGGATGATGTCTATTAGGGTGCCCATGTTTACGGATTTAGGGTTGTACCTGGTGGGTTCCTTGATGATTTGTGTGAGATTGAGGGCATCTAGCTTAGATTGTAAGACTGCCGGGGTGTTAAGCATATCCCAGTTTAGGTCACCTAACAGAACAAACTCTGAAGCTAGATGGGGGGCGATCAATTCACAGATGGTGTCCAGGGCACAGCTGGGAGCTGAGGGGGGTCGGTAGCAGGCGCCAACAGTGAGAGACTTATTGCTGCAGAGATTAATTTTTAAAATTAGAAGTTCTAACTGTTTGGGAATAGACCTGGAAAGTATGACATTACTTTGCAGGCTATCTCTGCAGTAGATTGCAACTCCTCCCCCTTTGGCAGTTTTATCTTGACGGAAAATGTTATAGTTGGGTATGGAAATCTCAGAATTTTTGGTGGCCTTCCTGAGCCAGGATTCAGGCACGGCAAGGACATCAGGGTTAGCAGAGTGTGCTAAAGCAGTGAGTAAAACAAACGTAGGGAGGAGGCTTCTGATGTCGACATGCATGAAACCAAGGCTTTTTCGATCACAGAAGTCAACAAATGAGGGTGCCTGGGGACATGCAGGGCACTCTCATATATATATATAATAAACATGTACCATTCACATTTAAGTCCAATTGTAAGTAAATGAAGATAGGCAATAGGGCATCATCATTTAATTCAATTTCAAATTAAATCCATACTGATGACGTTAAGCAACCTCTGTACAAAATAACATCTTGAATCCCTGATTGAGTCACAACAGTAAAATAGAGAAACGAAAAGTATCAGTTCCGTTGGAGTAACATTATTATATAGACATTAACTAGAGCTTTGTGCTGTTGCGCCATATCGATCCCAACGCAACATAACCTTTATTTTGAGGAAATATGGCTGTTCTATATCACAATCCCACCCTGTAAAATAATAAATCACATCAAATAAATGTGATCTGGAACAATACGTTACATTACAGTAGTACGTTTACATATTCCCCGAGGAGAGGGACAGGGGTGATACCGAGTCAGTTGTACAACTGAACGCATTCAACTGAAATGTGTCTTCCGCATTTATCCTAAAACCCTCTGAATCAGAGAGGTCCCGGAGACTGCCATTATCGACATCCCGGTCTTCGGCGGCCGGGGAACAGTCGGTTAACTGCCTTGTTTAGGGGCAGAACGAAACATTTTTACCTTGTCAGCTTGGGGATTCGACCAAACAACCTTTTAGTTACCAGCTCAATGTTCTAACCACTAGATTATCTGCCGCACAGCCCCCTAAACTCCCAGGATGTTTAAATTTGAATATTTATTTGCATGTAAATGGGATAAATTGAGTACCAACCCTCAGTAGAAATCAAACCAAGTTGAATTAGATAAGTTGAATACAGTGATCGGTGATCTTATCATGTGCAAGTCGTGATTATAAATAAGAATTTGTTCTTAAACTGACTTGCCTAGTTAAATAAAGGTTAAATAAAAAAAAATGAAATGTGCTCATATTGTTCACCTCATAGGCTACTAGCTAAGGATCAATGTGATGAGAAATAAAGCGCCTATAGCCTTTTTAGTCAATGTGGGGTTGAACAATGAGTATGTTTGTTTACACATAATTGCAATTATGTTACTACATAATGATATACTATCTATGTTAAAAGCAAAAGACAGTAAATGGTTATTTGTGGAAACATCGATCAATCAAAGACGCCAGTGGTCAGCTGACGATGAGGCGTCCTATAAACAAAGACAGTAGAAGCTGTGTGATACAAACCAAGAGCAAGCACCCGACATTCACATACACCACGGAACAAGACGGACTCCGGACCGCTCCACCATGCTGTGCCTTGCTCTGGTTTTCGTCTCCGCAGGTAATATGATACAATGTGGAATGTAATGATTAGTTACATAATTGGCACTTTGTATCAAAGATGACTAGTTTTAAAGTTGTAGAGAGAAACAAAGTATCCAGGTTACTGTCGTTTCGTAAACAACACAGTAGACATTGCTAACTAACCAAGTCATTTAGCTTCGTCACTGATACATTTTAAACCTGTTCCTTCACTTTATGCATCTTCAAGATGTGTAGTTAACTAGCTGATGTTGCCGCATTGACTTTGTAGTAGCTGGCTAACGTTGGCTAATCATTTGTTGTGTTGTGACGCTTCCTAGGAGGCAGCAAATTAGCGCTAACGATGGCTAAATTATATATGAATCAAACGTTTGGACACTTACTCCATTTAAGGATTTCTTTATTTTCTACATTGTATAATTATAGCGAAGACTTCGAATAGGAAATAACATGGAATCATGTAGTAATCCAAAGTTTGTATTTTTATTTTTAACAAAATATTTTATGCTTTAATTTATTCAAAGTAGCCACCCTTGACAGCTTGGCATTCTCTCAACCAGCTTCATGAGAAAGTAACCTGGAATGCATTTCAATTAACAGGTGTGCCTTGTTAATTTGTGGAATTTCTTTCCTTAATGCATTTGAGCCAATCAGTTGTGACAAGGTAGGGGTGGTATACTGAAGGTAGGCCTATTTGGTAGAAGACCAAGTCCATATTATGGCAAGAACAGCTCAAATAAGCAAAGAGAAACGACAGTCCATCATTGCTATAAGACATGATGGTCAGTCAAGCCTGAAAAATGTAATGAACTTTGAAAGTTTCTTCATGTGCAGTTGCAAAAACCACCAAGTGCTATGATGAAACTGACTCTCATGAGGACCGCCACAGGAAAGGAATACCCAGAGTTACCTCTGCTGCAGAGGATAATTTCATTAGAGTTATCAGCCTCAGATATCGGCAATTAACTTCACCTCAGATTGCAGCCCAAATAGAGTTCAAGTAACACACATCTCAACATCAACTGTTCATTGGAGACTGTGTGAATCAGGCCTTCATGGTCAAATTGCTGCAAGGAAACCACTACTAATGGACACCAATAACAAGAGACTTGCTTGGGCCTAGAAATGCAACCAATGGACATTAAACCAGTGGAAATCTGTCCTTTGGTCTGATGAGTCTGAGTTTTTAGTTCCAACCGCTGTTTCTTTTGTGAGATGCAGAGTTGGTTAACGGATGATCTCCGCATGTGTGGTTCCCAGCATGTCGGGGTAGGTGTTATGCTGTTAGTGACACGGTGTTATATATATATTTAAGAATTCAAGGCACACTTAACCAGCAATGCTACCACAGCGTTCTGCAGCGATACGCCATCCCATCTGTGTTGTGCTTAGTGGGACGATCATTTGTTTTTCGACAGGACAATGACCCAACACCCCTCCGGGCTGTGGCGGTCCTCATGCTAGCTATTTTTTTATTTATTTTTTTAGCTCAGACATTGGTGTGATGCATTTAGAATAAATACAGTATCTAGTTAGGCCAATGTATTTCTTACACCTGTTTTTTAAAACGTTTTTATTACAGCTGTGTTACATCGAGTCTGTACCCTGTCCTTTACATGGAGCATCATTTAGGAAAACAATGTATGGTGCTGTTGTCCTCTCAAATCAATCTATCCCTAGTCTAACCTGTTTTCCTGTTCACTTAAACATTTTTTTTAATGTCATTTAAAAGACTGCATGTATTCTTGATGTAATCCATCCAGGTGCATGATGGGCCCATCTATCTCATCTTAAACAAATGCATTCATATCCTCACGGTACTTTCGCCCAACTACATTCCTAATGCAGCAGTTCTAACAAATGATTGTTGAGACAAAACGGGGACAAAGTGTGTAGGACAAGTACATCTTCGAGTGGGTAGGTAGGCCCCAGGGGAGTGTGGGTAATGGGTCTTTTTATTAGGTAGACGTTTTCAATTTCCTCATTTTTATGTTTCGTTAGGGTTTCGCTTCACTTTTTGATCGTGTGGGTTTATTTCAGATTTTTAGGTAGATGTTAGTTTCGACATCTATATTTCTGATTTTAGGTAATAGATGTTAGTATTGACATGTATAATGTTGCCTTTCCATGAGAGTAATTTAGCTGCAAACTACCTAACACGTTCCCTAAATCAATTATGCAGTCAGTCTGTCACATTCCCCTATGAATGCTTAGTCAAGCAAAGCGATCTTCCCTATAGGCCTAATATGGCTAATATCACTACAAAAAGCTTGGTGGTAATAAACATGCCTGTTACATTTTTTTGCTTCAGTGTCCTAGTTTGGTCAGGATGTTGAGGGTGTTTTACTGCTGCTCTGAGCGAGACAATGACGAGGCCTATTTATAATGCTCCCCCTTCCTTGTTGACTTGTTTTGGGACGCCCTGTTGTGTGACATGAAATTGTTTGATTACTCATGGGGAGTGTCAGTCATATGATTTATCATATTTGCAAAACTACAGGCTAGGTATCGGTTCCTGCAATACGTTTGTTCTAGTTCCCCCTTTTTTTTAGTTTTTAGGGGGTAATTAGTTCGCTTTGCAACGACGACAACACATGAGACTAGTTCTTTGACGTCTTCATTGGGAGTACTGCCTAAGCATTTGGCTGTGCCCTCTATAACATCTGCTAAACTGTGTACGCGACTACATTTTGATTTGTCCCCTCTCGTCGTCATCTGCTATCAAAATGGGGGGGGTAGCTGGGGGGGGTTAGTTTGTGCCGCCATGTGATGGTTGCTTCCCTCCTGACTCACACAGCTGAGTGGCGTAGATTACAAGCAGCTCTGAGCTGTTCCATTATGCTTCATCATCAAACTCAAACATGCGATTGATCACTCAACTGTGTTTGAGTCTTGAATGGTCCTTAATTTAACTTAAAAAAAAAAAACAGCCGGCCAAGTTTACTGTAGAACTATTGGCTATCGTGGCAGCATAGACTCCTAAAATGTAGCCTGTTCTTGTCATGTTTATCCCCCTTGTGATGTTTTCAAAGTAGGTGGTAAAATAATGTGAAATAGCTGACTCACTGACAATGTAGCATAAAGGTTTTCCTCATTGGAGTCAGACAAGTTGAAATGTCTTTGATAACGAGGCCCAGCACCTCATAGAGCAACAACTTGTTGTTTTTGTCTGCCGGGGGGTTCGATCTCTACTGTATATTTAAGCAGGCAAGTCAGTTAAGAACAAATCCTTATTTTCAATGATGGCCAAGGAACAGTGGGTTAACTACCTGTTCAGGGGCAGAACGACAGATTTGTACCTTGTCAGCTTGGGGATTTGAACTTGCAACCTTCTAGGGTGGCCTAGTGCTCTAACCACTAGGCCACCCTGCCGCCCCACTATGACCTCCGGTGCCTGGGGTGGGTTTTGGGGCGTACAAGGTTTTGCAACGGAACCAAATGGAACTTTTCTAATTGGACAAGTGCAGATAGTAGCGGAATGTTTCGTGCTGACAGGCACAGCGGTCCTGTGTTTTATCTGTTGTCTCTCTTCAGGCTCTTTGTGATAACTAGGTTAATGTCATGTTGGTTTTTGCCTTTATTTTTATTTTGTCACATGAGTAGCTGTCTATCAGCTTGCTGGTTTATTTGGCAATGGCTGTGCATCATCAGCTTCTTCTTTCCCTCAGTCAATGCAACATTTGTGCCTCGACTCTGAAGCTTAGAATTTGTGTCTCTGCAAATTTGGCAACAAAAAAAACCCCTCCATGGTAGCCTTTGGATTAATATAAAATTGTAACTTATTTGGCAGTTAGTGATGGATAAATATGCTTCAACAATAAACTCAAATTTCTTGCACAAAAGGTAATGGTGCCTTTTTTATTTTTATTTTTTGTAGTGATAACCAATAGCGATCTCGTCGCTGCAACTCCCCCAACAGGCTCGGGAGGCAAAGGTCAAGTCATGCATCCTCTGAAACATGACTTACTAAACCACGCTCCTTAACAACAACAAAAAACCTCCTTTGCACCTGGTTAAATATAAAACCGCTTAGTGTTGTCCCTATAATAAACACTCTTATCCAGAGACTTACTTGCAGGTGGAACTAGGGTTAAGTGCCTTGCTGAAGGGCACACTGACAGATTTTTCACCTAGTCTGCTCAAAAACATTTTTTTACATTGAATAATATGTTGATAACTGATAAAATAACACCTTCTAGGATATTACATTTCTTTCAAAAATAAATGCAAATATTAAATAACGCAACATCTGAAATTTCTCTTATGCAAAACCATGTCTGATTTATATATATGTTTGTTGACAATTACAGAACTTTAAAAAAATGTAATTTGATACATATCAGGGTTTGCTGATCTTTAACATTCATTAGACCTAGTCATTTCTGTAATAAATAGTAGAATAGTTTAAAGCAACAAACTCTTATGCTGGTTTCTGAAGCTTGCTAGTTTGAATCCCAGACTTGGTGACAAATCTGTCTGTGCCATTGAGCAAAGGCACTTGACCCTAGTTACTCCTGTGAGTTCTGGGTAAGCCCGTCTGCTCAATGACTAATTTATGCTATGATTCAGTGTATTTCAACTCCCAGGGTGCAATGCTCCACCCAGGGCTCAAGGGACCAGGGTTCTGGTCGAGAAGCATGGTTTTGACTGACTCCTATAGCTTTGCGTTGGTACTGCAGTTTAACTGACGCCCGGACCAGAAAGACTATTTCCATGATGTCTGGCTGGTGGCATTGTCATGCTGGAGGGTCACCACATGAGGGAGGAGGATGTCTTCCCTGTAACACACAGCGTTGATTTCCTGCAATGACAACAAGCTCAGTCCGATGATGCTGTGACACACCACGATGGACCCTCCACCTCCAAATCGATCCCCCTCCAGAGTACAGGCCTCGGTGTAACGCTCATTCCTTCGACAATAAATGCCAATCGACCATCACCCCTGGTGAGACAAAACCGTGACTCGTCAGTGAAGAGCACTTTTTGCCAGTCCTGACTGGTCCAGCGACGGTGGATTTGTGCCCATAGACGACGTTGTTGCTGGTGATGTAAGGCAGGTCCTTACCAGACAACAGGCCTACAAGCCCTCAGTCCAGCCTCTCTCAGCCTTTCTTGCGGAAAGTCTGAGCACTGACGGAAGGATTGTGCGTTCCTGGTGTAAGTCAAGCAGTTGTTGTTGCCGTACACCTGCGGTACAGGGATGTCCATCCATGACAATCCTGCGAAATCCATTTTCAGTCAGTGTAGATGAAAGGTGGGGGGACGGGTTAAAGAATAATTTTTAATCCTTGAGACAATTAGAGGAATGTATGTGTCCCATTCAGAGGGTGACTTGGAAAGACGAACCATTTGAAATGCCTTTTTGAACAAGGTGTGGTAGTCGGCGCTCCAGAATGAGTGTGTCAAGAACTGCAACGCTGCCGGGTTTTTCATACTCAATACTTTCCCGTGTGTATCTAGACTGGTCCAACACCTAAAAGACACCCCGCCAATTTTGAGACAACCATGGGAAGCATTGGTCTCAACATGGGCCAGCATCCCTGTAGAATGAATCAATTTGTAAGTCGCTCTGGATAAGAGCGTCTGCTAAATGACTTAAATGTAATGTAATGAATGCTTTCGACACCTTGTGAAGTCCATGCCCCAACGTGTGGAGGGTGCAACTCAATACCAGGAGGGTGTTCTAACAGTTTGGTACACTGCTGTTGTGTTCATATTGAGGCAAACTGCCTTTATTTTCTCCAGCTGATGGACGATTGGATGCTGACCTCGTTGACCTCACAATAACGTGTGTATGTATGTGAAATATAATATATATTTACTTCACACACACACATCTCATACAGTCTAACAGATGGTTGGTACTTTCCACTGTGGTTTCCTAGGGTTTCTTGCTAGGATCTGTTCCCATAAAACAGAGTTTACTATTTCAGTTTTCTCTGCCTCTCTCTAAGATCAGATGAGGAAGTAGGACTTGTTGGTCGTGGTATTCCCCTTTGAGTCACATGATCCTTTCACTTCCTGTTCTCGGATTTATTTTAGAGAGTTGTAACACCTACTTTCGCCTGCTTGAAAAGGAACTACATGCATACTGTAGGACTGGACCTGGGTTACATGCATACTGGAGGACTGGACCTGGGTTACATGCATACTGGAGGACTGGACCTGGGTTACATACATACTGGACCTGGGTTACATACATACTGGAGGACTAGTACTACCTCTGTTGGGTACTGAACAGTGTCTCCTAGCCGTCACCCCTCTGTTGGGTACTGAACAGTGTCTCCTAGCCGTCACCCCTCTGTTGGGTACTGAACAGTGTCTCCTAGCCGTCACCCCTCTGTTGGGTACTGAACAGTGTCTCCTAGCCGTCACCACCCCTCTGTTGGGTACTGAACAGTGTCTCCTAGCCGTCACCCCTCTGTTGGGTACTGAACAGTGTCTCCTAGCCGTCGCCACCCCTCTGTTGGGTACTGAACAGTGTCTCCTAGCCGTCACCCCTCTGTTGGGTACTGAATAGTGTCTCCTAGCCGTCACCACCCCTCTGTTGGGTACTGAACAGTGTCTCCTAGCCGTCACCACCCCTCTGTTGGGTACTGAACAGTGTCTCCTAGCCACCACCCCTCTGTTGGGTACTGAACAGTGTCTCCTAGCCACCACCCCTCTGTTGGGGACTGAACAGTGTCTCCTAGCCGTCACCACCCCTCTGTTGGGTACTGAACAGTGTCTCCTAGCCGTCACCCCTCTGTTGGGTACTGAACAGTGTCTCCTAGCCGTCACCATCCCTCTGTTGGGTACTGAACAGTGTCTCCTAGCCGTCACCACCACTCTGTTGGGTACTGAACAGTCTCCTAGGCGTCACCTCTCTGTTGGGTACTGAACAGTCTCCTAGCCGTCACCACCCCTCTGTTGGGTACTGAACCGTGTCTCCTAGCCGTCACCCCTCTGTTGGGTACTGAACAGTGTCTCCTAGCCCTCACCACCCCTCTGTTGGGTACTGAACAGTGTCTCCTAGCCGTCACCCCTCTGTTGGGTACTGAACAGTGTCTCTTAGCCGTCACCACCCCTCTGTTGGGTACTGAACAGTGTCTCCTAGCCGTCACCACCCCTCTGTTGGGTACTGAACAGTGTCTCCTAGCCGTCACCACCCCTCTGTTGGGTACTGAACAGTGTCTCCTAGCCGTCACCACCCCTCTGTTGGGTACTGAACAGTGTCTCCTAGCCGTCACCACCCCTCTGTTGGGTACTGAACAGTGTCTCCTAGCCGTCACCACCACTCTGTTGGGTACTGAACAGTGTCTCCTAGCCGTCACCACCCCTCTGTTGGGTACTGAACAGTGTCTCCTAGCCGTCACCACCCCTCTGTTGGGTACTGAACAGTGTCTCCTAGCCGTCACCCCTCTGTTGGGTACTGAACAGTGTCTCCTAGCCGTCACCCCTCTGTTGGGTACTGAACAGTGTCTCCTAGCCGTCACCACCCCTCTGTTGGGTACTGAACAGTGTCTCCTAGCCGTCACCACCCCTCTGTTGGGTACTGAACAGTGTCTCCTAGCCGTCACCACCCCTCTGTTGGGTACTGAACAGTGTCTCCTAGCCGTCACCACCCCTCTGTTGGGTACTGAACAGTGTCTCCTAGCCGTCACCCCTCTGTTGGGTACTGAACAGTGTCTCCTAGCCCTCACCCCTCTGTTGGGTACTGAACAGTGTCTCCTAGCCGTCACCACCCCTCTGTTGGGTACTGAACAGTGTCTCCTAGCCGTCACCACCCCTCTGTTGGGTACTGAACAGTGTCTCCTAGCCCTCACCCCTCTGTTGGGTACTGAACAGTGTCTCCTAGCCGTCACCACCCCTCTGTTGGGTACTGAACAGTGTCTCCTAGCCGTCACCACCCCTCTGTTGGGTACTGAACAGTGTCTCCTAGCCGTCACCACCCCTCTGTTGGGTACTGAACAGTGTCTCCTAGCCGTCAACACCCCTCTGTTGGGTACTGAACAGTGTCTCCTAGCCGTCAACACCCCTCTGTTGGGTACTGAACAGTGTCTCCTAGCCGTCACCCCTCTGTTGGGTACTGAACAGTGTCTCCTAGCCGTCACCCCTCTGTTGGGTACTGAACAGTGTCTCCTAGCCCTCACCCCTCTGTTGGGTACTGAACAGTGTCTCCTAGCCATCACCACCCCTCTGTTGGGTACTGAACAGTGTCTCCTAGCCGTCACCCCTCTGTTGGGTACTGAACAGTGTCTCCTAGCCGTCACCACCACTCTGTTGGGGACTGAACAGTGTCTCCTAGCCGTCACCCCTCTGTTGGGGACTGAACAGTGTCTCCTAGCCGTCACCCCTCTGTTGGGGACTGAACAGTGTCTCCTAGCCGTCACCACCCCTCTGTTGGGGACTGAACAGTGTCTCCTAGCCCTCACCCCTCTGTTGGGTACTGAACAGTGTCTCCTAGCCGTCACCACCCCTCTGTTGGGTACTGAACAGTGTCTCCTAGCCGTCACCACCCCTCTGTTGGGTACTGAACAGTGTCTCCTAGCCGTCACCACCCCTCTGTTGGGTACTGAACAGTGTCTCCTAGCCGTCACCCCTCTGTTGGGTACTGAACAGTGTCTCCTAGCCGTCACCCCTCTGTTGGGTACTGAACAGTGTCTCCTAGCCGTCACCACCACTCTGTTGGGGACTGAACAGTGTCTCCTAGCCGTCACCACTCTGTTGGGGACTGAACAGTGTCTCCTAGCCGTCACCACCCCTCTGTTGGGTACTGAACAGTGTC
Organism: Oncorhynchus keta; assembly: GCF_023373465.1. NCBI lineage: Eukaryota > Metazoa > Chordata > Actinopteri > Salmoniformes > Salmonidae > Oncorhynchus > Oncorhynchus keta. The sequence goes on from NC_068423.1 coordinate 26,976,143, forward strand.
TCCTAGCCGTCACCACCCCTCTGTTGGGTACTGAACAGTGTCTCCTAGCCGTCACCCCTCTGTTGGGTACTGAACAGTGTCTCCTAGCCGTCACCACCCCTCTGTTGGGTACTGAACAGTGTCTCCTAGCCATCACCACTCTGTTGGGTACTGAACAGTGTCTCCTAGCCGTCACCACCCCTCTGTTGGGTACTGAACAGTGTCTCCTAGCCGTCACCACCCCTCTGTTGGGTACTGAACAGTGTCTCCTAGCCGTCACCCCTCTGTTGGGTACTGAACAGTGTCTCCTAGCCCTCACCCCTCTGTTGGGTACTGAACAGTGTCTCCTAGCCGTCACCACCCCTCTGTTGGGTACTGAACAGTGTCTCCTAGCCGTCACCCCTCTGTTGGGTACTGAACAGTGTCTCCTAGCCGTCACCCCTCTGTTGGGTACTGAACAGTGTCTCCTAGCCCTCACCACTCTGTTGGGTACTGAACAGTGTCTCCTAGCCGTCACCCCTCTGTTGGGTACTGAACAGTGTCTCCTAGCCCTCACCACTCTGTTGGGTACTGAACAGTGTCTCCTAGCCATCACCACCCCTCTGTTGGGTACTGAACAGTGTCTCCTAGCCGTCACCACCCCTCTGTTGGGTACTGAACAGTGTCTCCTAGCCGTCACCACCCCTCTGTTGGGTACTGAACAGTGTCTCCTAGCCGTCACCACCCCTCTGTTGGGTACTGAACAGTGTCTCCTAGCCGTCACCACCCCTCTGTTGGGTACTGAACAGTGTCTCCTAGCCGTCACCACCCCTCTGTTGGGTACTGAACAGTGTCTCCTAGCCGTCACCACCCCTCTGTTGGGTACTGAACAGTGTCTCCTAGCCGTCACCACCCCTCTGTTGGGTACTGAACAGTGTCTCCTAGCCGTCACCACCCCTCTGTTGGGTACTGAACAGTGTCTCCTAGCCGTCACCACCCCTCTGTTGGGTACTGAACAGTGTCTCCTAGCCGTCACCACCCCTCTGTTGGGTACTGAACAGTGTCTCCTAGCCGTCACCACCCCTCTGTTGGGTACTGAACAGTGTCTCCTAGCCGTCACCACCCCTCTGTTGGGTACTGAACAGTGTCTCCTAGCCGTCACCACCCCTCTGTTGGGTACTGAACAGTGTCTCCTAGCCGTCACCACCCCTCTGTTGGGTACTGAACAGTGTCTCCTAGCCGTCACCACCCCTCTGTTGGGTACTGAACAGTGTCTCCTAGCCGTCACCACCACTCTGTTGGGGACTGAACAGTGTCTCCTAGCCGTCACCACCCCTCTGTTGGGTACTGAACAGTGTCTCCTTGCCGTCACCACCCCTCTGTTGGGGACTGAACAGTGTCTCCTAGCCGTCACCACCCCTCTGTTGGGTACTGAACAGTGTCTCCTTGCCATCACCACCCCTCTGTTGGGTACTGAACAGTGTCTCCTAGCCGTCACCCCTCTGTTGGGTACTGAACAGTGTCTCCTAGCCGTCACCCCTCTGTTGGGTACTGAACAGTGTCTCCTAGCCGTCACCACCACTCTGTTGGGGACTGAACAGTGTCTCCTAGCCGTCACCCCTCTGTTGGGTACTGAACAGTGTCTCCTAGCCGTCGTCACCCCTCTGTTGGGTACTGAACAGTGTCTCCTAGCCGTCACCACCACTCTGTTGGGGACTGAACAGTGTCTCCTAGCCGTCACCACTCTGTTGGGTACTGAACAGTGTCTCCTAGCCCTCACCACTCTGTTGGGTACTGAACAGTGTCTCCTAGCCGTCACCCCTCTGTTGGGTACTGAACAGTGTCTCCTAGCCGTCACCACCCCTCTGTTGGGTACTGAACAGTGTCTCCTAGCCGTCACCACCCCTCTGTTGGGTACTGAACAGTGTCTCCTAGCCGTCACCACCCCTCTGTTGGGTACTGAACAGTGTCTCCTAGCCGTCACCACCCCTCTGTTGGGTACTGAACAGTGTCTCCTAGCCGTCACCACCCCTCTGTTGGGTACTGAACAGTGTCTCCTAGCCGTCACCACCCCTCTGTTGGGTACTGAACAGTGTCTCCTAGCCGTCACCACCCCTCTGTTGGGTACTGAACAGTGTCTCCTAGCCGTCACCACCCCTCTGTTGGGTACTGAACAGTGTCTCCTAGCCGTCACCCCTCTGTTGGGTACTGAACAGTGTCTCCTAGCCGTCACCCCTCTGTTGGGTACTGAACAGTGTCTCCTAGCCCTCACCCCTCTGTTGGGTACTGAACAGTGTCTCCTAGCCGTCACCACCCCTCTGTTGGGTACTGAACAGTGTCTCCTAGCCGTCACCCCTCTGTTGGGTACTGAACAGTGTCTCCTAGCCGTCACCACCACTCTGTTGGGGACTGAACAGTGTCTCCTAGCCGTCACCACCACTCTGTTGGGTACTGAACAGTGTCTCCTAGCCCTCACCACTCTGTTGGGTACTGAACAGTGTCTCCTAGCCGTCACCACTCTGTTGGGTACTGAACAGTGTCTCCTAGCCATCACCACCCCTCTGTTGGGTACTGAACAGTGTCTCCTAGCCCTCACCCCTCTGTTGGGTACTGAACAGTGTCTCCTAGCCGTCACCACCCCTCTGTTGGGTACTGAACAGTGTCTCCTAGCCGTCACCACCCCTCTGTTGGGTACTGAACAGTGTCTCCTAGCCGTCACCACCCCTCTGTTGGGTACTGAACAGTGTCTCCTAGCCGTCACCCCTCTGTTGGGTACTGAACAGTGTCTCCTAGCCGTCACCACCCCTCTGTTGGGTACTGAACAGTGTCTCCTAGCCGTCACCACCCCTCTGTTGGGTACTGAACAGTGTCTCCTAGCCGTCACCACCCCTCTGTTGGGTACTGAACAGTGTCTCCTAGCCGTCACCACCCCTCTGTTGGGTACTGAACAGTGTCTCCTAGCCGTCACCACCCCTCTGTTGGGTACTGAACAGTGTCTCCTAGCCGTCACCACCCCTCTGTTGGGTACTGAACAGTGTCTCCTAGCCGTCACCACCCCTCTGTTGGGTACTGAACAGTGTCTCCTAGCCGTCACCACCCCTCTGTTGGGTACTGAACAGTGTCTCCTAGCCGTCACCCCTCTGTTGGGTACTGAACAGTGTCTCCTAGCCGTCACCACCCTGTTGGGTACTGAACAGTGTCTCCTAGCCGTCACCACCCTGTTGGGTACTGAACAGTGTCTCCTAGCCGTCACCACCCCTCTGTTGGGTACTGAACAGTGTCTCCTAGCCGTCACCCCTCTGTTGGGTACTGAACAGTGTCTCCTAGCCGTCACCCCTCTGTTGGGTACTGAACAGTGTCTCCTAGCCGTCACCACCCCTCTGTTGGGTACTGAACAGTGTCTCCTAGCCGTCACCCCTCTGTTGGGTACTGAACAGTGTCTCCTAGCCGTCACCCCTCTGTTGGGTACTGAACAGTGTCTCCTAGCCCTCACCCCTCTGTTGGGTACTGAACAGTGTCTCCTAGCCGTCACCACCCCTCTGTTGGGTACTGAACAGTGTCTCCTAGCCATCACCACCACTCTGTTGGTTACTGAACAGTGTCTCCTAGCCGTCACCACCCCTCTGTTGGGTACTGAACAGTGTCTCCTAGCCCTCACCCCTCTGTTGGGTACTGAACAGTGTCTCCTAGCCGTCACCACCCCTCTGTTGGGTACTGAACAGTGTCTCCTAGCCATCACCCCTCTGTTGGGTACTGAACAGTGTCTCCTAGCCATCACCACCACTCTGTTGGTTACTGAACAGTGTCTCCTAGCCGTCACCACCCCTCTGTTGGGTACTGAACAGTGTCTCCTAGCCGTCACCACCCCTCTGTTGGGTACTGAACAGTGTCTCCTAGCCGTCACCACCCCTCTGTTGGGTACTGAACAGTGTCTCCTAGCCGTCACCACCCCTCTGTTGGGTACTGAACAGTGTCTCCTAGCCGTCACCACCCCTCTGTTGGGTACTGAACAGTGGGTAACTAGTGTCTACTCTCTCCTAGCCGTCGCCACCCCTCTGTTGGGTACTGAACAGTGTGTAACTAGTGTCTACTCTCTCCTAGCCGTCGCCACCCCTCTGTTGGGGACTGAACAGTGGGTAACTAGTGTCTACTCTCTCCTAGCCGTCGCCACCCCTCTGTTGGGGACTGAACAGTGTGCCCGTGGTCCTCCCTACTGGTGCCACAATGTGAAGACTGCCTCTATTTGTGGTGCCGTGGTCCACTGTCAACAGAACGTATGGAACCAACCCCAGATGGTGAGACTCGAGTCTATACTTTATCTGTGTATTGTCTCTTTGGGGGGGGGGGTGAACAGGATGAACAGCGGGGCATTGTTTAGCCTGGCCTTGGTTTTGCTACCCTAATCAACTTCCTCCTCCCTGTTTCAGAAATCTGTGCCATGTGACCTGTGTAAGGGGTTGCTGATAGCGGTGGACCAGCTGCTGAACAACAACGCTACTCAGGTGAGTCATGGAGGATGAATGTGGGGAAGTTCCCTGTTTGTTTTGTTGTTGCTGGAAACAAATTCATGCTCTGCCAAACTATCTTCTATCCAGTGTACACCATAGTGGTACAGATGTGGCATAACTGTTTCGCTCCCAGATGAATGAGTTTATTTTATTTATTTATTTTACCTTTATTTAACCAGGCAAGTCAGTTAAGAACATATTCTTATTTTCAATGACGGCCTGGGAACAGTGGGTTAACTGCCTGTTCAGGGGCAGAACGACAGATTTGTACCTTGTCAGCTCGGGGGTTTGAACTCGCAACCTTCCGGTTACTAGTCCAACGCTCTAACCACTAGGCTACGCTGCCTAAGATGGTGCATTATGGCTGAGTAGTGTTGTTATAGCTTCTCCCAGGGGATCCTCATTTTAAAAAATTGTTGTAGTCCTGAACTAGTTACATTTACATTACATTTAAGTCATTTAGCAGACGCTCTTATCCAGAGCGACTTACAAATTGGTGCATTCACCTTATGACATCCAGTGAAACAGCCACTTTACAATAGTGCATCTAAATCTTTTAGGGGGGGTGAGAAGGATTACTTTATCCTATCCTAGGTATTCCTTAAAGGGGGGTGTGAGAAGGATTACTTATCCTATCCTAGGTATTCCTTAAAGACATGATTTACGTAGTGAAAGGCTTGATGATTAGTTGAATCGGGTGCTATATCTGGAATAGGGCCTAATACATGGAACTGCTGGGCTCCACAGAGTGGGGGTCTGAGGCTGGGGGGCATGGCTCCACAGAGTGGGGGTCTGAGGCTGGGGGGGGGCATGGCTCCACAGAGTGGGGGTCTGAGGCTGGGGGCCAACCGTTCCACGTAGTGGGGGTCTGAGGCTGGGGGGCCAACCGTTCCACGTAGTGGGGGTCTGAGGCTGGGGGCCAACGTTCCACGTAGTGGGGGTCTGAGGCTGGGGGGCCAACCGTTCCACGTAGTGGGGGTCTGAGGCTGGGGGGCCAACCGTTCCACGTAGTGGGGGTCTGAGGCTGGGGGGCCAACCGTTCCACGTAGTGGGGGTCTGAGGCTGGGGGGCCAACCGTTCCACGTAGTGGGGGTCTGAGGCTGGGGGGCCAACCGTTCCACGTAGTGGGGGTCTGAGGCTGGGGGGCCAACCGTTCCACGTAGTGGGGGTCTGAGGCTGGGGGGCTCTAAGCTGATGTTCATGTCCTCTAGGGTGAGATCCTGAGCGTCCTGGAAAAGGCCTGTCATCTGATCCCTGACAAGACCGTGGCTGCACAGTGTAAAGAGTTGGTGGACGCCTACTACCCTATCCTCATTGGTATCATCGCTGGAGAGCTGGTACACACACACACACACACACACAAACCGAGAGAGAAACATTTGTTATTCAGAATCAATCCAACTAGGGAACATGGTAGCTGTTCTGTGGGGGGGGACGACGACTAGGGAACATGGTAGCTGTTCTGTGGGGGGACGACTAGGGAACATGGTAGCTGTTCTGGGGGGGACGACGACTAGGGAACATGGTAGCTGTTCTGTGGGGGGGCGACGACTAGGGAACATGGTAGCTGTTCTGTGGGGGGCGACAACTAGGAACACGGTAGCTGTTCTGTGGGGGGCGACAACTAGGAACACGGTAGCTGTTCTGTGGGGGGACGACAACTAGGGAACACTGTAGCTGTTCTGTGGGGGGACGACGACTAGGGAACATGGTAGCTGTTCTGTGGGGGACGACGACGACTAGGGAACATGGTAGCTGTTCTGTGGGGGGACTAGGGAACATGGTAGCTGTTCTGTGGGGGGGACAACTAGGGAACATGGTAGCTGTTCTGTGGGGGGACAACTAGGGAATATGGTAGCTGTTCTGTGGGGGGGACGACGACTAGGGAACACGGTAGCTGTTCTGTGGGGGGGGACGACAACTAGGGAACATGGTAGCTGTTCTGTGGGGGGTCAACTAGGGAACATGGTAGCTGTTCTGTGGGGGACGACTAGGGAACATGGTAGCTGTTCTGTGGGGGACGACTAGGGAACATGGTAGCTGTTCTGTGGGGGGACGACTAGGGAACATGGTAGCTGTTCTGTGGGGGGGACGACTAGGGAACATGGTAGCTGTTCTGTGGGGGACGACAACTAGGGAACATGGTAGCTGTTCTGTGGGGGGACGACAACTAGGGAACATGGTAGCTGTTCTGTGGGGGACGACGACTAGGGAACATGGTAGCTGTTCTGTAGAGGGGGGGGACGACTAGGAACATGGTAGCTGTTCTGTGGGGGGACGACAACTAGGGAACATGGTAGCTGTTCTGTGGGGACGGACGACAACGACGACTAGGGAACATGGTAGCTGTTCTGTGGGGGGACGACAACTAGGGAACATGGTAGCTGTTCTGTGGGGGGGGACGACAACTAGGGAACATGGTAGCTGTTCTGTGGGGGGGACAACTAGGGAACATGGTAGCTGTTCTGTGGGGGGACGACAACTAGGGAACATGGTAGCTGTTCTGTGGGGGGGGACGACAACTAGGGTACATGGTAGCTGTTCTGTGGGGGGACGACAACTAGGGAACATGGTAGCTGTTCTGTGGGGGGACAACTAGGGAACACTGTAGCTGTTCTGTGGGGGGGACAACTAGGGAACACTGTAGCTGTTCTGTGGGGGGACGACAACTAGGGAACATGGTAGCTGTTCTGTGGGGGACAACTAGGGAACATGGTAGCTGTTCTGTGGGGGGACAACTAGGGAACATGGTAGCTGTTCTGTGGGGGGCGACGACTAGGGAACATGGTAGCTGTTCTGTGGGGGGACGACAACTAGGGAACATGGTAGCTGTTCTGTGGGGGGACGACAACTAGGGAACATGGTAGCTGTTCTGTGGGGGGGACGACAACTAGGGAACATGGTAGCTGTTCTGTGGGGGGACAACTAGGGAACACTGTAGCTGTTCTGTGGGGGGACAACTAGGGAACACTGTAGCTGTTCTGTGGGGGGACGACAACTAGGGAACATGGTAGCTGTTCTGTGGGGGGACAACTAGGGAACATGGTAGCTGTTCTGTGGGGGGGACAACTAGGGAACATGGTAGCTGTTCTGTGGGGGGGGACAACTAGGGAACATGGTAGCTGTTCTGTGGGGGGACGACGACTAGGGAACATGGTAGCTGTTCTGTGGGGGACGACAACTAGGGAACATGGTAGCTGTTCTGTGGGGGGACGACAACTAGGGAACATGGTAGCTGTTCTGTGGGGGGGACAACTAGGGAACATGGTAGCTGTTCTGTGGGGGGGACGACTAGGGAACATGGTAGCTGTTCTGTGGGGGACGACAACTAGGGAACACTGGTAGCTGTTCTGTGGGGGACGACAACTAGGGAACACTGGTAGCTGTTCTGTGGGGGACGACAACTAGGGAACATGGTAGCTGTTCTGTGGGGGACAACTAGGGAACACTGGTAGCTGTTCTGTGGGGGGGGACAACTAGGGAACATGGTAGCTGTTCTGTGGGGGGACGACAACTAGGGAACATGGTAGCTGTTCTGTGGGGGGGACGGACAACTAGGGAACACTAGTAGCTGTTCTGTGGGGGACGACAACTAGGGAACATGGTAGCTGTTCTGTGGGGGGACGACAACTAGGGAACATGGTAGCTGTTCTGTGGGGGACGACAACTAGGGAACATGGTAGCTGTTCCGTGGGGGGGACGGACAACTAGGGAACACTGGTAGCTGTTCTGTGGGGGACGACAACTAGGGAACATGGTAGCTGTTCTGTGGGGGACGACAACTAGGGAACATGGTAGCTGTTCTGTGGGGGACGACAACTAGGGAACATGGTAGCTGTTCTGTGGGGGACGGACAACTAGGGAACACTGGTAGCTGTTCTGTGGGGGACGACAACTAGGGAACATGGTAGCTGTTCTGTGGGGGACGACAACTAGGGAACATGGTAGCTGTTCTGTGGGGGACGACAACTAGGGAACATGGTAGCTGTTCTGTGGGGGACGACGACGACGACGACTAGGGAACACTGGTAGCTGTTCTGTGGGGGGACGACAACTAGGGAACATGGTAGCTGTTCTGTGGGGGGACGACAACTAGGGAACATGGTAGCTGTTCTGTGGGGGGACGACAACTAGGGAACACTGGTAGCTGTTCTGTGGGGGGACGACAACTAGGGAACATGGTAGCTGTTCTGTGGGGGGACGACAACTAGGGAACATGGTAGCTGTTCTGTGGGGGGACGACAACTAGGGAACATGGTAGCTGTTCTGTGGGGGACGGACAACTAGGGAACACTGGTAGCTGTTCTGTGGGGGACGACAACTAGGGAACATGGTAGCTGTTCTGTGGGGGACGACAACTAGGGAACATGGTAGCTGTTCTGTGGGGGGACGACAACTAGGGAACATGGTAGCGGTTCTGTGGGGGGACGACGACGACGACGACTAGGGAACACTGGTAGCTGTTCTGTGGGGGGACGACAACTAGGGAACATGGTAGCTGTTCTGTGGGGGACGACAACTAGGGAACATGGTAGCTGTTCTGTGGGGGGGACTAGGGAACACTGTAGCTGTTCTGTGGGGGGACGACGACTAGGGAACATGGTAGCTGTTCTGTGGGGGGGACGACGACTTGGGAACATGGTAGCTGTTCTGTGGGGGGACGACAACTAGGGAACATGGTAGCTGTTCTGTGGGGGGGGACGACAACTAGGGAACATGGTAGCTGTTCTGTGGGGGACGACGACTAGGGAACATGGCAGCTGTTCTGTCGGGGGGACGACAACTAGGGAACACTGTAGCTGTTCTGTGGGGGACGACGACGACTAGGGAACATGGTAGCTGTTCTGTGGGGGACGACGACTAGGGAACATGGTAGCTGTTCTGTGGGGGACGACAACTAGGGAACATGGTAGCTGTTCTGTGGGGGGACAACTAGGGAACATGGTAGCTGTTCTGTGGGGGGACGACAACTAGGGAACATGGTAGCTGTTCTGTGGGGGGACGACAACTAGGGAACATGGTAGCTGTTCTGTGGGGGGACGACAACTAGGGAACATGGTAGCTGTTCTGTGGGGGGACGACAACTAGGGAACATGGTAGCTGTTCTGTGGGGGGACAACTAGGGAACATGGTAGCTGTTCTGTGGGGGACGACGACGACTAGGAACATGGTAGCTGTTCTGTGGGGGGACCAACTAGGGAACATGGTAGCTGTTCTGTGGGGGGACAACTAGGGAACATGGTAGCTGTTCTGTGGGGGGACGACGACGACGACTAGGGAACATGGTAGCTGTTCTGTGGGGGGACTAGGGAACACTGTAGCTGTTCTGTGGGGGGACTAGGGAACATGGTAGCTGTTCTGTGGGGGGGACTAGGGAACATGGTAGCTGTTCTGTGGGGGACGACGACGACTAGGGAACATGGTAGCTGTTCTGTGGGGGGGACGACTAGGAACATGGTAGCTGTTCTGTGGGGGGGGGACAACTAGGGAACATGGTAGCTGTTCTGTGGGGGACGACGACGACGACTAGGGAACATGGTAGCTGTTCTGTGGGGGGGACTAGGGAACACTGTAGCTGTTCTGTGGGGGGACGACGACTAGGGAACATGGTAGCTGTTCTGTGGGGGGGACTAGGGAACATGGTAGCTGTTCTGTGGGGGGACGACAACTAGGGAACATGGTGGCTGTTCTGTGGGGGGGACGACAACTAGGGAACACTGTAGCTGTTCTGTGGGGGACGACGACGACGACTAGGGAACATGGTAGCTGTTCTGGGGGACTAGGGAACACTGTAGCTGTTCTGGGGGGACTAGGGAACACTGTAGCTGTTCTGGGGGACTAGGGAACACTGTAGCTGTTCTGGGGGGGACTAGGTAGGTAATGAATTGCATTTAGGATGCCAGCTGCATATAGATTAACCCTGTTCCTGGACTCAAACACTTTCAATGGAAATAGTTTTAGTCCAGGCCTCGGCCTGATCTGGGTCTGTGAAGTGGGAAACCGACCCGGAGTTTATTATAGTGTGCGTTCCAGTAGTGACGTAATGGTGGCTAGTGAGATCTATGGATTGTAGTGACCAGAGTCTGTTTCTGGATTCCAGGAGAACCCTCAGGTGGTGTGTGGCGCCATAGGCCTGTGTGGCTCCCAGCAGGCAGCCCTGGCCAGACTCCAGTCTCAGATCCAGTCTAACCAGATCCCACCTCTCACGTCCAATGAGATTCCTCAGGAAGACCTGGCCCAGAGGGTCGCCCCCTTCCTCCTCAACGTCCCTGGGCTCCTCTACCCCCAGGCCCAGGAGAACACCAAGCAAGAGGTTCCTAAACAGGTACGCCAGTCGTCATAGAATTTTGGGGGTCGTAATTCTGGTCTTTGGTGTCTAGGAATTGGGTTTCGGTGTAATTGTTAGAGGACTTTACAAAATAGTTAGATTTAGAATTTACTATGGTGCCCAGCATAGCTGCACATAAGTTATGTTCAGTAAATATTTTCAACTGAAATCTGTCTTATTGATCAAATTCTGGCTGTTCTTTCCCATTCCAAACTGTTATTTCACTACTGAACATGACCCCAGTACCAACTTTAAACTGTCACTGATTTCGTGTGTGTGTAGATGTAACTGCTACTCCTTTAGTCACTAGTGAGTGTCTTCTGTCCCCTGTAGCAGACTGGAGACGTGTGTGTGTGTGTAACTGCTACTCCTTTCGTCACTGAGTGTCTTCTGTCCCCTGTAGCAGACTGGAGACTTGTGTGAGGACTGTGTGAAATTCATCACAGACTTCCAGGGCGAGGCGAAGAGCAACACTACCTTCGTCAACTCTCTGATCGAACGGATCCAGAGCCAGTGTGACCTGCTGGGGCCTGGAATCTCTGACATGGTGAGAGGCCTTGTTATCTAGTTAGTTACAGACCCAGGACCAGTGTGACCTGCTGGGGCCTGGAATCGCTGACATGGTGAGAGGCCTTGTTATCTAGTTAGTTACAGACCCAGGACCAGTGTGACCTGCTGGGGCCTGGAATCTCTGACATGGTGAGAGGCCTTGTTATCTAGTTACAGATCCAGGACCAGTGTGACCTGGTGAGAGGACTACGTAGTTATCTAGCTAGGAGTTAGTGAGAGGACTGGGTTTTAAAACGAGTTCGGTGGAGTGAATATTGTGAGTCATCCAACAATGGAAGTAGTAATCTAATTTACACTTCAAACTCTAGTCGCCATCTGGTTTAATGCAATAGTTGGTTCATTGGACCCTGCTGGTTCTCTATGAATGTTCGGACATGTTGAACAGTCGAGCCTTAATAATCTCCACCCGGCACAGCCAGAAGAGGACCGGCCACCCCTCAGAGCCTGGTTCCTCTCTACCCGGCACAGCCAGAAGAGGACCGGCCACCCCTCATAGCCTGGTTCCTCTCCACCCGGCACAGCCAGAAGAGGACTGGCCACCCCTCATAGCCTGGTTCCTCTTTACCCGGCACAGCCAGAAGAGGACTGGCCACCCCTCATAGCCTGGTTCCTCTCTACCCGGCACAGCCAGAAGAGGACCGGCCATCCCTCAGAGCCTGGTTCCTCTCCACCCGGCACAGCCAGAAGAGGACCGGCCATCCCTCAGAGCCTGGTTCCTCTCCACCCGGCACAGCCAGAAGAGGACCGGCCATCCCTCATAACCTGGTTCCTCTCCACCCGGCACAGCCAGAAGAGGACTGGCCACCCCTCATAGCCTGGTTCCTCTCTACCCGGCACAGCCAGAAGAGGACCGGCCATCCCTCAGAGCCTGGTTCCTCTCCACCCGGCACAGCCAGAAGAGGACCGGCCATCCCTCATAACCTGGTTCCTCTCCACCCGGCACAGCCAGAAGAGGACTGGCCACCCCTCATAGCCTGGTTCCTCTCCACCCGGCACAGCCAGAAGAGGACTGGCCACCCCTCATAGCCTGGTTCCTCTCTACCCGGCACAGCCAGAAGAGGACCGGCCACCCCTCAGAGCCTGGTTCCTCTCTACCCGGTACAGCCAGAAGAGGACTGGCCACCCCTCAGAGCCTGGTTCCTCTCTACCCGGCACAGCCAGAAGAGGACTGGCCACCCCTCATAGCCTGGTTCCTCTCTACCCGGCACAGCCAGAAGAGGACTGGCCACCCCTCATAGCCTGGTTCCTCTTTACCCGGCACAGCCAGAAGAGGACCGGCCACCCCTCAGAGCCTGGTTCCTCTCTACCCGGCACAGCCAGAAGAGGACTGGCCACCCCTCATAGCCTGGTTCCTCTCTACCCGGCACAGCCAGAAGAGGACTGGCCATCCCTCAGAGCCTGGTTCCTCTCCACCCGGCACAGCCAGAAGAGGACCGGCCATCCCTCAGAGCCTGGTTCCTCTCCACCCGGCACAGCCAGAAGAGGACCGGCCATCCCTCATAACCTGGTTCCTCTCCACCCGGCACAGCCAGAAGAGGACTGGCCACCCCTCATAGCCTGGTTCCTCTCTACCCGGCACAGCCAGAAGAGGACCGGCCATCCCTCAGAGCCTGGTTCCTCTCCACCCGGCACAGCCAGAAGAGGACCGGCCATCCCTCATAACCTGGTTCCTCTCCACCCGGCACAGCCAGAAGAGGACTGGCCACCCCTCATAGCCTGGTTCCTCTCCACCCGGCACAGCCAGAAGAGGACTGGCCACCCCTCATAGCCTGGTTCCTCTCTACCCGGCACAGCCAGAAGAGGACCGGCCATCCCTCAGAGCCTGGTTCCTCTCTAGGTTAATAATCTCTACCCGGCACAGCCAGAAGAGGACCGGCCACCCCTCAGAGCCTGGTTCCTCTCTACCCGGCACAGCCAGAGGACCGGCCACCCGTCAGAGCCTGGTTCCTCTCTACCCGGCACAGCAAGAAGAGGACCGGCCACCCCTCAGAGCCTGGTTCCTCTCTAGGTTAATAAACTCCACCCGGTACAGCCAGAAGAGGACCGGCCACCCCTCAGAGCCTGGTTCCTCTCTAGGTTAATAAACTCCACCCGGTACAGCCAGAAGAGGACCGGCCACCCCTCAGAGCCTGGTTCCTCTCTACCCGGTACAGCCAGAAGAGGACCAGCCATCCCTCAGAGCCTGGTTCCTCTCCACCCGGCACAGCCAGAAGAGGACCGGCCACCCCTCAGAGCCTGGTTCCTCTCTACCCGGCACAGCCAGAAGAGGACTGGCCACCCCTCATAGCCTGGTTCCTCTCTACCCGGCACAGCCAGAAGAGGACCGGCCATCCCTCAGAGCCTGGTTCCTCTCCACCCGGCACAGCCAGAAGAGGACCGGCCATCCCTCAGAGCCTGGTTCCTCTCCACCCGGCACAGCCAGAAGAGGACCGGCCATCCCTCATAACCTGGTTCCTCTCCACCCGGCACAGCCAGAAGAGGACTGGCCACCCCTCATAGCCTGGTTCCTCTCTACCCGGCACAGCCAGAAGAGGACCGGCCATCCCTCAGAGCCTGGTTCCTCTCCACCCGGCACAGCCAGAAGAGGACCGGCCATCCCTCATAACCTGGTTCCTCTCCACCCGGCACAGCCAGAAGAGGACTGGCCACCCCTCATAGCCTGGTTCCTCTCCACCCGGCACAGCCAGAAGAGGACTGGCCACCCCTCATAGCCTGGTTCCTCTCTACCCGGCACAGCCAGAAGAGGACCGGCCATCCCTCAGAGCCTGGTTCCTCTCTAGGTTAATAATCTCTACCCGGCACAGCCAGAAGAGGACCGGCCACCCCTCAGAGCCTGGTTCCTCTCTACCCGGCACAGCCAGAGGACCGGCCACCCGTCAGAGCCTGGTTCCTCTCTACCCGGCACAGCAAGAAGAGGACCGGCCACCCCTCAGAGCCTGGTTCCTCTCTAGGTTAATAAACTCCACCCGGTACAGCCAGAAGAGGACCGGCCACCCCTCAGAGCCTGGTTCCTCTCTAGGTTAATAAACTCCACCCGGTACAGCCAGAAGAGGACCGGCCACCCCCCAGAGCCTGGTTCCTCTCTAGGTTTCTTCCTAGGTTCCCATTTTTCTTGGGATTTTTTTAAATTTTAAAATTTAATTCAAGAGCTTTATAAATACATTTGATTGGAAGTATTTGTTGGTCAATCTATGAAGCTGGAAGATAATTGGATTCCACTGACTTTGTTTCTGACTGTTTTTGTCTTCTCCTGTGTTTCAGTGCAAGCAGTATATCAGCCAGTACGCGCCTCTCATCGCCCTGCAGCTCATGTCCATGGTCAGTCACTAGGGCATGTCCAAAATGACATCCTGTTTCATATATGTAGTGCACCACTTTTGGCTTTCAACCCCCCAAACTGGAGGGTTCTCTTCTGCTGATGTGTAATTGTAACCAATGTCTCTGCACAGTGTTGCCTGACATTTACTTAACAGGTTTATACATGGGTGAAATGAACCACTATGTTTGTCATAAAACATCTAGTGTGTGTGTATATCCAGACTGACTACAGCACCTCCTAGCCTGCTGATTTCATTCACATCTAGTGTGTGTATCCAGACTGACTACAGCACCTCCTAGCCTGCTGATTTCATTCACATCTTTTAATAGTTTGTTTTTATTTTCCCCTCTATTCATGCACCTCTTCCTCCGCTCTCTCCTCCTCTTCCTCCTCCTGCTCTCTCCTCCTCTTCCTCCTCTCGCTCGCTCTCTCTTCCTCCTCTCGCTCGCTCTCTCTTCCTCCTCTCGCTCGCTCTCTCTTCCTCCTCTCGCTCGCTCTCTCTTCCTCCTCTCGCTCGCTCTCTCTTCCTCCTCTCGCTCGCTCTCTCTTCCTCCTCTCGCTCGCTCGCTCGCTCGCTCGCTCGCTCTCTCCTCCGCTCGCTCCTCCGCTCGCTCGCTCGCTCTCTCCTCTTCTTCCTGCTCTCTCCTCCGCTCGCTCGCTCGCTCTCTCCTCTTCTTCCTGCTCTCTCCTCCTCTTCTTCCTGCTCTCTCCTCCTCTTCTTCCTGCTCTCTCCTCCTCTTCTTCCTGCTCTCTCCTCCTCTTCTTCCTGCTCAGACTATAGAACAGTGGACTGGTACAGGGTATAGCCTGGCTCTGAGACTATAGAACAGGGGACTGGTACAGGGTATAGCCTGGCTCTGAGACTATAGAACAGTGGACTGGTACAGGGTATAGCCTGGCTCTGAGACTATAGAACAGTGGACTGGTACAGGGTATAGCCTGGCTCTGAGACTATAGAACAGTGGACTGGTACAGGGTATAGCCTGGCTCTGAGACTATAGAACAGTGGACTGGTACAGGGTATAGCCTGGCTCTGAGACTATAGAACAGTGGACTGGTACAGGGTATAGCCTGGCTCTGAGACTATAGAACAGTGGACTGGTACAGGGTATAGCCTGGCTCTGAGACTATGGGACTGGTACAGGGTATAGCCTGGCTCTGAGACTATGGAACAGTGGACTGGTACAGGGTATAGCCTGGCTCTGAGACTATAGAACAGTGGACTGGTACAGGGTATAGCCTGGCTCTGAGACTATAGAACAGTGGACTGGTACAGGGTATAGCCTGGCTCTGAGACTATAGAACAGGGGACTGGTACAGGGTATATATAGCCTGGCTCTGAGACTATAGAACAGTGGACTGGTACAGGGTATAGCCTGGCTCTGAGACTATAGAACAGGGGACTGGTACAGGGTATAGCCTGGCTCTGAGACTATGGAACAGTGGACTGGTACAGGGTATAGCCTGGCTCTGAGACTATAGAACAGTGGACTGGTACAGGGTATAGCCTGGCTCTGAGACTATAGAACAGTGGACTGGTACAGGGTATAGCCTGGCTCTGAGACTATAGAACAGGGGACTGGTACAGGGTATAGCCTGGCTCTGAGACTATAGAACAGTGGACTGGTACAGGGTATAGCCTGGCTCTGAGACTATAGAACAGGGGACTGGTACAGGGTATAGCCTGGCTCTGAGACTATAGAACAGGGGACTGGTACAGGGTATAGCCTGGCTCTGAGACTATAGAACAGTGGACTGGTACAGGGTATAGCCTGGCTCTGAGACTATGGAACAGTGGACTGGTACAGGGTATAGCCTGGCTCTGAGACTATAGAACAGTGGACTGGTACAGGGTATAGCCTGGCTCTGAGACTATAGAACAGGGGACTGGTACAGGGTATAGCCTGGCTCTGAGACTATAGAACAGTGGACTGGTACAGGGTATAGCCTGGCTCTGAGACTATAGAACAGGGGACTGGTACAGGGTATAGCCTGGCTCTGAGACTATAGAACAGGGGACTGGTACAGGGTATAGCCTGGCTCTGAGACTATAGAACAGTGGACTGGTACAGGGTATAGCCTGGCTCTGAGACTATGGAACAGTGGACTGGTACAGGGTATAGCCTGGCTCTGAGACTATAGAACAGGGGACTGGTACAGGGTATAGCCTGGCTCTGAGACTATAGAACAGTGGACTGGTACAGGGTATAGCCTGGCTCTGAGACTATAGAACAGTGGACTGGTACAGGGTATAGCCTGGCTCTGAGACTATAGAACAGGGGACTGGTACAGGGTATAGCCTGGCTCTGAGACTATGGAACAGGGGACTGGTACAGGGTATAGCCTGGCTCTGAGACTATAGAACAGTGGACTGGTACAGGGTATAGCCTGGCTCTGAGACTATAGAACAGGGGACTGGTACAGGGTATAGCCTGGCTCTGAGACTATAGAACAGTGGACTGGTACAGGGTATAGCCTGTCTCTGAGACTATGGAACAGTGGACTGGTACAGGGTATAGCCTGGCTCTGAGACTATAGAACAGGGGACTGGTACAGGGTATAGCCTGGCTCTGAGACTATAGAACAGTGGACTGGTACAGGGTATAGCCTGGCTCTGAGACTATAGAACAGGGGACTGGTACAGGGTATAGCCTGGCTCTGAGACTATAGAACAGAGGACTGGTACAGGGTATAGCCTGGCTCTGAGACTATAGAACAGTGGACTGGTACAGGGTATAGCCTGGCTCTGAGACTATAGAACAGGGGACTGGTACAGGGTATAGCCTGGCTCTGAGACTATAGAACAGGGGACTGGTACAGGGTATAGCCTGGCTCTGAGACTATGGGACTGGTACAGGGTATAGCCTGGCTCTGAGACTATGGAACAGTGGACTGGTACAGGGTATAGCCTGGCTCTGAGACTATGGAACAGGGGACTGGTACAGGGTATAGCCTGGCTCTGAGACTATGGAACAGGGGACTGGTACAGGGTATAGCCTGGCTCTGAGACTATGGAACAGGGGACTGGTACAGGGTATAGCCTGGCTCTGAGACTATAGAACAGTGGACTGGTACAGGGTATAGCCTGGCTCTGAGACTATAGAACAGTGGACTGGTACAGGGTATAGCCTGGCTCTGAGACTATAGAACAGAGGACTGGTACAGGGTATAGCCTGGCTCTGAGACTATGGAACAGTGGACTGGTACAGGGTATAGCCTGGCTCTGAGACTATAGAACAGGGGACTGGTACAGGGTATAGCCTGGCTCTGAGACTATAGAACAGTGGACTGGTACAGGGTATAGCCTGGCTCTGAGACTATAGAACAGGGGACTGGTACAGGGTATAGCCTGGCTCTGAGACTATAGAACAGTGGACTGGTACAGGGTATAGCCTGGCTCTGAGACTATAGAACAGTGGACTGGTACAGGGTATAGCCTGGCTCTGAGACTATAGAACAGTGGACTGGTACAGGGTATAGCCTGGCTCTGAGACTATAGAACAGAGGACTGGTACAGGGTATAGCCTGGCTCTGAGACTATAGAACAGTGGACTGGTACAGGGTATAGCCTGGCTCTGAGACTATAGAACAGTGGACTGGTACAGGGTATAGCCTGGCTCTGAGACTATAGAACAGTGGACTGGTACAGGGTATAGCCTGGCTCTGAGACTATAGAACAGGGGACTGGTACAGGGTATAGCCTGGCTCTGAGACTATAGAACAGTGGACTGGTACAGGGTATAGCCTGGCTCTGAGACTATAGAACAGTGGACTGGTACAGGGTATAGCCTGGCTCTGAGACTATAGAACAGGGGACTGGTACAGGGTATAGCCTGGCTCTGAGACTATAGAACAGTGGACTGGTACAGGGTATAGCCTGGCTCTGAGACTATAGAACAGTGGACTGGTACACCATACATCATCTTAATGTCATGTGATGAAATGTATTGTCTGTAGACACATTCATACCATTCTAACTGTCCATTCTGACGTTCTCCCCACTCAGCAACCTAAAGATATCTGTTCCCGGGCTGAATTCTGCCCTGCAGAGGTGAAGAGCTCTGTCCCTATGATGAACCTGGTGGCTGCCAAGGCCGTCCCTGCTGTCAAACTGGTCCCTGCCACTAAGCTGGACGCTGTCAAGGTAACCTACCGGTACCAGAGGTTCTGGCAAGTGTCCGTGTACAACTGTACCATCCCTTACATTCCTCCATATGAAAAACATGGACATTTCCTTAAACATAAAAAGTTAAATAATCACGCTGACTACTTGTTTTGTAAAGTAGTTATGCCGTTGGCATGGTTACTATTCTAGTTTTATACCGATGCGTTTCGGGACCACAACTTATTTTGTTCCAAGACCTATTGTAGTTACGCCGACTCTTGTCTGTTCTCCAGAACATGGTGCGTGCCCGTGGTTCCCCTCAGTGTACCGTGTGCAAGTTCATTATGAAGGAGGTGGAGAGCATGCTGGGGGATGAGAAGACTGAGGTAGGTCACCTGACAGGTTGCTCATGAGTCATGACCTGCTATATGGTGTATGACCGAAACTTCACGCTGTTTGTAAGGGAGTTACAATAAATTATGTTTTTGTCATGTGGGGGGGAAAGCACTATAAATGAATGTGTATAGATAGATAGATAGATATATAAATGAATGTGTATAGATAGATAGATATATAAATGAATGTGGATAGATAGATAGATAGATAGATAGATATATAAATGAATGTGGATAGATAGATAGATATATAAATGAATGTGGATAGATAGATAGATATATAAATGAATGTGGATAGATGGATAGATATATAAATGAATGTGGATAGATGGATATATAAATGAATGTGGATAGATAGATAGATCTATAAATGAATGTGGATAGATAGATAGATATATAAATGAATGTGGATAGATAGATAGATATATAAATGAATGTAGATAGATAGATATATAAATGAATGTGGATAGATGGATAGATATATAAATGAATGTGGATAGATAGATAGATAGATATATAAATGAATGTAGATAGATAGATATATAAATGAATGTGGATAGATAGATATATAAATGAATGTGGATAGATAGATAGATCTATAAATGAATGTGGATAGATGGATAGATATATAAATGAATGTGGATAGATAGATAGATATATAAATGAATGTAGATAGATAGATATATAAATGAATGTGGATAGATGGATAGATATATAAATGAATGTGGATAGATAGATAGATCTATAAATGAATGTGGATAGATAGATAGATATATAAATGAATGTGGATAGATAGATAGATATATAAATGAATGTGGATAGATAGATAGATATATAAATGAATGTGGATAGATAGATAGATAGATATATAAATGAATGTGGATAGATAGATAGATATATAAATGAATGTGGATAGATAGATAGATATATAAATGAATGTGGATAGATAGATAGATAGATATATAAATGAATGTGGATAGATAGATAGATATATAAATGAATGTGGATAGATAGATAGATATATAAATGAATGTGGATAGATAGATAGATAGATATATAAATGAATGTGGATAGATAGATAGATAGATAAATGAATGTGGATAGATAGATAGATATATAAATGAATGTGGATAGATAGATAGATAGATATATAAATGAATGTGGATAGATAGATAGATATATAAATGAATGTGGATAGATAGATAGATATATAAATGAATGTGGATAGATAGATAGATATATAAATGAATGTGGATAGATGGATAGATATATAAATGAATGTGGATAGATAGATAGATAGATATATAAATGAATGTGGATAGATAGATAGATATATAAATGAATGTGGATAGATAGATAGATATATAAATGAATGTAGATAGATAGATATATAAATGAATGTGGATAGATGGATAGATATATAAATGAATGTGGATAGATAGATAGATAGATATATAAATGAATGTAGATAGATAGATATATAAATGAATGTGGATAGATAGATAGATATATAAATGAATGTGGATAGATAGATATATAAATGAATGTGGATAGATAGATAGATCTATAAATGAATGTGGATAGATAGATAGATATATAAATGAATGTGGATAGATAGATAGATATATAAATGAATGTGGATAGATAGATAGATCTATAAATGAATGTGGATAGATAGATAGATATATAAATGAATGTGGATAGATATATAAATGAATGTGGATAGATAGATAGATAGATATATAAATGAATGTGGATAGATAGATAGATCTATAAATGAATGTGGATAGATAGATAGATAGATGGATAGATATATAAATGAATGTGGATAGATAGATAGATCTATAAATGAATGTGGATAGATAGATAGATATATAAATGAATGTGGATAGATAGATAGATAGATATATAAATGAATGTGGATAGATAGATAGATAGATCTATAAATGAATGTGGATAGATAGATAGATATATAAATGAATGTGGATAGATGGATAGATATATAAATGAATGTGGATAGATAGATAGATAGATATATAAATGAATGTGGATAGATAGATAGATATATAAATGAATGTGGATAGATAGATAGATATATAAAAATGTAGATAGATAGATATATAAATGAAGATAGATGGATAGATATATAAATGAATGTGGATAGATAGATAGATAGATATATAAATGAATGTAGATAGATAGATATATAAATGAATGTGGATAGATAGATATATAAATGAATGTGGATAGATAGATATATAAATGAATGTGGATAGATAGATCTATAAATGAATGTGGATAGATAGATAGATCTATAAATGAATGTGGATAGATAGATAGATATATAAATGAATGTGGATAGATAGATAGATATATAAATGAATGTGGATAGATAGATAGATCTATAAATGAATGTGGATAGATAGATAGATATATAAATGAAGATAGATATATAAATGAATGTGATAGATAGATAGATAGATATATAAATGAATGTGGATAGATAGATAGATCTATAAATGAATGTGGATAGATAGATAGATAGATGGATAGATATATAAATGAATGTGGATAGATAGATAGATCTATAAATGAATGTGGATAGATAGATAGATCTATAAATGAATGTGGATAGATAGATAGATAGATATATAAATGAATGTGGATAGATAGATAGATAGATCTATAAATGAATGTGGATAGATAGATAGATAGATAAATGAATGTGGATAGATGTATAAATGAATGTGTATAGATAGATAGATATATAAATGAATGTGTATAGATAGATAGATATATAAATGAATGTGTATAGATAGATAGATATATAAATGAATGTGGATAGATAGATAGATATATAAATGAATGTAGATAGATAGATAGATATATAAATGAATGTGGATAGATGGATAGATATATAAATGAATGTGGATAGATAGATAGATCTATAAATGAATGTGGATAGATAGATATATAAATGAATGTGGATAGATAGATAGATCTATAAATGAATGTGGATAGATAGATAGATATATAAATGAATGTGGATAGATAGATAGATATATAAATGAATGTGGATAGATAGATAGATAGATATATAAATGAATGTGGATAGATAGATAGATCTATAAATGAATGTGGATAGATAGATAGATGGATAGATATATAAATGAATGTGGATAGATATATAAATGAATGTGGATAGATAGATAGATAGATATATAAATGAATGTGGATAGATAGATAGATCTATAAATGAATGTGGATAGATAGATAGATGGATAGATATATAAATGAATGTGGATAGATATATAAATGAATGTGGATAGATAGATAGATAGATATATAAATGAATGTGGATAGATAGATAGATCTATAAATGAATGTGGATAGATAGATAGATAGATATATAAATGAATGTGGATAGATAGATAGATCTATAAATGAATGTGGATAGATAGATAGATATATAAATGAATGTGGATAGATATATAAATGAATGTGGATAGATATATAAATGAATGTGGATAGATAGATAGATATATAAATGAATGTGGATAGATAGATAGATATATAAATGAATGTGGATAGATAGATAGATCTATAAATGAATGTGGATAGATAGATAGATGGATAGATATATAAATGAATGTGGATAGATAGATAGATCTATAAATGAATGTGGATAGATAGATAGATAGATCTATAAATGAATGTGGATGGATAGATATATAAATGAATGTGGATAGATAGATAGATCTATAAATGAATGTGGATAGATAGATAGATAGATATATAAATGAATGTGGATAGATATATAAATGAATGTGGATAGATATATAAATGAATGTGGATAGATAGATAGATATATAAATGAATGTGGATAGATAGATAGATATATAAATGAATGTGGATAGATAGATAGATCTATAAATGAATGTGGATAGATAGATAGATGGATAGATATATAAATGAATGTGGATAGATATATAAATGAATGTGGATAGATAGATAGATCTATAAATGAATGTGGATAGATAGATAGATAGATATATAAATGAATGTGGATAGATAGATAGATCTATAAATGAATGTGGATAGATAGATAGATAGATCTATAAATGAATGTGGATGGATAGATATATAAATGAATGTGGATAGATAGATAGATCTATAAATGAATGTGGATAGATAGATAGATAGATATATAAATGAATGTGGATAGATAGATAGATCTATAAATGAATGTGGATAGATAGATATATAAATGAATGTGGATAGATAGATAGATCTATAAATGAATGTGGATAGATAGATAGATAGATATATAAATGAATGTGGATAGATAGATAGATCTATAAATGAATGTGGATAGATAGATAGATAGATCTATAAATGAATGTGGATAGATAGATAGATAGATATATAAATGAATGTGGATAGATAGATAGATAGATATATAAATGAATGTAGATAGATATATAAATGAATGTAGATAGATATATAAATGAATGTGGATAGATAGATAGATCTATAAATGAATGTGGATAGATAGATAGATAGATATATAAATGAATGTAGATAGATAGATATATAAATGAATGTGGATAGATAGATATATAAATGAATGTGGATAGATAGATAGATCTATAAATGAATGTGGATAGATAGATAGATCTATAAATGAATGTGGATAGATAGATAGATAGATCTATAAATGAATGTGGATAGATAGATAGATAGATCTATAAATGAATGTGGATAGATAGATAGATCTATAAATGAATGTGGATAGATAGATAGATAGATATATAAATGAATGTGGATAGATAGATAGATCTATAAATGAATGTGGATAGATAGATAGATCTATAAATGAATGTGGATAGATAGATAGATCTATAAATGAATGTGGATAGATAGATAGATATATAAATGAATGTGGATAGATAGATAGATCTATAAATGAATGTGGATAGATAGATAGATATATAAATGAATGTGGATAGATAGATAGATCTATAAATGAATGTGGATAGATAGATAGATCTATAAATGAATGTGGATAGATAGATAGATATATAAATGAATGTGGATAGATAGATAGATCTATAAATGAATGTGGATAGATAGATAGATCTATAAATGAATGTGGATAGATAGATAGATCTATAAATGAATGTGGATAGATAGATAGATATATAAATGAATGTGGATAGATAGATAGATAGATATATAAATGAATGTGGATAGATAGATAGATATATAAATGAATGTGGATAGATAGATAGATATATAAATGAATGTGGATAGATAGATAGATATATAAATGAATGTGGATAGATAGATAGATATATAAATGAATGTGGATAGATAGATAGATATATAAATGAATGTGGATAGATAGATAGATATATAAATGAATGTGGATAGATAGATAGATCTATAAATGAATGTGGATAGATAGATAGATAGATCTATAAATGAATGTGGATAGATAGATAGATAGATATATAAATGAATGTAGATAGATAGATATATAAATGAATGTGGATAGATAGATATATAAATGAATGTGGATAGATAGATAGATCTATAAATGAATGTGGATAGATAGATAGATCTATAAATGAATGTGGATAGATAGATAGATAGATCTATAAATGAATGTGGATAGATAGATAGATAGATCTATAAATGAATGTGGATAGATAGATAGATCTATAAATGAATGTGGATAGATAGATAGATAGATATATAAATGAATGTGGATAGATAGATAGATCTATAAATGAATGTGGATAGATAGATAGATCTATAAATGAATGTGGATAGATAGATAGATCTATAAATGAATGTGGATAGATAGATAGATATATAAATGAATGTGGATAGATAGATAGATCTATAAATGAATGTGGATAGATAGATAGATATATAAATGAATGTGGATAGATAGATAGATCTATAAATGAATGTGGATAGATAGATAGATCTATAAATGAATGTGGATAGATAGATAGATATATAAATGAATGTGGATAGATAGATAGATCTATAAATGAATGTGGATAGATAGATAGATCTATAAATGAATGTGGATAGATAGATAGATCTATAAATGAATGTGGATAGATAGATAGATATATAAATGAATGTGGATAGATAGATAGATCTATAAATGAATGTGGATAGATAGATAGATATATAAATGAATGTGGATAGATAGATAGATATATAAATGAATGTGGATAGATAGATAGATATATAAATGAATGTGGATAGATAGATAGATATATAAATGAATGTGGATAGATAGATAGATATATAAATGAATGTGGATAGATAGATAGATCTATAAATGAATGTGGATAGATAGATAGATATATAAATGAATGTGGATAGATAGATAGATATATAAATGAATGTGGATAGATAGATAGATCTATAAATGAATGTGGATAGATAGATAGATAGATATATAAATGAATGTGGATAGATAGATAGATCTATAAATGAATGTGGATAGATAGATAGATAGATATATAAATGAATGTGGATAGATAGATAGATATATAAATGAATGTGGATAGATAGATAGATATATAAATGAATGTGGATAGATAGATAGATATATAAATGAATGTGGATAGATAGATAGATATATAAATGAATGTGGATAGATAGATAGATATATAAATGAATGTGGATAGATGTATAAATGAATGTGGATAGATGTATAAATGAATGTGGATAGATGTATAAATGAATGTGGATAGATCTATAAATGAATGTGGATAGATAGATAGATCTATAAATGAATGTGGATAGATAGATAGATCTATAAATGAATGTGGATAGATAGATAGATCTATAAATGAATGTGGATAGATAGATAGATCTATAAATGAATGTGGATAGATAGATAGATCTATAAATGAATGTGGATAGATAGATAGATCTATAAATGAATGTGGATAGATAGATAGATAGATCTATAAATGAATGTGATTGCTCTCCACCTCTGGCCAATGCTGGATGATCAACACAATTTCAGTTTGAATATTGCTGCTAAAAAGCCACAGTTAATCCAGACAGGAGGCCAAGTGGGCTCGTTTGTCCTGTGTGTCGAGGACGAACAAGAATTTAGTACAATGCGTCTTATCTCTGTGTCCTCGGGCCACCCATTACTCTGACCCTTTGATGGTTATTACTGTGCAAGCAGCAGTAGATATTGTTTTTCCCTAGTTCACTTTGTATCTTCACCCCTCTGACACCACCGCTAAAGGTTTGGATGGGGCACCAGGCAGGTATTAACCCTGCTGAAAAGGACAAGAGTAGGATAGAGTACCACACACACACACACACACATCAGCAGAACAGACTGACTAGAGAGTAGCCGGCTGGCCGCTGGAGAGTAGCCGGCTGGCCGCTGGAGAGTAGCCGGCTGGCCGCTGGAGGGTAGCCGGCTGGCCGCTGGAGGGTAGCCGGCTGGCCGCTGGAGGGTAGCCGGCTGGCCGCTGGAGGGTAGCCGGCTGGCCGCTGGAGGGTAGCCGGCTGGCCGCTGGAGGGTAGCCGGCTGGCCGCTGGAGGGTAGCCGGCTGGCCGCTGGAGGGTAGCCGGCTGGCCGCTGGAGGGTAGCCGGCTGGCCGCTGGAGAGTAGCTTCGCAAATATCAATGACTGGAGCGGTCCCAAAATATACAGCCATGGTGCCATAGAGGTAACCCCGGCGATCATCTTAAAACACGCTGAAAATAAACAAGACTTCTGCAGAGTTGGACACGCTGTCAAACTGCCACGCCGACCGAGAAGAGCGGTCTTCATATCTTCGCTGCTGAAGGCGCTCTTAGGTAGCTACCTCTATATCCTCACTGCTGAAGGCGCTCTTAGATCGCCACCTTTATATCCTCACTGCTGAAGGAACTCTTAGATCGCCACCTTTATATCCTCACTGCTGAAGGAGCTCTTAGCTCGCTACCTTTATATCCTCACTGCTGAAGGAGCTCTTAGCTCGCTACCTTTATATCCTCACTGCTGAAGGAGCTCTTAGCTCGCTACCTTTATATCCTCACTGCTGAAGGAGCTCCTAGCTCGCTACCTTTTATATCCTCACTGCTGAAGGAGCTCTTAGATCGCCACCTTTATCCTCACTGCTGAAGGAGCTCCTAGCTCGCTACCTTTATATCCTCACTGCTGAAGGAGCTCCTCGCTCGCTACCTTTATATCCTCACTGCTGAAGGAGCTCTTAGCTCGCTACCTTTATATCCTCACTGCTGAAGGAGCTCCTAGCTCGCTACCTTTATATCCTCACTGCTGAAGGAGCTCCTCGCTCGCTACCTTTATATCCTCACTGCTGAAGGAGCTCTTAGCTCGCTACCTTTATATCCTCACTGCTGAAGGAGCTCCTAGCTCGCTACCTTTATATCCTCACTGCCGAAGGAGCTCCTAGCTCGCTACCTTTATATCCTCACTGCCGAAGGAGCTCCTAGCTCGCTACCTTTATATCCTCACTGCCGAAGGAGCTCCTAGCTCGCTACCTTTATATCCTCACTGCCGAAGGAGCTCCTAGCTCGCTACCTTTATATCCTCACTGCCGAAGGAGCTCCTAGCTCGCTACCTTTATATCCTCACTGCCGAAGGAGCTCCTAGCTCGCTACCTTTTATATCCTCACTGCCGAAGGAGCTCTTAGCTCGCTACCTTTATATCCTCACTGCCGAAGGAGCTCTTAGCTCGCTACCTTTTATATCCTCACTGCCGAAGGAGCTCTTAGCTCGCTACCTTTATATCCTCACTGCCGAAGGAGCTCTTAGCTCGCTACCTTTTATAAGCCAAGTTGTTGTCTTATGAGAATTCTCTATAGGAAGGTGAGATGAAATGGTGTTGGTCACACCTGGCCTCATCCCCAGGATTTTGTGCATATTTTTTTTATTTCACCTTTTATTTAACCAGGTAGGCTAGTTGAGAACAAGTTCTCATTTACAACTGTGACCTGACCAAGATGAAGCAAAGCAGTGTGAACAGACAACAACACAGTTGTTACACGTAGCATTTAACCCTGGGACATCAACCATTCATAGGAGTTCTTCATTCTATGGGCGTGATCTTATTAAGTAAAGTATAGGTGATAATTTTAATTTGAGCGAATCACATGACTGCGAGGCGGGGCTCCAAATGGAGGCAAGACCCCGTATGGAAGACGTGTACTATCCGGGTTAGTGGGAAGGTGTTGTGGGAGGTTATTGGTTGGGAGGTTAAGCCAATGCCGTGACGTGTCTGGGGAAGGAGATTCATTTGAGTCTAACTGACCCCGGTGCTCTTCCACTCCTTCCTCCCTCTTCTCAGCAAGATGTGGTGCGCGTGTTGGAGAAGGTGTGCTCTGTGCTGCCGCCCTCCCTGTCAGCCCAGTGTAAAGATCTGATCGAGTCCTACGGCCAGGCCATCATTAAGCTGCTGCTGCAGGAGGCCGACCCCAAGACTATCTGCACCGTGCTGGGGCTCTGCAAGGACGCCAGCCACGCCTTGATCCGTGAGTAGAGGGAGTGTGCTTGGAAAGTCTTGAGGTGTGTGATCTATCCTGTGTGTTTGAGACACGTGGAGCAGGCCCTGTAGGTTGGGCCCTGTAGGTTGGGCCCTGTAGGTTGGGCCCTGTAGGTTGGGCCCTGTAGGTTGGGCCCTGTAGGTTGGGCCCTGTAGGTTGGGCCCTGTAGGTTGGGCCCTGTAGGTTGGGCCCTGTAGGTTGGGCCCTGTAGGTTGGGCCCTGTAGGTTGGGCCCTGTAGGTTTTAATGCATCCAGATTAGAGAACGACTGGGCCAAAAAACGTATAGCAATTTTTATTCAAGATCATTCAACTAGAAAAGGCCCATTTTTATTGATGGTGCTCTAATCCAGATGACGTTAACCCCGTGTGTCCCTCAGCGGTGTCGGACCAGTCACAGGTCGAGGCGGGAGGCCTCTGTGACATCTGCAAGATGGCCGTGCGTTACATCGACGGGATCCTGGAACAGAACGCCACACGGGCTCAGATTGAAGACGCAGTCAGGAAAGTCTGCAGCTTTGTCCCGGAGACCGTCAGGGGCGAGGTGAGGATGGAGACGTCTACTTGTTCCAAGTGTTGTTATCATTGGTAGATTACACTGACCATGAAATGGGGAAAACGACTGTGTTTCCTAAACTCTGTTACTGCAACGGAAGAAGAATGGATATTGGCTAGTAACTGGTCGACTAGACGTTGTTGGTGTGACTGTTAATCCTTCTTTCTCTCTTCCTCCTGCAGTGTGCCCAGCTGATTGAGCAGTATGAGCCCATGCTGGTTCAGCTCCTGCTGCAGATGTTGGACCCCGACTTTGTCTGCATGGTGAGCACTGGAATACACTGGAATGCATAGAGGAATATCAAATCAAATCAAATTTATTTATATAGCCCTTCGTACATCAGCTGATATCTCAAAGTGCTGTACAGAAACCCAGCCTAAAACCCCAAACAGCAAGCAATGCAGGTGTAGAAGCACGGTGGCTAGGAAAAACTCCCTGGAAAGTGGATACACTGGAATGCATAGAGGAATACACTTCACTATAGAGAAAAGGTGTCAGAAGTATGATGATGGAAGAGGGGAAAAACCTCTAGTGTCAAAGATCGATAAAGATAATTTAAAGTGAAATCCCTGGTTGAAATGAATAAGTTTTATATGAATGCCAGTATCTGACAGTGGGTTCTGTGGTTGTCCTGGGTTTACAGAAGGTGGGATTGTGTCCCGAGGCAGTGCAAAGTCTTCTGGGTATGGACCAGTGTAGCTGGGGACCTGCGTTCTGGTGCAAGAACATGGACTCTGCAAAACTCTGCAACGTGAGTACTCGACACGCAGGGCTGCACTGTTTCTATCATAGTAGCACAACCGCAGTGATGTTTCATTCCAGGGTTGAGAAATATATTGGCAATGTAGCTCCCCTGGTTTAAATAAATGAATGAATTTGATACAAATGGTTTAAATGAATGAATGAATTTGATACAAATGGTTTAAATAAATGAGTGAATTTGATACAAATGGTTTAAATAAATGAATGAATGAATGAATTGGATACAAATGGTTTAAATAAATGAATGAATGAATTGGATACAAATGGTTTAAATAAATAAATGAATGAATTGGATACAAATGGTTTAAATAAATAAATGAATGAATTTGATACAAATGGTTTAAATAAATGAATGAATGAATTTGATACAAATGGTTTAAATAAATGAATGAATGAATTTGATACAAATGGTTTAAATAAATGAATGAATGAATTTGATACAAATGGTTTAAATAAATGAATGAATGAATTTGATACAAATGGCTTAAATGAATAAATGAATGAATTTGATACAAATGGTTTAAATAAATGAATGAATTTGATACAAATGGTTTAAATAAATGAATGAATTTGATACAAATTCATTTTAAATTGTTTTATTATTTTTATTATCCAACTGTTATTTCCGGCCGTGCATTATGATTGGCCGAGAAGAACGGCTCATCCAGGGCTGTTCTTGAAATCCTGTGACTAAAGTACTCCTGAAATCTCATGTGAAGGATGGAGAAAGCCCTAGAATGCCTATTGCTGTCTAACCTGTGGGTTGTTGTCTGTCTGTCTGTCTGTCTGTCTGTCTGTCTGTCTGTCTGTCTCCCAGGCGGTGGCACACTGCAGGCGTCACGTGTGGTGACGGGAGAACGGATAAAGACCGGCCGACACAATCTTTCAGGAGAAATACTGTTGCACTGCTTTTTAATTTTTTTTTTTTTTTTAACTCTATAAATGTGTTCTGTTTTTCGTAAAACATGTTGGATAAGTTTGTCAATATAAATTTACCGAGCAGTTTGGACTGAAGAAGTGGGGAGGGAATGAATGTAAACTTTCTGACAGAAGTTTGTTTCTTTCTTTGGGGTGAAGCAGTGTTTGGTAGATCCACTAGACAACCCTGACTGTTTATCTAAAAAAAAAAACAGATCTATAGTTGTACTGATTTATTGAATGTACATGTGTGTGTGGTTTGTGTACATCTCTTTTTTTTTAGATAAATGATTTTACATGTCACACACGGTCCCTTACTTGACACGCCTGGTTTCCCGGACATAGGTTAAACCTAGTCCCGAACTCAAATATAATGCTTCTTAGTCCAAGACTAGGCTTAATCTCTGTCCATGAAACTGTCCCATTTTAAGTATGTGATGCAGACAGCTGGGTAACTGGATACTACTGTCTGAAAGAACAGTGGCCTGAGACTTATTGAATCTCAGGGGGTCCTGTCAATGTGCTCCTTTGCAGTGACAGAACTTTCTTAGTGTCTCTAGCATACCTTCCTGGGATACGTTCTGTTTTAATTGAGTCTCTCCTAATGCAAGTTCATCTCTATTTTGTAGAAACAGTTGAATTGTATTTTAAATTCTTTCGGTGTAATTTTTTTTAAATGAATGAGCTGATGTGAGGACAGTAAAAGATTGTGTGTCTGATATGCTACCCTATTCCCTAATATAGTGTGCTACTTTTCAACAGGGGCCCATTGGGGGTGAAGTAGTTTCCACTGTAGGACCAATAGAATGGTCTACTCTAAATGTTGAGCCACGCCCTATGTGTGAGAGAGAACAAATGCATCCTTTGACTGAGTCTCATATGGGACCATATTCCCTGCGTAGTGCACTACTTTTGACCTAAACACCCCACGGACCCTGGTTGAAAAGTAGTGCACTATATAGGGAACATGGTGCCATTTGGGACGAACATTTCTAACGGTATGTTTGTGCCCCCTTTTTAAAGCCTCTCTGCTTGCCGTTTCCTTCTCTGCTCTCTTCACGCTGTTTGTGTGAAGTAATGTGTTCTGAAGGAAATGTAAACAAACAAATGGTATATAGCCTCAATGTGGTTAAAACTCTATTTTAATATCACTGATGGTCAAACTCTCCAGCTTTTTACTGAAAGTGGTGGGGCAAGTTTTTTTAAATTTGTAATTTTAAACAATATTTCATTGTTTAATCGGCTGATTTTTGTTGCTTTAAAGAAAGTGCTTTTTGTGATCAGACTACTGTCAGGCGATCGATTGGCTCGGTCAGATTTTTTTAAACATTTTTTTACAGTTGAAATAAAAATGATCTCAAATCCACTTTGTCTTCTGATTGGTCAGAATGTTTATACTAGTAAATTGACACAAGAAGCAGCCTTTGAATACTGTTGCTTTTATATAGGACAAGTAGCACCCTCCACATTATAAACCCATGTGGGCTGGACATGCTTCCTGAAGATGCAAGACACTAATAATTAATTAAATAAAGTAGTATTTAGTATGCAATGTAATTAGAGCCACTAAAATGCAATGATGCAGTACTTGGGGTGTGAAGATCTGTTAATTAATCTTATGGCCTTCTGAAGCTCAGTGTTTTAGGGGATGAACGCCAATAGATGGCGCCACTGAGGTCTAAGAACTGGAGACTGCGTCCAAGCTGTCCGGACTTTTCTTGTTTCCGAGGTCATCTACTCACGTTCGCCTACACCGATTAGGATTCATGGAATGGTTTTGAGGCCAGATCTGACTGCCCACCGAATCTGGCTGACCGTCGCGCCGATCTGCGTCACAAATAAACGTTTTGAAAGCTGATTTTTTTTTTTTGCTGCTCCTCTCCCACAACACCGCCCCATAGTTTTACTGTTGCTACGATTTTAAAGGTTTTGAATGGTAAATCTGATATCTGCGGTGGCCGTACAGCGTTAATTGCGACGCGGCGCTACTCGGAGCCCTCTACATTGTTAATATTAACACAATTTGAGAGGCACATGGAGGCTCCTGCGAATGCGTCCACACCCTCCATACGAATCATTCAAGCACATTTTCAGAACAAGCATCAATTGTCTTTAATAGGCATATGCATAGTGTGGAAGCTGTTTGGGTCTTTGTGTGTAAGGAAAAAATATGTACGTAAAAAGAACACTATTTGACACATCAAATAACACCAATTATATTATAGAATGTTTTGTGTGCTGAATTTGCACTTGCAAGTTAAGCGCCACCCCACTACTATCAGTAGCACTGTCAAAGCTGTACAAAAAAAAATCTGCAAACAAGCACACACTGGACACGAACGATGTACATACAATACCACGTTGGTAATAAGACATTATTTTTTGGACCGCTACTACTGGGGTAGTTCGCTTGTTACCTAACTAGCAGCAATTACAACCAGCCTGAAAACAATGACTAGTAAAAACTGCAGTCATTTTCATTATTCTTATGAATCCATGTAAGTATTAGCTAGTTAGCCCCTTGTTGTTCATTATTGAAATTGAACTTCAGTTCATGAAAATAAATAGCTAACCAGCTACTTAACCCTGTTGCCCAAAGCTAATGTTATAAACAGCCAGCTACTTAACCCTGTTGCCCAAAGCTAATGTTATAAACAGCCATTGGATTCATCTGACTAGTGACGTTCGACAGGACCGGTTGTGTTGTGAAGCTAGCCACAATAAGGATTAGGCACAATAGTGGAATTAGCGTTTTGCCTTCAAAATAAAAGTACCTCTCATAGTGATGCAGAAGGTTACAATTGGTGGAGTCATGCCATATTTAGACTAGATAATGTTAAACAAGGTTGGAATGTGAAGCAATGAAATGTGGGATCAGTCTAGTCGGTGACACTCACAGAACACAACTGTGAAGAGTTTACGCAAATACTAGTGTTGCAGCTTTTTATCGCAGGACTGTGACTGTGTGAAATCACCTCCCCAGTCAGCCTATTGTGTGTATTTAAAAAAAAATATATTTGACCTTTATTTAACCAGGCCAGTCAGTTAAGAACAAATTCTTATTTTCAATGACGGCCTAGGAACAGTGGGTTAACTGTCTGTTCAGGGGCAGAATGACAGACCTTGTCAGCTCGGGGGTTTGAACTTGCAACCTTCCGGTTACTAGTCCAACGCTCTAACCACTAGGCTTCCCTGCCGCCCCAACATACACACGAACAGTAGGTGAGTTGTATCCTTCTCCATAGTTCTCACCACTGTTTATCACTACCCAGCGCTGTCAGTTTCATTCCCCCGAGATTAGAGGAACCTACGTTTCTCAAGAGTTCTAGCCAGGTCGGGTCAAACACAGTTGAATTGTTCTCGGTATTTTCTTAGACACACACACACACACACACACACACACACACACACACTCGCATGTGTCTACCGAACATTATTGGACTTATGTTTAGTACTTGAATCATTCATTATACATGCTACATAAACTAATAGTTACATTTCAGGGTGGAATACTTTAATCATTACCTTTAAGCATAATTCCCTTATCAGTCTGTCAAGATAATTAGAATTAAAAGGTAAACCAAAATGAAATTTATGGCTTTAGATACATGTATTTAAACCCCTATTGAAGTAGAACTCAGTGAGAAAATCTGTAGGCCAGTAAATGTGAGGGTTTTCAGTGCGCAAAGGAGCCAGATTTACAAAGACTGCTACACACCTGTATAAGGTAAGTGTGAATGCCAACTACTGAGGAGTGTGTAAGAAAGGTGTATATTTCCCATGTCTGAATCAGGCTCTATGTGGGTTGACTGCTGTAACAACCCAGAATAAAACAATGAATAAAAGTCCCATGATGGTAGACTGTCCATTACTGCTGATCCCTTATTAACCTTCATTTATCCACATTACTTTAATAACATATTTCAGTTGTGTGTGTATATATGCATGTTTTATTTGATTACTTTATTCCATGTCGTTATGTCATCTCTGTTTTCATACAGTAGCAGCCAGCCAGCCAGTCATCTAGCTGTTTTCATGCAGTAGCAGCCAGTCATCTAGCTGTTTTCATGCAGTAGCAGCCAGTCTTCTATCTCTGTTTTCATGCAGTAGCAGCCAGCCAGCCTTCGATCTCTGTTCTCATGCAGTAGCAGCCAGTCTTCTATCTCTGTTTTCATGCAGTAGCAGCCAGTCTTCTATATCTGTTCTCATGCAGTAGCAGCCAGTCATCTAGCTGTTTTCATGCAGTAGCAGCCAGTCTTCTATCTCTGTTTTCATGCAGTAGCAGCCAGCCAGCCTTCGATCTCTGTTCTCATGCAGTAGGTTCAAGCCTTCTATTTCTGTTCTCTCTAATGAGTCATCCTATATATTAGCTGGCTTTAAAGGGTTTGACAACATCACGAACATGATGCATGTACATAAACACTATGTGGTGTTATGCAGGGCCGGCTCCAGCCATAAGCTACGTAAGTGGTTGCTTCGGGCCCCAGGCTCTAGACCTGGCAACCCTGGGCATATGCGAACATGAGTAGATTACCTTGAAAACAACGGTCGGACATCTTGGACGCAGTCTCCACTTCTTAATAAACCTCTGTGATGATAACCAATGTGATGGGTGGAAGAGAGAAGAACCGACAAAATGACTTACTGCAAAACCATTTATTATGAAACCATCAAGACAGGAAATGTAGATGACTCGTTATAATACACGGAGAGGACCGAACCAACTGTGTGATGCCTTTAGTCAAATCATTTCAAATAAAATCCATACATTTACGTGGGTGTCAGCTATCGCTTTATCTGATGGAATCTTAGGCCTTACTCCTCCTCAGATACAGTGGACTATGAGGACAGAGAAGATGGAATCTAGGCCTTTACTCCTCCTCAGATACAGTGGACTATGAGGACAGAGAAGATGGAATCTAGACCTTTACTCCTCCTCAGATACAGTGGACTATGAGGACAGAGAAGATGGAATCTAGGCCTTTACTCCTCCTCAGATACAGTGGACTATGAGGACAGAGAAGATGGGATCTAGGCCTTTACTCCTCCTCAGATACAGTGGACTATGAGGACAGAGAAGATGGAATCTAGGCCTTTACTCCTCCTCAGATACAGTGGACTATGAGGACAGAGAAGATGGAATCTAGACCTTTACTCCTCCTCAGATACAGTGGACTATGAGGACAGAGAAGATGGAATCTAGGCCTTTACTCCTCCTCAGATACAGTGGACTATGAGGACAGAGAAGATGGGATCTAGGCCTTTACTCCTCCTCAGATACAGTGGACTATGAGGACAGAGAAGATGGAATCTAGGCCTTTACTCCTCCTCAGATACAGTGGACTATGAGGACAGAGAAGATGGAATCTAGGCCTTTACTCCTCCTCAGATACAGTGGACTATGAGGACAGAGAAGATGGAATCTAGACCTTTACTCCTCCTCAGATACAGTGGACTATGAGGACAGAGAAGATGGAATCTAGGCCTTTACTCCTCCTCAGATACAGTGGACTATGAGGACAGAGAAGATGGGATCTAGGCCTTTACTCCTCCTCAGATACAGTGGACTATGAGGACAGAGAAGATGGAATCTAGGCCTTTACTCCTCCTCAGATACAGTGGACTATGAGGACAGAGAAGATGGAATCTAGGCCTTTACTCCTCCTCAGATACAGTGGACTATGAGGACAGAGAAGATGGAATCTAGGCCTTTACTCCTCCTCAGATACAGTGGACTATGAGGACAGAGAAGATGGAATCTAGGCCTTTACTCCTCCTCAGATACAGTGGACTATGAGGACAGAGAAGATGGAATCTAGGCCTTTACTCCTCCTCAGATACAGTGGACTATGAGGACAGAGAAGATGGAATCTAGGCCTTTACTCCTCCTCAGATACAGTGGACTGAGGACAGAGAAGATGGAATCTAGGCCTTTACTCCTCCTCAGATACAGTGGACTATGAGGACAGAGAAGATGGAATCTAGGCCTTTACTCCTCCTCAGATACAGTGGACTATGAGGACAGAGAAGATGGAATCTAGGCCTTTACTCCTCCTCAGATACAGTGGACTATGAGGACAGAGAAGATGGAATCTAGGCCTTTACTCCTCCTCAGATACAGTGGACTATGAGGACAGAGAAGATGGAATCTAGGCCTTTACTCCTCCTCAGATACAGTGGACTATGAGGACAGAGAAGTCCAGCCAGGTCGCCCAAGATCAACTGTGAAATTCGACGTCCGTCCAAGGCAAGCAGGACGTCGGGAGATGACTTCAAAACGTGCCAGTAGGAACAACGGTGAGTGTAGGGCGTTGTGGAACAACGGTGAGTGTAGGGCGTTGTGGAACAACGGTGAGTGTAGGGCGTTGTGGAACAACGGTGAGTGTAGGGCGTTGTGGAACAACGGTGAGTGTAGGGCGTTGTGGAACAACGGTGAGTGTAGGGCGTTGTGGAACAACGGTGAGTGTAGGGCGTTGTGGAACAACGGTGAGTGTAGGGCGTTGTGGAACAACGGTGAGTGTAGGGCGTTGTGGAACAACAGTCAAGTAGGCCGTTGTGGAACAACCGTCAAGTAGGCGTGTGTGGAACAACCGTCAAGTAGGCCGTTGTGGACTGGGATGGCGGATGGCGTATGCCGTGAGTTTCGACACAGAGGGTCATGAGTTCAATCCCAATACTTTATTTAAAAAAAAAACCCTAATCCCAAACTTTAACCATTCAGAGTAAATGCTTAAACTTAACCTTTGCAATTTGACGTTTATGGACAAATGTCGGATTCTGCATGGAGACCAAGTTTGTTGGAGAAGTCAGTCTGGATTTGCCATCTTCCTCCTCCCGTCTCCTCCTCCTCCCGTCTCCTCCTCCTCCCGTCTCCTCCTCCTTCCTCCTCCTCCCGTCTCCTCCCGTCTCCTCCTCCTCCTGTCTCCTCCTCCTCTTCAGATGAAGTGTACTATCAACACAGAGAAGGCCGATCCCACAGCCAGTCCCAACGTCAGGAAGAAGCTCATGACCACGCCTGCGGGCTCTGCCAGGTCCCGTGGCACCACCTTGGGTCCGTAGATCATGGGCAGGGTGCCCAGGTACCCGTTGGTGATGCCCAGGAGACAGATGAAGAAGACAGGGAAGAGGTCGTGGCTGAAGAGGACTGTGTGAAGGTGGTCTCTGGGCTAGAGGTTACACAAAGACATTTTTAAAAATTAAAAGACAAGTTTCTATAAGACAAACTAAATGAAAGCAAAGGACGCGTTCCTATAGGTCCTGGTCAAAAGTAGTGCACTAGTGCCCTATAGGTCCTGGTCAAAATTAGTGCCCTATAGGTCCTGGTCAAAAGTAGTGCTCTAGTGCCCTATAGGCCCTGGTCAAAAGTAGTGCACTAGTGCCCTATAGGTCCTGGTCAAAAGTAGTGCACTAGTGCCCTATAGGTCCTGGTCAAAAGTAGTGCACTAGTGCCCTATAGGTCCTGGTCAAAAGTAGTGCACTAGTGCCCTATAGGTCCTGGTCAAAAGTAGTGCACTAGTGCCCTATAGGTCCTGGTCAAAAGTAGTGCACTAGTGCCCTATAGGTCCTGGTCAAAAGTAGTGCACTTGTGCCCTATAGGTCCTGGTCAAAAGTAGTGCACTTGTGCCCTATAGGTCCTGGTCAAAAGTAGTGCACTTGTGCCCTATAGGTCCTGGTCAAAAGTAGTGCACTAGTGCCCTATAGGTCCTGGTCAAAAGTAGTGCACTTGTGCCCTATAGGTCCTGGTCAAAAGTAGTGCACTTGTGCCCTATAGGCCCTGGTCAAAAGTAGTGCTCTAGTGCCCTATAGGCCCCGGTCAAAAGTAGTGCACTAGTGCCCTATAGGCCCCGGTCAACAGTAGTGCACTAGTGCCCTATAGGCCCCGGTCAACAGTAGTGCACTTGTGCCCTATAGGTCCCGGTCAAAAGTAGTGCACTTGTGCCCTATAGGTCCTGGTCAAAAGTAGTGCACTTGTGCCCTATAGGTCCTGGTCAAAAGTAGTGCACTTGTGCCCTATAGGTCCTGGTCAAAAGTAGTGCACTAGTGCCCTATAGGTCCTGGTCAAAAGTAGTGCACTAGTGCCCTATAGGTCCTGGTCAAAAGTAGTGCACTAGTGCCCTATAGGCCCTGGTCAAAAGTAGTGCACTTGTGCCCTATAGGTCCTGGTCAAAAGTAGTGCACTAGTGCCCTATAGGCCCCGGTCAAAAGTAGTGCACTAGTGCCCTATAGGTCCCGGTCAAAAGTAGTGCACTATATACAGGGAATAGGGTGCCATTTGGGACTCGCTCAAAGCGCTAGCCCTCTTGGGTAGTTACAGGGGGGAAACAATAAGCTAATAGTCAATGTCATAACAGGTAAAGAAACAAAGGTTTCTGTACCAAGTTCTGTACCAAGTTCTGCTTTTCTGATGTATCAAATACGTATGTCATGCAATAAAATGCTAATTAATTACTTAAAAATCATACAATGTGATTTTCTGGATTTTTGTTTTAGATTCCGTCTCTCACAGTTGAAGTGTACCTATGATAAAAAAAATTACAGACCTCTACATGCTTTGTAAGTAGGAAAACCTGCAAAATCGACAGTGTGTCAAATACTTGTTCTCCCCACTAAGTGTATTATGAGGCATTATAAAGGACGTTATAACGCATTATACGAAGGTGTTACTAAAAAGACTAAGACGTGTTGCAATAAGAATAAAAAAAGTTTTTTTTAAACAAATGTTTTATTGTTTTTTTAACAAAGCTTATATTCAACTGAGTGCTGGTCTTTTAATAAAAAAAATATAGATATATTTGATGTGATTTCCTGGTCATGTGTCTAGCCAATGAGTGACAAGGAGTTGGCATGATAGCACAGACAGACTGGCTAATGGACCGTTGGTGCTCCTCCAAGCACCCTTTACCTTATTACCACTAGAGGATAAGAGTTGTGGACGTTCTCTCATTTTCTTTACCTGGTAGTTGCAGAACATGAGGAGAGGCACCAGGACTGTCCGGGAGAGGACCAGGGCGGGGAGGACTCTACTGGTGGGGCCTGGGACCTGCAGCCAGGCCGTGGCCTGACGACCACAGAAGTCAGCCACGTTGTAGAGGAAGAAGCTGGAGAGAAGATAATGACTACATTATCCCCCATGGTCCATATTCATAAAGAGTCTCAGTGGTGGTGATCTAGGATCAGGTCATAAAGAGTCTCAGAGTAGGTGATCTAGGATCAGGTCATAAAGAGTCTCAGAGTAGGTGATCTAGGATCAGGTCATAAAGAGTCTCAGTAGGAGTGGTGATTTAGGATCAGGTCATAAAGAGTCTCAGTAGGAGTGGTGATCTAGGATCAGGTCATAAAGAGTCTCATAGTAGCTGATCTAGGATCAGGTCATGAAGAGTCTCAGAGCAGGTGATCTAGGATCAGGTTCCCCTTGTCCATGTAATCAATTTCATTATGATCTAAAAAGCCAAAACTGATCCTAGATCAGCCCTCTGTAACGTTTTCTGAATACAAGCCCTGTATTCATGACATATCAAGTATACATACAGGAAGCATAGATACACTAAGACCGCATTCAACCAGCTGTAGAAGGCCATAAGCAAACAAGACATTTGTCATCCAGCTCTTAGTGACAGGGGACTTTAATGCTGGAAAACTTAATCTGTTTACCTCATTTCTCTCAGCATGTCACATGTGGAACAAAACTCTAGACCACCTTTACTCCACACACAGAGACGCATACAAAACTCTCTTCTCGCCCTCCATTTGGCAAATCTGACCATAATTATATCCTCCTGATTCCTGCTTACTAGCAAAAACTAAAGCAGGAGGTACCAGTGACTCGCTCGATATAGAAGTGGTCAGATGAAGCAGATGCTAAACTACAGGACTGTTTTGCTAGCACAGACTGGAATATGTTTGGGATTCATCTAATGGCATTGAGGAGTACACCATCAGTCACCGGGCTTTATCAATAAGTGCATCGATGACGTCGTCCTCACAGTGACTGTACGTACATATCACAACCAGAAGCCATGGACGACAGGCAACAGTCGCACTGAGATAAAGGGTAGAGCTGCCACTTCAAGGAATGGGACACTAACCTGGATGCTTATGAGAAATCCCACAATGCCCTCCGGCGAACCATCAAACATGCAAAGCGGGGCTAAGATTGAATCGTACTACACCGTCTCTGATGCTCGTCGGATGTGGCAGGGCTTGCAAACTATTACAGACTACAAAGGAAAGTCCAGTCATGAGCTTCCCAGTGATTACGAGCCTACGAGACGAGCTAAATTACTTCTATGTGCGCTTCAAGGCAAGTAACACTGAAGCATGCATGACGACTGTGTGATCACACTCCCCATATGTGAGTAAGACCTTTAAACACGTCAACATTCACAAGGCCGCAGGGTCAGACGGATTACCAGGATTACCAGGACGTGTACTCAGAGCATGCGCTGACCAACTGGCAAGTGTCTTTACTGACATTTTCAACCTGTCCCTGACTGAATCTGTAATACCAACATGCTTCAAGCAGACCACCATAGTCCCTGTGCCCAAGAACACTAAGGTAACCTGCCTAAATGACTACCGACATTTAGCACTCATGTCTGTAGCCATGAAGTGCTTTGAAAGGCTGGTCATGGCTCACAACACCATCATCCCAGAAACCCTGGACCCGCTCCAATTTGCATACCGCCCCAACAGATCCACAGATGATGCAATCTCTATGCCCTTTCCCACCTGGACAAAAGGAACACCTATGTGAGAATACTATTCATTGACTACAGCTCAGCGTTCAACACCATAGTGCTCTCAAAGCTCATCAATAAGCTCAGGACCCTGGGACTGAACACCTCCCTCTGCAACTGGATCCTGGACTTCCTGACGTGCCGCCCCCAGGTCGTAAGGGTAGGTAGCAACACATCCGCCACATGATCCCCAACACCGGGGCCCCTCAGGGGTGCGTGCTTAGTCCCCTCCTTTACTCCCTGTTCACCCACAACTGCGTGATCAAGCATGACTCTAACACCATCGTTCATTTTCCAAAGACACAGTGGTAGGCCTGATCGCCAACAACGATGAGACAGCCTATAGGGAGTAGGTCAGAGACCAGGCAGTGTGGTGCAAGGACAACAACCTCTCCCTGAACGTGATCAAGACACCCCTATTCTCATCGACGGGGCTGTAGTGGAGCAGGTCGAGAGCTTCAAGTTCCTTGGTGTCCACATCATCATAAACTATCATGGTCCAAGCACACCAAGACAGCCGTGAAGAGGGCACGACAACGCCTCTTCCCCCTCAGGAGACTGAAAAGATATAGCATGGGTCCTCAGCTCCACAAAAAGTTCTACAACTGCACCATCAAGAGCATCCTGGCCTGTTGCATCACCGCCTGATATGGCAACTGCTCGGCATCCGACCACAAGGCGATACAGAGGGTAGTGTGTACGGCCCAGTACATCACCAGGGCTAAGCTTCCTGCCATCCAGGATCTCTGTCCCAGGCAGTGTCAGAGGAAGGCCTTAAAAATTGTCATAGACTCCTGCCACCCCAGTCATAGACTGTTCTCTCTGCTACCGCATGGCAAGCGGTACTGGAGCACCAAGTCTAGGTCCAAAAGGCTTCTAAACAGCTGACTACCACCAAGCCATAAGACTGCTGAACAGATAATAATGGCCACCCGGACTATTCACATCGACTCCCCCCTTTTTTTTAATGCGGCTGCTATTCATTGTTTATTATCTATGCAGTCACTTCACCCATACCTACATGTACAAATTACCTCAATTACTTTGACTAACCTGTACCCCCGCACATTGACTCAGTACCGTAACACCCTGTATATAGCCTCCACATTGACTCTGTACCGTAACCCCCTGTATATAGCCTCCACATTGACTCTGTACCGTAACACCCTGTATATAGCCTCCAAATTGACTCTGTACCGTAACACCCTGTATATAGCCTCCACATTGACTCTGTACCGTAACACCCTGTATATAGCCTCCACATTGACTCTGTACCGTAACACCCTGTATATAGCCTCCAAATTGACTCTGTACCGTAACACCCTGTATATAGCCTCCACATTGACTCTGTACCGTAACACCCTGTATATAGCCTCCACATTGACTCTGTACCGTAACACCCTGTATATAGCCTCCACATTGACTCTGTACCGTAACACCCTGTATATAGCCTACACATAGACTCTGTACCGTAATACCCTGTATATAGCCTCGTTATTGTGATATTTTTAAAAAAGTGTAAAAAAAAAAAACTTTCTTTAGTTTATTTAGTAAATATTTTCTTAACCTCTTATTTAGCTTGAAACTGCATAGTTGGTTAAGGGCTTGTAAGTCAGCATTTTACAGGAAGGTCTACACTTGTCACATGCGCTGAATACAACAAATACAATTTGATTGGATTTAGACACTACTGACGAGATAAAGAGCCAAATCAGTCTGATAGGGGGCGGCAGCGTAGCCTAGTGGTTAGAGCGTTGGACTAGTAACCGGAAGGTTGTGAGTTCAAACCGCCGAGCTGACAAGGTACAAATCTGTCGTTCTGCCCCTGAACAGGCAGTTAACCCACTGTTCCCAGGCCGTCATTGAAAATAAGAATGTGTTCTTAACTGACTTGCCTGGTTAAATAAAGGTAAAATTTAAAACATTTTTTAAAAATTCTCACCTGGTGATGGGGGTGAAGTATGTTGTTGTCCAGGGGCTGCCACTCTTCTGGTTAACAGACTGAGAAGAGAAGACAACATGCTGTCCTGGTTAACAGACTGAGAAGAGAAGATAACATGCTGTCCCAGTTAACAGACTGAGAAGAGAAGATAACATGCTGTCCCAGTTAACAGACTGAGAAGAGAAGACAACATGCTGTCCTGGTTAACAGACTGAAGAGAAGACAACATGCTGTCCTGGTTAACAGACTGAAGAGAAGACAACATGCTGTCCCGGTTAACAGACTGAGAAGAGAAGACAACATGCTGTCCTGGTTAACAGACTCAGAAGACAACATGCTGTCCTGGTTAACAGACTGAGAAGACAACATGCTGTCCTGGTTAACAGACTGACAAGACAACATGCTGTCCTGGTTAACAGACTGACAAGACAACATGCTGTCCTGGTTAACAGACTGAGAAGAGAAGACAACATGCTGTCCTGGTTAACAGACTGATAAGAGAAGACAACATGCTGTCCTGGTTAACAGACTGATAAGAGAAGACAACATGCTGTCCTGGTTAACAGACTGAAGAGAAGACAACATGCTGTCCTGGTTAACAGACTGAGAAGAGAAGACAACATGCTGTCCTGGTTAACAGACTGAGAAGAGAAGACAACATGCTGTCCTGGTTAACAGACTGAGAAGACAACATGCTGTCCTGGTTAACAGACTGAGAAGAGAAGACAACATGCTGTCCTGGTTAACAGACTGAGAAGAGAAGACAACATGCTGTCCTGGTTAACAGACTGAGAAGACAACATGCTGTCCTGGTTAACAGACTGAGAAGACAACATGCTGTCCTGGTTAACAGACTGAGAAGACAACATGCTGTCCTGGTTAACAGACTGAGAAGACAACATGCTGTCCTGGTTAACAGACTGAGAAGACAACATGCTGTCCTGGTTAACAGACTGAGAAGACAACATGCTGTCCCGGTTAACAGACTGAGAAGAGAAGACAACATGCTGTCCCGGTTAACAGACTGAGAAGAGAAGACAAAATGCTGTCCCGGTTAACAGACTGAAGAGAAGACAACATGCTGTCCCGGTTAACAGACTGAGAAGACAACATGCTGTCCTGGTTAACAGACTGAGAAGACAACATGCTGTCCTGGTTTAACAGACTGAGAAGACAACATGTTGTCCTGGTTAACAGACTGAGAAGACAACATGCTGTCCCGGTTAACAGACTGAGAAGAGAAGACAACATGC
The DNA here is from genome assembly GCF_023373465.1 of Oncorhynchus keta. Classification (NCBI taxonomy): domain Eukaryota; kingdom Metazoa; phylum Chordata; class Actinopteri; order Salmoniformes; family Salmonidae; genus Oncorhynchus; species Oncorhynchus keta. The sequence continues at coordinate 27,021,031 of NC_068423.1, forward strand.
TGTCCCGGTTAACAGACTGAGAATAGAAGACAACATGCTGTCCTGGTTAACAGACTGAGAAGACAACATGCTGTCCCGGTTAACAGACTGAGAAGACAACATGCTGTCCTGGTTAACAGACTGAGAAGACAACATGCTGTCCTGGTTAACAGACTGAGAAGACAACATGCTGTCCTGGTTAACAGACTGAGAAGAGAAGACAACATGCTGTCCCGGTTAACAGACTGAGAAGACAACATGCTGTCCTGGTTAACAGACTGAGAAGAGAAGACAACATGCTGTCCTGGTTAACAGACTGAGAAGAGAAGACAACATGCTGTCCTGGTTAACAGACTGAGAAGACAACATGCTGTCCTGGTTAACAGACTGAGAAGACAACATGCTGTCCTGGTTAACAGACTGATAAGATAAGAGAAGACAACATGCTGTCCTGGTTAACAGACTGATAAGAGAAGACAACATGCTGTCCTGGTTAACAGACTGAGAAGACAACATGCTGTCCTGGTTAACAGACTGAGAAGACAACATGCTGTCCCGGTTAACAGACTGAGAAGAGAAGACAACATGCTGTCCCGGTTAACAGACTGAGAATAGAAGACAACATGCTGTCCTGGTTAACAGACTGAGAAGACAACATGCTGTCCTGGTTAACAGACTGAGAAGACAACATGCTGTCCTGGTTAACAGACTGAGAAGACAACATGCTGTCCTGGTTAACAGACTGAGAAGACAACATGCTGTCCCGGTTAACAGACTGAGAAGACAACATGCTGTCCTGGTTAACAGACTGAGAAGAGAAGACAACATGCTGTCCTGGTTAACAGACTGAGAAGAGAAGACAACATGCTGTCCTGGTTAACAGACTGAGAAGACAACATGCTGTCCTGGTTAACAGACTGAGAAGACAACATGCTGTCCCGGTTAACAGACTGAGAAGAGAAGACAACATGCTGTCCCGGTTAACAGACTGAGAATAGAAGACAACATGCTGTCCTGGTTAACAGACTGAGAAGACAACATGCTGTCCTGGTTAACAGACTGAGAAGACAACATGCTGTCCCGGTTAACAGACTGAGAAGAGAAGACAACATGCTGTCCCGGTTAACAGACTGAGAATAGAAGACAACATGCTGTCCTGGTTAACAGACTGAGAAGACAACATGCTGTCCCGGTTAACAGACTGAGAAGAGAAGACAACATGCTGTCCCGGTTAACAGACTGAGAAGACAACATGCTGTCCTGGTTAACAGACTGAGAAGACAACATGCTGTCCTGGTTAACAGACTGAGAAGACAACATGCTGTCCTGGTTAACAGACTGAGAAGAGAAGACAACATGCTGTCCCGGTTAACAGACTGAGAAGACAACATGCTGTCCCGGTTAACAGACTGAGAAGACAACATGCTGTCCTGGTTAACAGACTGAGAAGAGAAGACAACATGCTGTCCTGGTTAACAGACTGAGAAGACAACATGCTGTCCTGGTTAACAGACTGAGAAGACAACATGCTGTCCTGGTTAACAGACTGATAAGATAAGAGAAGACAACATGCTGTCCTGGTTAACAGACTGATAAGAGAAGACAACATGCTGTCCTGGTTAACAGACTGAGAAGACAACATGCTGTCCTGGTTAACAGACTGAGAAGACAACATGCTGTCCTGGTTAACAGACTGATAAGATAAGAGAAGACAACATGCTGTCCTGGTTAACAGACTGATAAGAGAAGACAACAAACATGCTGTCCTGGTTAACAGACTGAGAAGACAACATGCTGTCCTGGTTAACAGACTGATAAGAGAAGACAACATGCTGTCCTGGTTAACAGACTGAGAAGACAACATGCTGTCCTGGTTAACAGACTGAGAAGACAACATTCTGTCCTGGTTAACAGACTGAGAAGACAACATGCTGTCCTGGTTAACAGACTGATAAGAGAAGACAACATGCTGTCCTGGTTAACAGACTGAGAAGAAAAGACAAGATAATATAACATAAAATACAAGAAAATAACTTAATTGTCCCCAAGTTGACTATTGTCTTAGAATACAGTTTGCGTTGTAGACTAGCAGCCCTGTTCATCCCCCTCAGAACTGTAATTTAGTCCTTCTACCTGGATCCCAGAGGAGACGCCAGGGAACACCATTATAGAGATGAAGAAGACGTAGAAGACACAGAGACCCAGGAGCCATGTCTGCTGAAGGATGGGTTTCAGAGGAGGGATGGACACGTAGGAGACCGTGCTCGCTGGTGCCCCCTCCGGGCCGTCCGCCTCACCGCGGGGCTCTGGTATAGACCCTGACTTGTTGTACTCTGCTGCCAGCATGTAGTGCCTGAGGAAGGGAAACGGTTTCAGTAGGGAAAGGGAAAAGGGGGGGGGGGGTATACCTAGTCAGTTGTACAACTGAAATGTGTCTTCCGCATTTAACCCAAAACCCTCTGAATCAGAGAGGTGCGGAGGGGCTGCCTTAAATCGACATCCACGGGGTACACAACATTTAAATCATGTATCATCTATGCAATAACGTCGGTAACACCTGTAGGTTATATGTTTTATCACTTGTCAGAACTGATTCCAGATCAGTTTCATGATTGCCTAAATGCTTAAATGGTTCATGTTAGAATTTCAGCAAGGTGAGCTGATCTTAGATCTGTGCCTAAAGGGCAACTTACTTCCAGAGTGATATGAGAGGTAACTCAAAAAAATGGTAACTAAGGTAACAAACAAATGGTAACTACGGTAACAAAGAATGGTAACTAAGGTAACAAAAAAATGGTAACTAAGGTAACAAAATAAAATTCACTGAATATTTTAACTGAGGCTATGTATAAAAGGTCTATAACATGTTGTCTCTCTATGTAATTAAGTCATTTAGTAAGAAGTCATTGACCTTTAACACTTGTAATGTATTAGAACAAACAGAAGTTAATGCTGAATAGTAAACTAATGTCCAACAAGCTTTTGTTCAAGGCACTTCCTGGTTTACTTCTGGAATTGTTTTTCCCAGGAAACATTGTTTACTGTTCAAAATCAACAGCTGTTTGTTCTCTGTAATATTGCACCTCATGATCTAAGAACTCCTGCAGGTTTATCACACCGATGACCTGACAACACACCGATGACCCGACAACACACCGATGACCCGACAACACACCGATGACCCGACAACACAACGATGACCTGACAACACACCGATGACCTGACAACACAACGATGACCCGACAACACAACGATGACCCGACAACACACCGATGACCCGACAACACAACGATGACCCGACAACACAACGATGACCCGACAACACAACGATGACCCGACAACACAACGATGACCCGACAACACACCGATGACCTGACAACAAAACGATGACCCGACAACACACCGATGACCTGACAACACAACGATGACCTGACAACACACCGATGACCTGACAACACACCGATGACCTGACAACACACCGATGACCTGAGAACACACCGATGACCCGACAACACACCGATGACCCGACAACACACCGATGACCCGACAACACACCGATGACCCGACAACACACCGATGACCCGACAACACACCGATGACCCGACAACACACCGATGACCCGACAACACACCGATGACCCGACAACACACCGATGACCCGACAACACACCGATGACCCGACAACACACCGATGACCCGACAACACACCGATGACCTGACAACACACCGATGACCTGACAACACAACGATGACCTGACAACACACCGATGACCCGACAACACACCGATGACCTGACAACACACCGATGACCTGACAACACACCGATGACCTGACAACACAACGATGACCTGACAACACAACGATGACCCGACAACACAACGATGACCCGACAACACACCGATGACCCGACAACACACCGATGACCCGAGAACACACCGATGACCTGACAACACACCGATGACCCGACAACACACCGATGACCCGACAACACACCTATGACCCGACAACACACCTATGACCCGACAACACACCGATGACCTGACAACACACCGATGACCCGACAACACACCGATGACCCGACAACACACCGATGACCCGACAACACACCGATGACCCGACAACACACCGATGACCCGACAACACACCGATGACCCGACAACACACCGATGACCCGACAACACACCGATGACCCGACAACACACCGATGACCCGACAACACACCGATGACCCGACAACACACCGATGACCCGACAACACACCGATGACCCGACAACACACCGATGACCCGACAACACACCGATGACCCGACAACACACCGATGACCCGACAACACACCGATGACCTGACAACACACCGATGACCTGAGAACACACCGATGACCCGACAACACACCGATGACCTGACAACACACCGATGACCTGACAACACACCGATGACCTGACAACACACCGATGACCCGACAACACACCGACAACACACCGATGACCCGACAACACACCGATGACCCGACAACACACCGACAACACACCGATGACCCGACAACACACCGATGACCCGACAACACACCGATGACCCGACAACACACCGATGACCCGACAACACACCGATGACCCGACAACACACCGATGACCCGACAACACAACGATGACCCGACAACACACCGATGACCTGACAACACACCGATGACCTGACAACACACCGATGACCTGACAACACACCGATGACCTGACAACACAACGATGACCTGACAACACACCGATGACCCGACAACACACCGATGACCCGACAACACACCGATGACCTGACAACACACCGATGACCTGACAACACACCGATGACCCGACAACACACCGATGACCCGACAACACACCGATGACCTGACAACACACCGATGACCTGACAACACACTGACAACACACCGATGACCTGACAACACACCGATGACCTGACAACACACCGATGACCTGACAACACACCGACAACACACCGATGACCCAACAACACACCGATGACCCGACAACACAACGATGACCTGACAACACACCGATGACCTGACAACACACCGATGACCTGACAACACACCGATGACCTGACAACACACCGATGACCCGACAACACACCGATGACCTGACAACACACCGATGACCCGACAACACAACGATGACCTGACAACACACCGATGACCCGACAACACACCGATGACCTGACAACACACCGATGACCCGACAACACACCGATGACCCGACAACACCCCAGACCTGACAACACACCGATGACCTGACAACACACCGATGACCTGACAACACACCGATGACCTGACAACACACCGATGACCTGACAACACACCGATGACCTGACAACACACCGATGACCTGACAACACACCGATGACCCGACAACACACCGACAACACACCGATGACCCGACAACACACCGACAACACACCGACAACACACCGATGACCCGACAACACACCGACAACACACCGACAACACACCGATGACCCGACAACACACCGATGACCTGACAACACACCGATGACCCGACAACACACCGATGACCTGACAACACACCGATGACCCGACAACACACCGATGACCTGACAACACACCGATGACCTGACAACACACCGATGACCTGACAACACACCGATGACCTGACAACACACCGATGACCTGACAACACACCGATAACACACCGATGACCCGACAACACACCGATGACCTGACAACACACCGATGACCTGACAACACACCGATGACCTGACAACACACCGATGACCTGACAACACACCGATGACCTGACAACACACCAAAGTTCAAAGGAGCCACCTGTGAGAAGTTTTTTTTTTTGACAAAGGCTCATATCAAAAGGTTACCAAACAGAAACTGGGCAGCGCTTATTTTATTCTCAGTATCAATAAAGCCCGTTTCCTTGGTTTCGGGAGAGGAGACTAGTTTCATTTAACGGTGGTTTGCCTGACCACAACAGAACAAAACTCAGAGGCACTACAGTTCCTCATCTTCTCTCCCCACATCTCCCTCAGCCTCTTTGACACATGTGCATATGCACATTGTTGTAAAGTCTATATTAGTCCTCCTGCTGTCCCCAGTCCTCCTGCTGTCCACAGTCCTCCTGCTGTCCACAGTTCACCTGCTGTCCACAGTCCTCCTGCTGTCCCCAGTCCTCCTGCTGTCCACAGTCCTCCTGCTGTCCACAGTTCACCTGCTGTCCACAGTCCTCCTGCTGTCCCCAGTCCTCCTGCTGTCCCCAGTCCTCCTGCTGTCCCCAGTCCTCCTGCTGTCCCCAGTCCTCCTGCTGTCCCCAGTCCTCCTGCTGTCCCCAGTCCTCCTGCTGTCCACAGTTCACCTGCTGTCCACAGTTCTCCTGCTGTCCCCAGTCCTCCTGCTGTCCCCAGTCCTCCTGCTGTCCCCAGTCCACCCTCTGTCCCCAGTCCACCCTCTGTCCCCAGTCCACCCTCTGTCCCCAGTCCTCCTGCTGTCCCCAGTCCACCCGCTGTCCCCAGTCCACCCCAGTCCACCCTCTGTCCCCAGTCCACCCTCTGTCCCCAGTCCTCCTGCTGTCCCCAGTCCACCCTCTGTCCCCAGTCCTCCTGCTGTCCCCAGTCCACCTGCTGTCCCCAGTCCACCTGCTGTCCCCAGTCCTCCTGCTGTCCCCAGTCCTCCTGCTGTCCCCAGTCCTCCTGCTGTCCACAGTCCTCCTGCTGTCCCCAGTCCACCCCAGTCCACCCTCTTTCCCAGTCCACCCTCTGTCCCCAGTCCACCCTCTGTCCACAGTCCACCCTCTGTCCACAGTCCACCCTCTGTCCACAGTCCACCCTCTGTCCACAGTCCACCCTCTGTCCCCAGTTCACCTCTGTCCCCAGTTCACCTGCTGTCCCCAGTCCACCCTCTGTCCCCAGTCCACCCTCTGTCCCCAGTCCACCCTCTGTCCACAGTCCACCCTCTGTCCACAGTCCACCCTCTGTCCACAGTCCACCCTCTGTCCACAGTCCACCCTCTGTCCACAGTCCACCCTCTGTCCACAGTCCACCCGCTGTCCACAGTCCACCCGCTGTCCCCAGTCCACCCGCTGTCCCCAGTCCTCCCGCTGTCCACAGTCCACCCGCTGTCCACAGTCCACCCGCTGTCCACAGTCCACCCGCTGTCCACAGTCCACCCGCTGTCCACAGTCCACCCGCTGTCCACAGTCCACCCGCTGTCCACAGTCCACCCTCTGTCCACAGTCCACCCTCTGTCCACAGTCCACCCTCTGTCCACAGTCCACCCTCTGTCCACAGTCCACCCTCTGTCCACAGTCCACCCTCTGTGCTCCAGTTTCAACTGTTCTGCCTTACTATTATTCGACCATGCTGGTCATTTAGAGGACAGGCCACCCCACATATGCTCTCTCTAATTCTCTCTTTCTTTCTCTCTCTCGGAGGACCTGAGCCCTAGGACCGTGCCCCAGGACTACCTGACATGATGACTCCTTGCTGTCCCCGGTCCACTTGACTGTGCTGCTGCTCCAGTTTCAACTGTTCTGCCTTGTTATTATCCGACCATGCTGGTCATTTATGAACATTTGAACATCTTGGCCATGTTCTGTTATAATCTCCACCCGGCACAGCCAGAAGAGGACTGGCCACCCCTCATAGCCTGGTTCCTCTCCACCCGGCACAGCAAGAAGAGGACTGGCCACCCCACATAGCCTGGTTCCTCTCTAGGTTTCTTCCTAGGTTTTGGCCTTTCTAGGGAGTTTTTCCTAGCCACCGTGCTTCTACACCTGCATTGCTTGCTGTTTGGGGTTTTAGGCTGGGTTTCTGTACAGCACTTTGAGATATCAGCTGATGTACGTAGGGCTATATAAATAAATTTGATTTGATTTGTCCCCAGTCCACCCTCTGTCCCCAGTCCACCTGCTGTCCCCAGTCCACCCTCTGTCCCCAGTCCACCCTCTGTCCCCAGTCCAGCCCTCTGTCCCCAGTCCAGCCTCTGTCCCCAGTCCATCTGCTGTCCCCAGTCCACCTGCTGTCCCCAGTCCACCCTCTGTCCCCAGTCCACCCTCTGTCCCCAGTCCAGCCTCTGTCCCCAGTCCATCTGCTGTCCCCAGTCCAGCCTCTGTCCCCAGTCCACCTGCTGTCCCCAGTCCACCTGCTGTCCCCAATCCACCTGCTGTCCCCAGTCCACCTGCTGTCCCCAGTCCACCCGCTGTCCCCAGTCCACCTGCTGTCCACCCGCTGTCCCCAGTCCACCTGCTGTCCCCAGTCCACCTGCTGTCCCCAGTCCACCTGCTGTCCCCAGTCCACCCACTGTCCCCAGTCCACCCTCTGTCCCCAGTCCACCCCCTCTGTCCACCCTCTGTCCCCAGTCCACCCTCTGTCCCAAGTCCACCCCAGTCCACCTGCTGTCCCCAGTCCACCTGCTGTCCCCAGTCCACCTGCTGTCCCCAGTCCACCCCAGTCCACCCTCTGTCCCCAGTCCACCCTCTGTCCCCAGTCCACCCTCTGTCCCCAGTCCACCTGCTGTCCCCAGTCCACCCGCTGTCCCCAGTCCACCCGCTGTCCCCAGTCCACCCCAGTCCACCCTCTGTCCCCAGTCCACCTGCTGTCCTCAGTCCTCCTGCTGTCCCCAGTCCACCCTCTGTCCCCAGTCCACCCTCTGTCCCCAGTCCACCCTCTGTCCCCAGTCCACCTGCTGTCCCCAGTCCACCCGCTGTCCCCAGTCCACCCGCTGTCCCCAGTCCACCCCAGTCCACCCGCTGTCCCCAGTCCACCCTCTGTCCCCAGTCCACCCTCTGTCCCCAGTCCACCTGCTGTCCCCAGTCCACCTGCTGTCCCCAGTCCACCTGCTGTCCCCAGTCCTCCTGCTGTCCCCAGTCCACCTGCTGTCCCCAGTCCTCCTGCTGTCCCCAGTCCATCTGCTGTCCCCAGTCCACCTGCTGTCCCCAGTCCACCTGCTGTCCCCAGTCCACCTGCTGTCCCCAGTCCACCTGCTGTCCCCAGTCCACCTGCTGTCCCCAGTCCACCTGCTGTCCCCAGTCCACCCTCTGTCCCCAGTCCACCTGCTGTCCCCAGTCCACCTGCTGTCCCCAGTCCACCCTCTGTCCCCAGTCCACCTGCTGTCCCCAGTCCACCTGCTGTCCCCAGTCCACCTGCTGTCCCCAGTCCACCCTCTGTCCCCAGTCCACCAGCTGTCCCCAGTCCACCCTCTGTCCCCAGTCCACCTGCTGTCCCCAGTCCACCCTCTGTCCCCAGTCCACCTGCTGTCCCCAGTCCTCCTGCTGTCCCCAGTCCACCTGCTGTCCCCAGTCCACCCTCTGTCCCCAGTCCACCCTCTGTCCCCAGTCCACCTGCTGTCCCCAGTCCTCCTGCTGTCCCCAGTCCACCTGCTGTCCCCAGTCCACCCTCTGTCCCCAGTCCACCCTCTGTCCCCAGTCCTCCTGCTGTCCCCAGTCCTCCCGCTGTCCCCAGTCCACCCTCTGTCCCCAGTCCACCCTCTGTCCCCAGTCCACCCTCTGTCCCCAGTCCACCTGCTGTCCCCAGTCCTCCCGCTGTCCCCAGTCCACCCTCTGTCCCCAGTCCACCCTCTGTCCCCAGTCCACCCTCTGTCCCCAGTCCACCTGCTGTCCCCAGTCCACCTGCTGTCCCCAGTCCACCTGCTGTCCCCAGTCCACCTGCTGTCCCCAGTCCTCCTGCTGTCCCCAGTCCTCCCGCTGTCCCCAGTCCACCCGCTGTCCCCAGTCCACCCGCTGTCCCCAGTCCACCCGCTGTCCCCAGTCCACCTGCTGTCCCCAGTCCACCCGCTGTCCCCAGTCCACCCGCTGTCCCCAGTCCACCCGCTGTCCCCAGTCCACCCGCTGTCCCCAGTCCACCCTCTGTCCCCAGTCCTCCTGCTGTCCCCAGTCCTCCTGCTGTCCCCAGTCCACCCTCTGTCCACAGTCCACCCTCTGTCCACAGTCCACCCTCTGTCCCCAGTCCTCCTGCTGTCCCCAGTCCACCCTCTGTCCCCAGTCCACCCTCTGTCCCCAGTCCACCCTCTGTCCCCAGTCCACCCTCTGTCCCCAGTCCACCCTCTGTCCCCAGTCCACCCGCTGTCCCCAGTCCACACGCTGTCCCCAGTCCACACGCTGTCCCCAGTCCACCCTCTGTCCCCAGTCCACCTGCTGTCTCTATCTCTGAATGCTCGGCTATGAAAAGCCAACTGACATTTACTCCTGAGGTGCTGACTGGCCACCCTTCATAGCCTGGTTTCCTCTCTAGGTTTCTTCCTAGGTTTTGGCCTTTGTAGGGAGTTTTTCCTAGCCACTGTGCTTCTACATCTGCATTGCTTCCTGTTTGGGGGTTTTAGGCTGGGTTTCTGTACAGCACTTTGAGATATCAGCTAATGTAAGAAGCGCTTTATAAATAAATTTGATTGATATGGTGAGAGTGAGAGTGTTATTGCTGTGTGTGTGTGTGTGTGTGTGTGTGTGTGTGTGTGTGTGTGTCTACCGTGAGTAATCCAGCTTAGGCAGCAGCAGGTACATGAGGATACAGAAAAGGATGAAGACATCAGCCGTCAGGAAGTAAGCTAGAGCGCTGTCAGTCACATCTTTAGCTGCTGCCAAGTCCACTATGGAGGCTACTGCACTGATAGTACCACCCATAGCCTGGCCTGGGAGAGAGGGATGGGGGAGAGAGGGGTGGGGAGAGAGAGATGGGGAGAGAGGGGTGGGGAGAGAGGGATGGGGGAGAGAGAGATGGGGAGAGAGAGATGGGGAGAGAGAGATGGGGAGAGAGAGATGGGGGAGAGAGGGGTGGGGAGAGAGGGGTGGGGGAGAGAGGGGTGGGGAGAGAGGGGGTGGGGGAGAGAGGGATGGGGAGAGAGGGATGGGGAGAGAGGGGTGGGGAGAGAGGGATGGGGGAGAGAGGGATGGGGGAGAGAGGGATGCGGGAGAGAGGGATGGGGAGAGGGAGAGAGAGATGGGGAGAGAGGGATGGGGAGAGAGGGAGGGGGGAGTGGAATGGGGACAGGGAGAGAGGGATGGGGGAGAGAGGGATGGAGAGGGATGGGGAGAGGGATGGGGGTGAGGGAGAGAGGGATGGGGAGAGGGAGAGAGGGATGGGGAGAGGGAGAGAGGGATGGGGAGAGGGAGAGAGGGATGGGGAGAGGGAGAGAGGGATGGGGAGAGGGAGAGAGGGATGGGGAGAGGGAGAGAGGGATGGGGAGAGGGAGAGAGGGATGGGGAGAGGGAGAGAGGGATGGGGAGAGGGAGAGAGGAATGGGGAGAGGGAGAGAGGGATGGGGACAGGGAGAGAGGGATGGGGAGAGGGAGAGAGGAATGGGGAGAGGGAGAGAGGGATGGGGACAGGGAGAGAGGGATGGGGAGAGGGAGAGAGGGATGGGGAGAGGGAGAGAGGGATGGGGAGAGGGAGAGAGGGATGGGGAGAGGGAGAGAGGGATGGGGAGAGGGAGAGAGGAATGGGGAGAGGGAGAGAGGAATGGGGGAGGGCAAAATGACTGACTGTGTTATGCTGTTATAAAATGATGTCTGGGTTAAGCAGGAGAAGGAAGTCAAATCAGCTGATGAGTGTTTCAGTTGTTGGTATGAAACTAAGATGATGTCAGCAATGATGGGACAGATACAGAGACTCTCCAAGGGAACAGTTTGGGTGGTTTGTTATCATGTAGACTAGACTGTTGGGTATATGATATTGGTTTGTTATCATGTAGACTAGACTGTTGGGTATATAATATTGGTTTGTTATCATGTAGACTAGACTGTTGGGTATATGATATTGGTTTGTTATCATGTATACTAGACTGTTGGGTATATGATATTGGTTTGTTATCATGTAGACTAGACTGTTGGGTATATAATATTGGTTTGTTATCATGTAGACTAGACTGTTGGGTATATGATATTGGTTTGTTATCATGTAGACTAGACTGTTGGGTATATAATATTGGTTTGTTATCATGTAGACTAGACTGTTGGGTATATGATATTGGTTTGTTATCATGTATACTAGACTGTTGGGTATATGATATTGGTTTGTTATCATGTAGACTAGACTGTTGGGTATATAATATTGGTTTGTTATCATGTAGACTAGACTGTTGGGTATATGATATTGGTTTGTTATCATGTAGACTAGACTGTTGGGTATATGATATTGGTTTGTTATCATGTAGACTAGACTGTTGGGTATATGATATTGGTTTGTTATCATGTAGACTAGACTGTTGGGTATATAATATTGGTTTGTTATCATGTAGACTAGACTGTTGGGTATATGATATTGGTTTGTTATCATGTAGACTAGACTGTTGGGTATATGATATTGGTTTGTTATCATGTAGACTAGACTGTTGGGTATATGATATTGGTTTGTTATCATGTAGACTAGACTGTTGGGTATATGATATTGGTTTGTTATCATGTAGACTAGACTGTTGGGTATATGATATTGGTTTGTTATCATGTAGACTAGACTGTTGGGTATATGATATTGGTTTGTTATCATGTAGACTAGACTGTTGGGTATATGATATTGGTTTGTTATCATGTAGACTAGACTGTTGGGTATATGATATTGGTTTGTTATCATGTAGACTAGACTGTTGGGTATATGATATTGGTTTGTTATCATGTAGACTAGACTGTTGGGTATATGATATTGGTTTGTTATCATGTAGACTAGACTGTTGGGTATATGATATTGGTTTGTTATCATGTAGACTAGACTGTTGGGTATATGATATTGGTTTGTTATCATGTAGACTAGACTGTTGGGTATATGATATTGGTTTGTTATCATGTAGACTAGACTGTTGGGTATATGATATTGGTTTGTTATCATGTAGACTAGACTGTTGGGTATATGATATTGGTTTGTTATCATGTAGACTAGACTGTTGGGTATATGATATTGGTTTGTTATCATGTAGACTAGACTGTTGGGTATATGATATTGGTTTGTTATCATGTAGACTAGACTGTTGGGTATATGATATTGGTTTGTTATCATGTAGACTAGACTGTTGGGTATATGATATTGGTTTGTTATCATGTAGACTAGACTGTTGGGTATATGATATTGGTTTGTTATCATGTAGACTAGACTGTTGGGTATATGATATTGGTTTGTTATCATGTAGACTAGACTGTTGGGTATATGATATTGGTTTGTTATCATGTAGACTAGACTGTTGGGTATATGATATTGGTTTGTTATCATGTAGACTAGACTGTTGGGTATATGATATTGGTTTGTTATCATGTAGACTAGACTGTTGGGTATATGATATTGGTTTGTTATCATGTAGACTAGACTGTTGGGTATATGATATTGGTTTGTTATCATGTAGACTAGACTGTTGGGTATATGATATTGGTTTGTTATCATGTAGACTAGACTGTTGGGTATATGATATTGGTTTGTTATCATGTAGACTAGACTGTTGGGTATATGATATTGGTTTGTTATCATGTAGACTAGACTGTTGGGTATATGATATTGGTTTGTTATCATGTAGACTAGACTGTTGGGTATATGATATTGGTTTGTTATCATGTAGACTAGACTGTTGGGTATATGATATTGGTTTGTTATCATGTAGACTAGACTGTTGGGTATATAATATTGGTTTGTTATCATGTAGACTAGACTGTTGGGTATATGATATTGGTTTGTTATCATGTAGACTAGACTGTTGGGTATATGATATTGGTTTGTTATCATGTAGACTAGACTGTTGGGTATATGATATTGGTTTGTTATCATGTAGACTAGACTGTTGGTTATATGATATTGGTTTGTTATCATGTAGACTAGACTGTTGGTTATATGATATTGGTTTGTTATCATGTAGACTAGACTGTTGGGTATATGATATTGGTTTGTTATCATGTAGACTAGACTGTTGGGTATATGATATTGGTTTGTTATCATGTAGACTAGACTGTTGGGTATATGATATTGGTTTGTTATCATGTAGACTAGACTGTTGGGTATATGATATTGGTTTGTTATCATGTAGACTAGACTGTTGGGTATATGATATTGGCTGAGTATGGTATGTAGACCGATTCATCTTCCCAATATGAGAGACTTAGTGTGTGTGTGTGGTGTGTGGTGTGTGGTGTGTGTGTGTGTGAGTGTGGTGTGTGTGTGTGTGTGAGTGTGGTGTGTGTGTGTGTGTGGTGTGTGTGAGTGTGTGTGTGTGTGTGGTGTGTGTGAGTGTGTGGTGTGTGTGTGTGTGTGGTGTGTGTGTGGTGTGTGGTGTGTGGTGTGTGTGTGTGGTGTGTGTGGTGTGGTGTGTGGTGTGTGTGTGTGGTGTGTGTGAGTGTGGTGTGTGGTGTGTGTGTGGTGTGGTGTGGTGTGTGGTGTGTGTGTGTGTGTGTGGTGTGTGGTGTGTGGTGTGTGTGTGTGTGTGTGTGGTGTGTGGTGTGTGGTGTGTGGTGTGTGTGTGTGTGTGTGGTGTGTGTGTGTGTGGTGTGTGTGTGTGGTGTGTGGTGTGTGGTGTGTGTGTGTGTGTGTGTGTGTAATACCTGATATGAGTGCCTGTGATATCCTCATGGGAAAATGCCCACTGATCCCGAACACTGAACCAGAGAAGAGGTTGGACGCCCCACTGACCATAGCAACACTGGCTAAAGTCCCAAAGAAGAACTGCTCTCTACAACCAGAGGAATCCACCTGTACAGGAGCATCAACTTTAATGTCCTGAGGTGAAAAATGTCTTAGACACGCATACAGTACCAGTCAAAAGTTAGGAACGCGCATACTCATTCCAGGGTTCTTTGCTTTGACTATTTTCTACATTGTGGAAGGAAACAAATGAACTTTTAACAAGGCACACCTGTTCATTGAAATGCATTCCAGGTGACTACCTCATGAAGCTGGTTGAGAGAATGCCAATGCAAAAGGGCGACTGCTCAAATGTAAAATATATTTTTTGGGGGGGTTACTACATGATTCTCATGGTTGTTTTTTAATAGTTTTGATGTCTTCATTATTATTCTACAAATGTAAAAAAAATTGTTAAAATAAAAAAAAACCTGGAATGAGTAGGTGTGTCCAAGCGTTTGACTGGTACTGTACATTATGGCTGTATAGAAAATAAACTGTACTTTACAGACTTGACATTTACACAATAAACCATGTTACCCAAGTCATGTTGTAAAGCCATAAATATATACAGATACACTTCGATTCAAACGTTTGGAGTCACTTACAAATTTTTTTAGCACATTTTTTGTCCATTAAAATAACATCAAATTGATCTGAAATACAGTGTAGACATTGTTAATGTTATAAATGACTATTGTAGCTGGAAACGGCTGATTTTTAATGGAATATCTATATAGGTGTACAGAGGCCCATTATCAGCAACCATCACTCCTGTGTTCCAATGACACGTTGTGGTAGCTTATCCAAGTTTATAATTTTAAAAGGCTAATTGATCATTAGAAAACCCTTCTGCAATTATGTTAGCACAGCTGAAAACTGTTGTTCTGATTAAAGAAGCATTAAAACTGGCCTTCTTTAGACTAGTTGAGTATCTGGAGCATCAGCATTTATGGGTTCGATTACAGGCTCAAAATGGCCAAAAACAAAGACCTTCCTTCTGAAACTCATCAGTCTATTCTTGTTCTGAGAAATGAAGGCTATTCCATGCGAGAAATTGCCAAGAAACTGAAGATCTCGTACAACGCTGTGTACAACTCCCGTCACAGAACAGAGCAAACTGGCTCTAACCAGAATAGAAAGAGGAGTGGGAGGCCCCGGTGCACAACTGAGCAAGAGGACATGTACATTAGTGTCTCTAGTCTGAGAAACAGACGCCTCACAAGTCCTCAACTGGCAGCTTCATTAAATAGTACCCACAAAACACCAGTCTCAACATCAACAGTGAAGAGGCGACTCCAGGATGCTGGCCTTCTAGGCAGAGTTGCAAAGAAAAAGCCATATCTCAGACTGGCCAATAAAAATAAAAGATTAAGATGGACAAAAGAACACAGACACTGGACAGAGGAAGATTGGGGGGGAAAAAAGTGTTATGGACAAATCTACTTTCGAAGGTGTTCAGATCACAAAGAAGAACATTCGTGAGACACAGAAAAAATGAAAAGATGCTGGAGGAGTAAACCATCTGTCAAGCAGGGTGGAGGCTTTCACTCCATTTTGCAACGCCATGCCATAGCCTGTGGACGGCGCTTAATTGGAGCTAATTTACACCTACAACAGGACAATGACCCAAAGCACAGCTCCAAACTATGCAATAACTATTTAGGGAAGAAGCAGTCAGCTGGTATTCTGTCTATAATGGAGTGACCAGCACAGCCACTGGATCTCAACCCTATTGAGCTGTTGTGGGAGCAGCTTGACCGTATGGTACATAAGAAGTGCCCATCAAGCCAATCCAACTTCAGGAAGCATGGGGTGAAATCTCTTCAGATTACCTCAACAAATTGACAACTAGAATGCCAAAGGTCTGCAAGGCTGTAATTGCAGCAAATGGAGGATTCTTTGACGAAAGCAAAGTTTGAAGGACACAATTATTATTTAAATTAAAAATCATTATTTATAGCCTCGTCAATGTCTTGACTATATTTCCTATTCACTTTGCAACTCATTTCATGTATGTTTTCATGGGAAAACAAGGACATTTCTAAGTGACCCCAAACTTTTGAACGGTAGTATATATTACACACCTTGACCATGACCGTGGTCACTATGAACACAGCCAAGATGATGAGCAGAGACGACAGGATACGCACCGCTGGGGACAACCTGAGAGAGAGGCAGACAGAGAGAGACTGACTGAGAGAGAGACTGACAGAGAGAGACAGACAGAGAGAGACTGCCTGAGAGAGACTGCCTGAGAGAGACTGCCCGAGAGAGAGAGAGAGAGAGAGAGACTGCCTGAGAGAGACTGACTGAGACAGAGAGAGAGACAGAGAGAGACTGCCTGAGAGAGACTGACTGAGACAGAGAGAGAGACAGAGAGAGACTGCCTGAGAGAGACTGACAGAGAGACAGAGAGACTGACATAGAGACTGACAGATAGAGACTGACAGAGAGAGACTGACAGAGAGAGACTAACAGAGAGAGAGACTGCCTGAGAGAGACTGCCTGAGAGAGACTGCCTGAGAGAGAGACTGACAGAGAGAGAGACTGACAGAGAGAGAGACTGACAGAGAGAGAGACTGACAGAGACAGACAGACTGAGATACTGACAGAGAGAGACTGACAGACAGAGAGAGACAGACAGAGAGAGAGACAGACAGAGAGAGACTGACAGAGAGACTGACAGAGAGAGAGACAGACAGAGAGACAGACAGACAGAGACTGACAGAGAGACTGACAGAGAGAGAGACTGACAGAGAGAGACAGAGAGAGAGACACAGAGAGAGAGACTGACAGAGAGAGACAGAGAGAGAGACACAGAGAGAGAGACTGACAGAGAGAGACACAGAGAGAGACAGCCTGAGAGAGAGAGAGACAGAGAGAGAGACACAGAGAGAGACAGCCTGAGAGAGAGAGAGAGAGAGAGAGAGAGAGACAGAGAGAGAGACACAGAGAGAGAGACTGACAGAGAGAGACAGAGAGAGAGAGACACAGAGAGAGAGACTGAGAGAGAGACAGAGAGAGAGACACAGAGAGAGACAGAGAGAGAGACACAGAGAGAGACTGACTGAGGGGTTGGTCAACAGGGACGTGATTCTTCAATGTGTTTGCCGTCATTCAACGAGAAAGAGGAGAGAGCAGAAAGAGGAGAGAGCAGAAAGAGGAGGGAGCAGAAAGAGGAGAGAGCAGAAAGAGGAGAGAGCAGAAAGAGGAGAGAGCAGAAAGAGGAGAGTGCAGAAAGAGGAGAGAGCAGAAAGAGGAGGGAGCAGAAAGAGGAGGGAGCAGAAAGAGGAGGGAGCAGAAAGAGGAGAGAGCAGAAAGAGGAGAGAGCAGAAAGAGGAGAGAACAGAAAGAGAAGAGAGCAGAAAGAGGAGAGAGCAGAAAGAGGAGAGAGCAGAAAGAGGAGAGAGCAGAAAGCTAGGCCCTAAAACGCCCTCGCTGTCAACATGTATGACAGATTTCTTGATTTATTTTTGCGATAGTGTTTCTGGCTATGTTGTTGCTTCAGTGGCTCAAGAGGGACAAAACAACAGTAATGTTGTGTAAGACGTTCGCTCCGCATGTCCGTGTTCTGCTAGGAGAGAACCAAACCTACGTATGAGGATTAATGGTATGCTTCTACACCTGCATTGCTTGCTGTTTGGGGTTTTAGGCTGGGTTTCTGTACAGCACTTTGAGACATCAGCTGATGTAAGAAGGGATTTATAAATACATTTGATTTGATTTGATTATGGTGTTGCTGATCACACAGGAAGTAGACCGAGTGGGATTAAACTAGACGGCAAAGACTGCTCAACACATGACCTGGGTTCAAGTACTATTTAAAATCTTTCAAATACTTTTGAGCGTTTTCTTTAGCCTAGCTGGAGTGCTAGGTGGGCGGGGTTTAGAGACCATTCTGTTGGTCCCATTGGGCCAGGCTCAAATCAAGCACATATGAAACTATTTTGAAATTATTTAAAATACTATTTGAACCCAGGTCTGGTCAACGCATATGAGAGACTGTGATGGTGTTATTCAGACCTACCTGCCACTTTAAACTAATTACACAGAAAATATACTTCATTAACTTACAGAGACACACCCAGAGACACACCCAGAGGGGATGGAGGCAATGGGCCATCCGCACAGTAGAACCACGAGAGCAATTATCAGGGGTCAAGCATCTTGCTCAAGTGTACAACATCATTAATACGTAACGGAGAGACTATATTCATAACTGTAGACTGTCCCAGACCAAGCCTGATCCCAGATCTGTTTGTGCAGTCGTGAGTTGTTAACTAACTAGGAGTTGGCAAGACAGCACACACAGATCTGGGATCAGGCTTAACACTTAAAAAGGTCCAAACACACTGCAGGACTGTGATATGAAGGTCGCGGTGTGGAAGGATACTGAGGTCCCTTTATATCCAGAACAGACCGTCTGTTTGGCTGAGAGAACACGTGACCTCACAGGCTCCAAGTGTTTGTAGCCAGGCCTACTGATTGGCTGATTAAATCTGGTTCCTCTAATGATGTTCTCTGAAACGGGGATTTGGCCTCTGTGTGTGTTTTGTATGTGTGTGTTACCTGTTAACTAGTAGGTAGTTGAGGACCAGACAGAGGACCGAAGGCACTGTAGAGGTTACCTGTTAACTAGTAGGTAGTTGAGGACCAGACAGAGGACCGAAGGCACTGTAGAGGTTACCTGTTAACTAGTAGGTAGTTGAGGACCAGACAGAGGACCGAAGGCACTGTAGAGGTTACCTGTTAACTAGTAGGTAGTTGAGGACCA
This sequence comes from Oncorhynchus keta, assembly GCF_023373465.1. NCBI lineage: Eukaryota > Metazoa > Chordata > Actinopteri > Salmoniformes > Salmonidae > Oncorhynchus > Oncorhynchus keta. The sequence goes on from NC_068423.1 coordinate 27,040,399, forward strand.
GACAGAGGACCGAAGGCACTGTAGAGGTTACCTGTTAACTAGTAGGTAGTTGAGGACCAGACAGAGGACCGAAGGCACTGTAGAGGTTACCTGTTAACTAGTAGGTAGTTGAGGACCAGACAGAGGACCGAAGGCACTGTAGAGGTTACCTGTTAACTAGTAGGTAGTTGAGGACCAGACAGAGGACCGAAGGCACTGTAGAGGTTACCTGTTAACTAGTAGGTAGTTGAGGACCAGACAGAGGACCGAAGGCACTGTAGAGGTTACCTGTTAACTAGTAGGTAGTTGAGGACCAGACAGAGGACCGAAGGCACTGTCGAGGCGATGGCCAGATAGCTCTCAAAGTACTCCTGTCAAGGCCAGAGGGAAACATTGACATTTTATTAATTTAGCAGACACTCTTACCCAGAGAGTCTAACAGTCAGGGCATTCATCATAGACCTTCCCCACTCACAGCCCGTCAACCCTTATACAGGTTGAAAATGGTAGATTTAGTCTAAGTGTCTGTACGGTAACACGCTATACATGATGTCAGTGTCTGTACTGTAACACGCTATACATGATGTCAGTGTCTGTACTGTAACACGCTATACATGATGTCAGTGTCTGTACTGTAACACGCTATACATGATGTCAGTGTCTGTACTGTAACACGCTATACATGATGTCAGTGTCTGTACTGTAACACGCTATACATGATGTCAGAGCTCAGTGTCTGTACTGTAACACGCTATACATGATGTCAGTGTCTGTACTGTAACACGCTATACATGATGTCAGTGTCTGTACTGTAACACGCTATACATGATGTCAGTGTCTGTACTGTAACACGCTATACATGATGTCAGTGTCTGTACTGTAACACGCTATACATGATGTCAGAGCTCAGTGTCTGTACTGTAACACGCTATACATGATGTCAGTGTCTGTACTGTAACACGCTATACATGATGTCAGTGTCTGTACTGTAACACGCTATACATGATGTCAGTGTCTGTACTGTAACACGCTATACATGATGTCAGAGCTCAGTGTCTGTACTGTAACACGCTATACATGATGTCAGTGTCTGTACTGTAACACGCTATACATGATGTCAGTGTCTGCACTGTAACACGCTATACATGATGTCAGTGTCTGTACTGTAACACGCTATACATGATGTCAGAGCTCAGTGTCTGTACTGTAACACGCTATACATGATGTCAGTGTCTGTACTGTAACACGCTATACATGATGTCAGAGCTCAGTGTCTGTACTGTAACACGCTATACATGATGTCAGAGCTCAGTGTCTGTACTGTAACACGCTATACATGATGTCAGAGGTCAGTGTCTGTACTGTAACACGCTATACATGATGTCAGTGTCTGTACTGTAACACGCTATACATGATGTCAGTGTCTGTACGGTAACACGCTATACATGATGTCAGTGTCTGTACGGTAACACGCTATACATGATGTCAGTGTCTGTACTGTAACACGCTATACATGATGTCAGAGCTCAGTGTCTGTACTGTAACACGCTATACATGATGTCAGAGCTCAGTGTCTGTACTGTAACACGCTATACATGATGTCAGTGTATGTACTGTAACACGCTATACATGATGTCAGTGTCTGTACTGTAACACGCTATACATGATGTCAGTGTCTGTACTGTAACACGCTATACATGATGTCAGTGTCTGTACTGTAACACGCTATACATGATGTCAGTGTCTGTACTGTAACACGCTATACATGATGTCAGAGGTCAGTGTCTGTACTGTAACACGCTATACATGATGTCAGTGTCTGTACGGTAACACGCTATACATGATGTCAGTGTCTGTACTGTAACACGCTATACATGATGTCAGTGTCTGTACTGTAACACGCTATACATGATGTCAGAGCTCAGTGTCTGTACTGTAACACGCTATACATGATGTCAGTGTCTGTACTGTAACACGCTATACATGATGTCAGTGTCTGTACTGTAACACGCTATACATGATGTCAGTGTCTGTACTGTAACACGCTATACATGATGTCAGAGCTCAGTGTCTGTACTGTAACACGCTATACATGATGTCAGTGTCTGTACTGTAACACGCTATACATGATGTCAGTGTCTGTACTGTAACACGCTATACATGATGTCAGTGTCTGTACTGTAACACGCTATACATGATGTCAGTGTCTGTACTGTAACACGCTATACATGATGTCAGTGTCTGTACTGTAACACGCTATACATGATGTCAGTGTCTGTACTGTAACACGCTATACATGATGTCAGTGTCTGTACTGTAACACGCTATACATGATGTCAGAGTCTGTACTGTAACACGCTATACATGATGTCAGTGTCTGCACTGTAACACGCTATACATGATGTCAATGTCTGTACTGTAACACGCTATACATGATGTCAGAGCTCAGTGTCTGTACTGTAACACGCTATACATGGTCAGTGTCTGTACTGTAACACGCTATACATGATGTCAGTGTCTGTACTGTAACACGCTATACATGATGTCAGTGTCTGTACTGTAACACGCTATACATGATGTCAGTGTCTGTACTGTAACACGCTATACATGATGTCAGTGTCTGTACTGTAACACGCTATACATGATGTCAGTGTCTGTACTGTAACACGCTATACATGATGTCAGTGTCTGTACTGTAACACGCTATACATGATGTCAGAGCTCAGTGTCTGTACTGTAACACGCTATACATGATGTCAGAGATCAGTGTCTGTACTGTAACACGCTATACATGATGTCAGTGTCTGTACTGTAACACGCTATACATGATGTCAGTGTCTGTACTGTAACACGCTATACATGATGTCAGTGTCTGTACTGTAACACGCTATACATGATGTCAGAGATCAGTGTCTGTACTGTAACACGCTATACATGATGTCAGTGTCTGTACTGTAACACGCTATACATGATGTCAGAGCTCAGTGTCTGTACTGTAACACGCTATACATGATGTCAGAGCTCAGTGTCTGTACTGTAACACGCTATACATGATGTCAGAGGTCAGTGTCTGTACTGTAACACGCTATACATGATGTCAGTGTCTGTACTGTAACACGCTATACATGATGTCAGAGCTCAGTGTCTGTACTGTAACACGCTATACATGATGTCAGTGTCTGTACTGTAACACGCTATACATGATGTCAGTGTCTGTACTGTAACACGCTATACATGATGTCAGTCTGTACTGTAACACGCTATACATGATGTCAGTGCTCAGTGTCTGTACTGTAACACGCTATACATGATGTCAGAGCTCAGTGTCTGTACTGTAACACGCTATACATGATGTCAGTGTCTGTACTGTAACACGCTATACATGATGTCAGTGTCTGTACTGTAACACGCTATACATGATGTCAGAGCTCAGTGTCTGTACTGTAACACGCTATACATGATGTCAGTGTCTGTACTGTAACACGCTATACATGATGTCAGTGTCTGTACTGTAACACGCTATACATGATGTCAGAGCTCAGTGTCTGTACTGTAACACGCTATACATGATGTCAGTGTCTGTACTGTAACACGCTATACATGATGTCAGTGTCTGCACTGTAACACGCTATACATGATGTCAGTGTCTGTACTGTAACACGCTATACATGATGTCAGAGCTCAGTGTCTGTACTGTAACACGCTATACATGATGTCAGAGCTCAGTGTCTGTACTGTAACACGCTATACATGATGTCAGTGTCTGGACTGTAACACGCTATACATGATGTCAGTGTCTGGACTGTAACACGCTATACATGATGTCAGTGTCTGTACTGTAACACGCTATACATGATGTCAGTGTCTGTACTGTAACACGCTATACATGATGTCAGTGTCTGTACTGTAACACGCTATACATGATGTCAGAGCTCAGTGTCTGTACTGTAACACGCTATACATGATGTCAGTGTCTGTACTGTAACACGCTATACATGATGTCAGTGTCTGCACTGTAACACGCTATACATGATGTCAGTGTCTGTACTGTAACACGCTATACATGATGTCAGAGCTCAGTGTCTGTACTGTAACACGCTATACATGATGTCAGAGCTCAGTGTCTGTACTGTAACACGCTATACATGATGTCAGTGTCTGGACTGTAACACGCTATACATGATGTCAGTGTCTGTACTGTAACACGCTATACATGATGTCAGAGCTCAGTGTCTGTACTGTAACACGCTATACATGATGTCAGTGTCTGTACTGTAACACGCTATACATGATGTCAGAGCTCAGTGTCTGTACTGTAACACGCTATACATGATGTCAGAGCTCAGTGTCTGTACTGTAACACGCTATACATGATGTCAGAGGTCAGTGTCTGTACTGTAACACGCTATACATGATGTCAGTGTCTGTACGGTAACACGCTATACATGATGTCAGTGTCTGTACGGTAACACGCTATACATGATGTCAGTGTCTGTACTGTAACACGCTATACATGATGTCAGAGCTCAGTGTCTGTACTGTAACACGCTATACATGATGTCAGAGCTCAGTGTCTGTACTGTAACACGCTATACATGATGTCAGTGTATGTACTGTAACACGCTATACATGATGTCAGTGTCTGTACTGTAACACGCTATACATGATGTCAGTGTCTGTACTGTAACACGCTATACATGATGTCAGTGTCTGTACTGTAACACGCTATACATGATGTCAGTGTCTGTACTGTAACACGCTATACATGATGTCAGAGGTCAGTGTCTGTACTGTAACACGCTATACATGATGTCAGTGTCTGTACGGTAACACGCTATACATGATGTCAGTGTCTGTACTGTAACACGCTATACATGATGTCAGAGGTCAGTGTCTGTACTGTAACACGCTATACATGATGTCAGTGTCTGTACTGTAACACGCTATACATGATGTCAGTGTCTGTACTGTAACACGCTATACATGATGTCAGTGTCTGTACTGTAACACGCTATACATGTCAGTGTCTGTACTGTAACACGCTATACATGATGTCAGTGTCTGTACTGTAACACGCTATACATGATGTCAGTGTCTGTACTGTAACACGCTATACATGATGTCAGTGTCTGTACTGTAACACGCTATACATGATGTCAGTGTCTGTACTGTAACACGCTATACATGATGTCAGTGTCTGTACTGTAACACGCTATACATGATGTCAGAGGTCAGTGTCTGTACTGTAACACGCTATACATGATGTCAGTGTCTGTACTGTAACACGCTATACATGATGTCAGTGTCTGTACTGTAACACGCTATACATGATGTCAGTGTCTGTACTGTAACACGCTATACATGATGTCAGTGTCTGTACTGTAACACGCTATACATGATGTCAGAGGTCAGTGTCTGTACTGTAACACGCTATACATGATGTCAGTGTCTGTACTGTAACACGCTATACATGATGTCAGTGTCTGTACTGTAACACGCTATACATGATGTCAGTGTCTGTACTGTAACACGCTATACATGATGTCAGTGTCTGTACTGTAACACGCTATACATGATGTCAGTGTCTGTACTGTAACACGCTATACATGTCAGTGTCTGTACTGTAACACGCTATACATGATGTCAGAGGTCAGTGTCTGTACTGTAACACGCTATACATGATGTCAGAGCTCAGTGTCTGTACTGTAACACGCTATACATGATGTCAGTGTCTGTACTGTAACATGCTATACCCTCTCCTCGCCCCAAACTGGGCTTGAACCAGGGACCCTCTGCACACATCAACAACAGTCACTCACAAAGCATTGCAGAGCAAAGGGGGAACAACTACTTCTAGGTCTCACACCGACTGAAACACTATTAGCACCACCGCTAACTAGCTAGCCATTTCACATCGGCCACATGTATACAGACACGCACCTGAACGCAGTCAGGACTCCTTTCTACGGGCACCAACATTACAATCTGTTTGTCTGAAGTGGCTTTTGGAACAGCTAACACTATAGTTTAACTAGCCATGTTGGCAATAGAATCATCTTTAAAATGACACCCACTATTCATTTATTTATATCTTTACTTAACTAGGAAAGTCAGTTAAGAACAAATTCTTATTTTCAATGACGGCCTAGGAGAGGGGCAGAACGACAGATTTTTACCTTGTCAGCTCTGGGATTTGATCTTGCAACCTTTCGGTGACTAGTCCAACGCTCTAACCACTAGGCTACGTTGCCGCCCCTACACTCTAACCACTAGTCTACCTGCCGCCCCTACACTCTAACCACTAGTCTACGCCCCTACACTCTATCCACTAGGCTACGCTGCCGCCCCTACACTCTAACCACTAGGCTACCTGCCGCCCCTACACTCTAACCACTAGTCTACGCCCCTACACTCTAACCACTAGGCTACCTGCCGCCCCTACACTCTAACCACTAGTCTACCTGCCGCCCCTACACTCTAACCACTAGGCTACGCTGCCACCCCTACACTCTAACCACTAGGCTACCTGCCGTCCCTACACTCTAACCACTAGGCTACCTGCCGCCCCTACACTCTAACCACTAGTCTACCTGCCGCTCCTACACTCTAACCACTAGTCTACGCCCCTACACTCTATCCACTAGGCTACGCTGCCGCCCCTACACTCTAACCACTAGGCTACCTGCCGTCCCTACACTCTAACCACTAGGCTACCTGCCGCCCCTACACTCTAACCACTAGTCTACCTGCCGCTCCTACACTCTAACCACTAGTCTACGCCCCTACACTCTATCCACTAGGCTACGCTGCCGCCCCTACACTCTAACCACTAGGCTACCTGCCGTCCCTACACTCTAACCACTAGTCTACCTGCCGCCCCTACACTCTAACCACTAGTCTACCTGCCGCCCCTACACTCTAACCACTAGGCTACGCTGCCACCCCTACACTCTAACCACTAGGCTACCTGCCGTCCCTACACTCTAACCACTAGGCTACCTGCCGTCCCTACACTCTAACCACTAGGCTACCTGCCGCCCCTACACTCTAACCACTAGGCTACCTGCCGCCCCCCTACACTACCTCTAACCACTAGGCTACCTGCCGCCCCTACACTCTAACCACTAGGCTACCTGCCGCCCCTACACTCTAACCACTAGGCTACCTGCCGCCCCTACACTCTAACCACTAGGCTACCTGCCGCCCCTACACTCTAACCACTAGTCTACCTGCCGCCCCTACACTCTAACCACTAGGCTAACCACGCTGCCGCCCCTACACTCTAACCACTAGGCTACCTGCCGTCCCTACACTCTAACCACTAGGCTACCTGCCGTCCCTACACTCTAACCACTAGGCTACCTGCCGCCCCTACACTCTAACCACTAGGCTACCTGCCGCCCCTACACTCTAACCACTAGGCTACACCTCTAACCACAGGCTGCCGCCCCTACACTCTAACCACTAGTCTACCTGCCGCCCTACACTCTAACCACTAGGCTACCTGCCGCCCCTACACTCTAACCACTAGGCTACCTGCCGCCCCTACACTCTAACCACTAGGCTACCTGCCGCCCCTACACTCTAACCACTAGGCTACCTGCCGCCCTACACTCTAACCACTAGGCTACCTGCCGCCCCTACACTCTAACCACTAGGCTACCAGCCGTCCCTACACTCTAACCACCTACCTGCCGTCCACACTCTAACCACTAGGCTACCTGCCGCCCCTACACTCTAACCACTAGGCTACCTGCCGCCCCTACACTCTAACCACTAGGCTACCTGCCGTCCCTACACTCTAACCACTAGGCTACCAGCCGTCCCTACCCTAACCACTAGGCACTCTAACCACTAGGCTACCAGCCGCCCCTACACTCTAACCACTAGGCTACCTGCCGCCCTAACCACTACACTCTAACCACTAGGCTACCTGCCGTAACCCTACACTCTAACCACTAGGCTACCTGTCCTACACTCTAACCACTAGGCTACCTCCGTCCCTACACTCTAACCACTAGGCTACCTGCCGCCCCTACACTCTAACCACTAGGCTACCTGCCGTCCCTACACTCTAACCACACTAGGCTACCTAACCCTAGGTCCCTACACTCTAACCCACTAGGCTACCACTGCTACCCGTCCCTACACTCTAACCACTAGGCTACCTGCCGCCCCTACACTCTAACCACTAGGCTACCTGCCGTCCCTACACTCTAACCACTAGGCTACCTGCCGTCCCTACACTCTAACCACTACACTCTAACCACTAGGCTACCTGCCGTCCCTACACTCTAACCACTAGGCTACCTGCCGTCCCTACACTCTAACCACTAGGCTACCTGCCGTCCCTACACTCTAACCACTAGACTACCTGCCGTCCCTACACTCTAACCACTAGGCTACCTGCTGTCCCTACACTCTAACCACTAGGCTACCTAACCACTAGGCTACCTGCCGTCCTACACTCTAACCACTAGGCTACCTGTCCCTACACTCTAACCACTAGGCTACCTGCGTCCCTACACTCTAACCACTAGGCTACCTGCCGTCCCTACACTCTAACCACTAGACTACCTGTCGTCCCTACACTCTAACCACTAGGCTACCTGCCCCTCCCTACACTCTAACCACTAGGCTACCTGCCGTCCCTACACTCTAACCACTAGACTACCTGTCGTCCCTACACTCTAACCACTAGGCTACCTGCCGCCCCTACACTCTAACCACTAGTCTACCTGCCGTCCCTACACTCTAACCACTAGGCTACCTGCCGTCTAACCCTACACTCTAACCACTAGGCTACCTGCCGCTCCCTACACTCTAACCACTAGGCTACCTGCCGTCCCTACACTCTAACCACTAGGGCTACCCTGCCGTCCCTACACTCTAACCACTAGACTACCTGCCGTCCCTACACTCTAAACACTAGGCTACCTACCGTCCCTACACTCTAACCACTAGGCTACCAGCCGCCCCTACACTCTAACCACTAGGCTACCTGTCGTCCCTACACTCTAACCACTAGGCTACCTGCCGTCCCTACACTCTAACCACTAGACTACCTGCCGTCCCTACACTCTAACCACTAGGCTACCTACCGTCCCTACACTCTAACCACTAGGCTACCAGCCGCCCCTACACTCTAACCACTAGGCTACCTGTCGTCCCTACACTCTAACCACTAGGCTACCTGCCGTCCCTACTCTCTAACCACTAGGCTACCTGCCGTCCCTACACTCTAACCACTAGGCTACCTGCCGTCCCTACACTCTAACCACTAGACTACCTGCCGTCCCTACACTCTAACCACTAGGCTACCTACCGTCCCTACACTCTAACCACTAGGCTACCAGCCGTCCCCCCTACACTCTAACCACTAGGCTACCTGCCGTCCCTAGGCTCTCTAACCACTAGGCTACCTGCCGTCCCTACACTCTAACCACTAGGCTACCTGCCGTCCCTACTCTCTAAACACTAGGCTACCTGCCGTCCCTACACTCTAACCACTAGTCTACCTGCCGTCCCTACACTCTAACCACTAGTCTACCTGCCGTCCCTACACTCTAACCACTAGGCTACCTGCCGTCCCTACTCTCTAAACACTAGGCTACCTGCCGTCCCTACACTCTAACCACTAGTCTACCTGCCGTCCCTACACTCTAACCACTAGTCTACCTGCCGTCCCTACACTCTAACCACTAGGCTACCTGCCGTCCCTACACTCTAACCACTAGGCTACCTGCCGTCCCTACTCTCTAAACACTAGGCTACCTGCCGTCCCTACACTCTAACCACTAGTCTACCTGCCGTCCCTACACTCTAACCACTAGGCTACCTGCCGTCCCTACACTCTAACCACTAGTCTACCTGCCGTCCCTACACTCTAACCACTAGTCTACCTGCCGTCCCTACACTCTAACCACTAGTCTACCTGCCGTCCCTACACTCTAACCACTAGGCTACCTGCCGTCCCTACTCTCTAAACACTAGTCTACCTGCCGTCCCTACACTCTAACCACTAGGCTACCTGCCGTCCCTACACTCTAACCACTAGGCTACCTGCCGTCCCTACACTCTAACCACTAGGCTACCTGCCGTCCCTACACTCTAACCACTAGGCTACCTGCCGTCCCTACACTCTAACCACTAGGCTACCTGCCGTCCCTACACTCTAACCACTAGGCTACCTGCCGCCTCTACACTCTAACCACTAGTCTACCTGCCGTCCCTACACTCTAACCACTAGGCTACCTGCCGCCTCTACACTCTAACCACTAGTCTACCTGCCGTCCCTACACTCTAACCACTAGTCTACCTGCCGTCCCTACACTCTAACCACTAGGCTACCTGCCGTCCCTACTCTCTAAACACTAGTCTACCTGCCGTCCCTACACTCTAACCACTAGGCTACCTGCCGTCCCTACACTCTAACCACTAGGCTACCTGCCGCCCCTACACTCTAACCACTAGTCTACCTGCCGTCCCTACACTCTAAACACTAGTCTACCTGCCGTCCCTACACTCTAACCACTAGGCTACCTGCCGTCCCTACACTCTAACCACTAGGCTACCTGCCGTCCCTACACTCTAACCACTAGTCTACCTGCCGTCCCTACACTCTAACCACTAGTCTACCTGCCGTCCCTACACTCTAACCACTAGGCTACCTGCCGTCCCTACTCTCTAAACACTAGGCTACCTGCCGTCCCTACACTCTAACCACTAGGCTACCTGCCGTCCCTACACTCTAACCACTAGGCTACCTGCCGTCCCTACACTCTAACCACTAGGCTACCTGCCGTCCCTACTCTCTAAACACTAGGCTACGCTGCCCCCCCCCTCTTATAATTGTGTTGCAAGTGAAAGAACACTTCAATACCTACAGCTGTCGAGTGATTTAATGCAGTAGACACACACACACACACACACACACACACACCTTCACACACTCACACTAAGGTCTGAGCGCGGCTCCTCTCCGTGCCCGTCAGTATTATTGCTCAGCTTGTAGGTCCAGTAGTGTTTCGCTGTGATGAAGAAGTTCCAGGGGAGCAGAGAGCCGATGCCCAACAGGAAGAAGATCATGTACACCATACAGTAGGAGTCCTCTGGACAGTGGCGGGAGGCTAGGGGCCGCCCCGTGGCCCCCGGGGGTCCTGCATGTTGCTGCTTGGGCAGGAGAGGGGCCCTGTCTATCTACAATGTAAGGAAGTGGATATGGGGAAAAGTTAGCATTGGGTTAGTGTAGCACTGAAAATAAAGCAGTTTAATATTCACTATAATGTCCAGAGTTTTTACATTTGTTGCCTTTCTAAATTATATGTGGACACAACATACCTTAGCGCACACACACACACACACACACACACACACACACACACACACACACACACACACACACACACACACACACACACACACACACACACACACACACACACACACACACACACACACACACACACTTCCTGTTTTACACTGATGCTAAAATGTTTATTATATTTTACTGAGACATTGACTTTAGGTTGGTATTCTTATCTTTTATTGTGTCTTGTTGTCCAGAAGGAAGCTGTAGTCAGTCTGCTGTAGTCAGTCTGCTGTAGTCAGTCTGCTGTAGTCAGTCTGCTGTAGTCAGTCTGCTGTAGTCAGTCTGCTGTAGTCAGTCTGCTGTAGTTAGTCTGCTGTAGTCAGTCTGCTGTAGTCAGTCTGCTGTAGTTAGTCTGCTGTAGTCAGTCTGCTATAGTTAGTCTGCTGTAGTCAGTCTGCTGTAGTCAGTCTGCTGTAGTCAGTCTGCTGTAGTCAGTCTGCTGTAGTCAGTCTGCTGTAGTTAGTCTGCTGTAGTCAGTCTGCTGTAGTCAGTCTGCTGTAGTCAGTCTGCTGTAGTTAGTCTGCTGTAGTCAGTCTGCTGTAGTTAGTCGGCTGTAGTCAGTCTGCTGTAGTCAGTCTGCTGTAGTCAGTCTGCTGTAGTTAGTCTGCTGTAGTCAGTCTGCTGTAGTCAGTCTGCTGTAGTCAGTCTGCTGTAGTTAGTCTGCTGTAGTCAGTCTGCTGTAGTTAGTCTGCTGTAGTCAGTCTGCTGTAGTTAGTCTGCTGTAGTCAGTCTGCTGTAGTCAGTCTGCTGTAGTCAGTCTGCTGTAGTCAGTCTGCTGTAGTTAGTCTGCTGTAGTCAGTCTGCTGTAGTTAGTCTGCTGTAGTCAGTCTGCTATAGTTAGTCTGCTGTAGTCAGTCTGCTGTAGTTAGTCTGCTGTAGTTAGGTAGGTGCTGTATACTGTATCTATCCAGTATCTTCAACACACACCAGGATATTCCATCTATCTGCTGTAGTTAGTCTGCTGTAGTCAGTCTGCTGTAGTCAGTCTGCTGTAGTCAGTCCGCTGTAGTTAGTAGTCAGGTAGGTGCTGTATACTGTATCTATCCAGTATCTTCAACACACACCAGGATATTCCATCTATCTGCTGTAGTTAGTCTGCTGTAGTCAGTCTGCTGTAATTAGTCTGCTGTAGTCAGTCTGCTGTAGTCAGTCTGCTGTAGTCAGTCTGCTGTAGTCAGTCTGCTGTAATTAGTCTGCTGTAATTAGTCTGCTGTAGTCAGTCTGCTGTAATTAGTCTGCTGTAGTCAGTCTGCTGTAGTCAGTCTGCTGTAGTCAGTCTGCTGTAATTAGTCTGCTGTAATTAGTCTGCTGTAGTCAGTCTGCTGTAGTCAGTCTGCTGTAGTCAGTCTGCTGTAGTTAGTCTACTGTAGTTAGTCTACTGTAGTTAGTAGTCAGGTAGGTGTCAGCAGTCAGGTAGGTGCTGTATACTGTATCTATCCAGTATCTTCAACACACACCAGGATATTCCATCTATCTGCTGTAGTTAGTCTGCTGTAGTCAGTCTGCTGTAGTCAGTCTGCTGTAGTTAGTCTGCTGTAGTTAGTAGTCAGGTAGGTGCTGTATACTGTATCTATCCAGTATCTTCAACACACACCAGGATATTCCATCTATCTGCTGTAGTTAGTCTGCTGTAGTCAGTCTGCTGTAGTCAGTCTGCTGTAGTCAGTCTGCTGTAGTCAGTCTGCTGTAGTTAGTCTGCTGTAGTCAGTCTGCTGTAGTCAGTCTGCTGTAGTCAGTCTACTGTAGTCAGCAGTCAGGTAGGTGCTGTATACTGTATCTATCCAGTATCTTCAACACACACCAGGATATTCCATCTATCTGCTGTAGTTAGTCTGCTGTAGTCAGTCTGCTGTAGTCAGTCTGCTGTAGTCAGTCTGCTGTAGTTAGTAGTCAGGTAGGTGCTGTATACTGTATCTATCCAGTATCTTCAACACACACCAGGATATTCCATCTATCTGCTGTAGTTAGTCTGATGTAGTTAGTCTGCTGTAGTCAGTCTGCTGTAGTTAGTCTACTGTAGTCAGTCTGCTGTAGTTAGTCTGCTGTAGTCAGTCTGCTGTAGTTAGTCTGCTGTAGTCAGTCTGCTGTAGTCAGTCTGCTGTAGTCAGTCTGCTGTAGTTAGTCTGCTGTAGTCAGTCTGCTGTAGTCAGTCTGCTATAGTTAGTCTGCTGTAGTCAGTCTACTGTAGTCAGCAGTCAGGTAGGTGCTGTATACTGTATCTATCCAGTATCTTCAACACACACCAGGATATTCCATCTATCTGCTGTAGTCAGTCTGCTGTAGTCAGTCTGCTGTAGTCAGTCTGCTGTAGTTAGTCTGCTGTAGTTAGTAGTCAGGTAGGTGCTGTATACTGTATCTATCCAGTATCTTCAACACACACCAGGATATTCCATCTATCTGCTGTAGTTAGTCTGATGTAGTTAGTCTGCTGTAGTCAGTCTGCTGTAGTCAGTCTGCTGTAGTCAGTCTGCTGTAGTCAGTCTGCTGTAGTTAGTCTGCTGTAGTTAGTCTGCTGTAGTCAGTCTGCTGTAGTCAGTCTGCTGTAGTTAGTCTGCTGTAGTTAGTCTGCTGTAGTTAGTCTGCTGTAGTTAGTCTGCTGTAGTTAGTCTGCTGTAGTTAGTCTGCTGTAGTTAGTCTGCTGTAGTCAGTCTGCTGTAGTTAGTCTGCTGTAGTTAGTCTGCTGTAGTTAGTCTGCTGTAGTTAGTCTGCTGTAGTCAGCATTTAGTTGTGTGATGTATCCCACGACTATCCTGTATATATACAGTGGGGCAAAAAAGTATTTAGTTAGCCACCAATTGTGCAAGTTCTCCCACTTAAAAAGATGAGAGAGGCCTGCAATTTTCATCATAGGTACACTTCAACTATGACAGACAAAATGAGAAGAAAAAAATCCAGAAAATCACAATGTAGGATTTTTAATGAATTTATTTGCAAAATAAGTATTTGGTCAATAACACAAGTTTATCTCAATACTTTGTTATATAGCCTTTGTTGGCAATGACAGAGGTCAACCTTTTCTGTAAGTCTTCACAAGGTTTTCACACACTGTTGCTGGTATTTTGGCCCATTCCTCCATGCAGATCTCCTCTAGAGCAGTGATGTTTTGGGGCTGTTGCTGGGCAACACGTACTTTCAACTCCCTCCAAAGATTTTCTATGGGGTTGAGATCTGGAGACTGGCTAGGCCACTCCAGGACCTTGAAATGCTTCTTACGAAGCCACTCCTTCGTTGCCCGGGAGGTGTGTTTGGGATCATTGTCATGCTGAAAGACCCAGCCCCGTTTCATCTTCAATGCCCTTGCTGATGGAAGGAGGTTTTCACTCAAAATCTCACGATACATGCCCCCATTCATTCTTTCCTTTACACGGATCAGTCGTCCTGGACCCTTTGCAGAAAAACAGCCACAAAGCATGATGTTTCCACCCCCATGCTTCACAGTAGGTATGGTGTTCTTTGGATGCAACTCAGCATTCTTTGTCCTCCAAACACGACGAGTTGAGTTTTTACCAAAAAGTTATATTTTGGTTTCATCTGACCATATGACATTCTCCCAATCTTCTTCTGGATCATCCAAATGCTCTCTAGCAAACTTCAGACGGGCCTGGACATGTACTGGCTTAAGCAGGGGGACACGTCTGGCACTGCAGGATTTGAGTCCCTGGCGGCGTAGTGTGTTACTGATGGTAGGCTTTGTTACTTTGGTCCCAGCTCTCTGCAGGTCATTCACTAGGTCCCCCCGTGTGGTTCTGGGATTTTTGCTCACCGTTCTTGTGATCATTTTGCGTGGAGCCCCAGATCGAGGGAGATTATCAGTGGTCATGTATGTCTTCCATTTCCTAATAATTGCTCCCACAGTTGATTTCTTCAAACCAAGCTGCTTACCTATTGCAGATTCAGTCTTCCCAGCCTGGTGCAGGTCTACAATTTTGTTTCTGGTGTCCTTTGACAGCTCTTTGGTCTTGGCCATAGTGGAGTTTGGAGTGTGACTGTTTGAGGTTGTGGACAGCTGTCTTTTATACTGATAACAAGTTCAAACAGGTGCCATTAATAGAGGTAACGAGTGGAAGACAGAGGAGCCTCTTAAAGAAGAAGTTACAGGTCTGTGAGAGCCAGAAATCTTGCTTGTTTGTAGGTGACCAAATACTTATTTTCCACCATAATTTGCAAATTAATTAATTAAAAATCCTACAATGTGATTTTCTGGATTTTTTTCTCTCATTTGGTCTGTCATAGTTGAAGTGTACCTATGATGAAAATTACAGGCCTCTCTCATCTTTTTCAGTGGGAGAACTTGCACAATTGGTGGCTGTCTAAATATTTTTTTGCCCCACTGTATGTATATATATATATATATATATATATATATATATATATATATATATATATATATATATATATATATATATACACACACACGACTAACACATCTTGAAACTTGTTGATGACATTTACCTCATCAGTGTCCTGTCCCTCGGTCTCCTCGTCGGACATAGCGGAGGCGTGGATGGGAGAAGCTGCCCAGTAGGAGTTTACACTGGCCTGTAGAGACTCTGTACCATCAGCCATCATCACACACAGGGGGAAGAGGGAGACAAGAGAGGAGAGAGGGATGGAGAGGGACAGGAGGAGGAGAGGAGGAGACAAGGAGAGAGAAGGACAGAGACAGGGGAGAGGGAAGAGGGAGGAAAGGAGAGAGGGTGGAATGTTTCTCCAGGGGTGTGTAGGACTGCTCTACCCAAGGTTGAGATCCATAGTGTGGGGGAAAGACTCAGGCGACACTGGGGACTAGGGCAGTATGGGTAGTCAGGCTGACACTGGGGACCAGGGCAGTATGGGTAGTCAGGCTGACACTGGGGACCAGGGCAGTATGGGTAGTCAGGCTGTAGCACCTACAGACAGAGGGAGGAAGGAGAGAGAAGGACAGAGACAGGGGAGGGGGAAGAGAGAGGAAGGAGAGAGAGGACAGAGACAGGGGAGGGGGAAGAGAGAGGAAGGAGAGAGAAGGACAGAGACAGGGGAGGGGGAAGAGAGAGGAAGGAGAGAGAAGGACAGAGACAGGGGAGGGGGAAGAGAGAGGAAGGAGAGAGAAGGACAGAGACAGGGGAGGGGGAAGAGAGAGGAAGGAGAGAGAGGACAGAGACAGGGGAGGGGGAAGAGAGAGGAAGGAGAGAGAAGGAAAGAGACAGGGGAGGAGAAGAGAGAGGAAGGACAGAGACAGGGGAGGGGGAAGAGACAGGAAGGAGAGAGAAGGACAGAGACAGGAGAGGGGGAAGAGAGATGAAGGAGAGAGAAGGACAGAGACAGGGGAGGGGGAAGAGAGAGGAAGGAGAGAGAAGGACAGAGACAGGGGAGGGGGAAGAGAGAGGAAGGAGAGAGAGGACAGAGACAGGAGAGGGGGAAGAGAGAGGAAGGAGAGAGAAGGACAGAGACAGGGGAGGGGGAAGAGAGAGGAAGGAGAGAGAAGGACAGAGACAGGAGAGGGGGAAGAGGGAGGAAGGAGAGAGAAGGACAGAGACAGGGGAGGGGAAGAGAGAGAGAGGACAGAGACAGGAGAGGGGGAAGAGAGAGGAAGGAGAGAGAAGGAAAGAGACAGGGGAGGAGAAGAGAGAGCAAGGACAGAGACAGGGGAGGGGGAAGAGACAGGAAGGAGAGAGAAGGACAGAGACAGGAGAGGGGGAAGAGAGATGAAGGAGAGAGAAGGACAGAGACAGGGGAGGGGGAAGAGAGAGGAAGGAGAGAGAAGGACAGAGACAGGGGAGGGGGAAGAGAGAGGAAGGAGAGAGAGGACAGAGACAGGAGAGGGGGAAGAGAGAGGAAGGAGAGAGAGGACAGAGACAGGAGAGGGGGAAGAGAGAGGAAGGAGAGAGAGGACAGAGACAGGGGAGGGGGAAGAGAGAGGAAGGAGAGAGAGGACAGAGACAGGGGAGGGGGAAGAGAGAGGAAGGAGAGAGAGGACAGAGACAGGGGAGGGGGAAGAGAGAGGAAGGAGAGAGAAGGACAGAGACAGGGGAGGGGGAAGAGAGAGGAAGGAGAGAGAGGACAGAGACAGGAGAGGGGGAAGAGAGAGGAAGGAGAGAGAGGACAGAGACAGGGGAGGGGGAAGAGAGAGGAAGGAGAGAGAGGACAGAGACAGGGGAGGGGGAAGAGAGAGGAAGGAGAGAGACAGACAGAGACAGGGGAGGGGGAAGAGAGAGGAAGGAGAGAGAGGACAGAGACAGGGGGAAGAGAGAGAAGGACAGAGACAGGGGAGGGGGAAGAGAGAGGAAGGAGAGAGAGGACAGAGACAGGGGAGGGGGAAGAGAGAGGAAGGAGAGAGAGGACAGAGACAGGGGAGGGGGAAGAGAGAGCTCACATGAATGCATTTGACCAACGACCATGACAGTTATAGTACAGAATATAGTGCTGTTATCTGTACCAGGAGCGCACACACACGTATCCCCCACATTTATAAACCGGGAAGTTCAGGATGACCGTGACCCCTGACATCAGCACATGACCCACAACACTACCACTCAGATACTTATAGACATACGTCTGTGTGTGTGTGTGTGTGTGTAACACCATGGTAAAAGGATGTCACAGACAGTTAGGTTAGAGGTGAGAGCATCAGACATAGCTGCTTGTGTTCCACTTAACAGTGGAATGTGAAAACTACCTCTCCTCCCTCGTTGAGACAGTCTACTTCTGTGTCTATATAGACCTCACACCACAGTTAACTGTTAAAGACAGGCCTATATAGACCTAACACCCCAGTTAACTGTTAAAGACAGGTCTATATAGGAATGTCTAATTGAGGAATGTCTTATTGGGGAATGTCTAATTGAGGAATGTCTTATTGAGGAATGTCTTATTGAGGAATGTCTTATTGCGGAATGTCTTATTGCGGAATGTATTATTGAGGAATGTCTTATTGAGGAATGTCTAATTGAGGAATGTCTAATTGGGGAATGTCTTATTGGGGAATGTCTTATTGGGGAATGTCTAATTGAGGAATGTCTAATTGAGGAATGTCTAATTGAGGAATGTCTAATTGAGGAATGTCTAATTGAGGAATGTCTTATTGAGGAATGTCTAATTGAGGAATGTCTTATTGAGGAATGTCTAATTGAGGATTGTCTTATTGGGGAATGTCCTATTGTCTTTTTGGGGAATGTCTTATTGTCTTATTGGGGAATGTCTTATTGTCTTATTGGGGAATGTCTAATTGAGGAATGTCTTATTGGGGAATGTCTTATTGAGGAATGTCTTATTGGGGAATGTCTTATTGTCTTATTGGGGAATGTCTTATTGAGGAATGTCTTATTGGGGAATGTCTTATTGTCTTATTGGGGAATGTCTAATTGAGGAATGTCTTATTGGGGAATGTCTTATTGTCTTATTGGGGAATGTCTTATTGTCTTATTGGGGAATGTCTAATTGAGGAATGTCTTATTGGGGAATGTCTTATTGAGCAATGTCTTATTGGGGAATGTCTTATTGTCTTATTGGGGAATGTCTAATTGAGGAATGTCTTATTGGGGAATGTCTTATTGAGGAATGTCTTATTGGGGAATGTCTTATTGTCTTATTGGGGAATGTCTTATTGGGGAATGTCTAATTGAGGAATGTCTTATTGAGGAATGTCTTATTGAGGAATGTCTTATTGTCTTATTGAGGAATGTCTTATTGTCTTATTGAGGAATGTCTTATTGTCTTATTGAGGAATGTCTTATTGAGGAATGTCTTATTGTCTTATTGGGGAATGTCTTATTGTCTTATTGAGGAATGTCTTATTGAGGAATGTCTTATTGGGGAATGTCTAATTGAGGAATGTCTAATTGAGGAATGTCTTATTGGGGAATGTCTTATTGAGGAATGTCTTATTGGGGAATGTCTTATTGGGGAATGTCTTATTGGGGAATGTCTAATTGAGGAATGTCTTATTGAGGAATGTCTTATTGTGGAATGTCTTATTGTGGAATGTCTTATTGTGGAATGTCTTATTGTCTTATTGGGGAATGTCTTATTGTCTTATTGGGGAATGTCTTATTGTCTTATTGAGGAATGTCTTATTGTCTTATTGAGGAATGTCTTATTGTCTTATTGAGGAATGTCTTATTGAGGAATGTCTTATTGTCTTATTGAGGAATGTCTTATTGGGGAATGTCTTATTGTGGAATGTCTTATTGTCTTATTGGGGAATGTCTTATTGTCTTATTGGGGAATGTCTTATTGTCTTATTGGGGAATGTCTTATTGTCTTATTGGGGAATGTCTAATTGTCTTATTGGGGAATGTCTAATTGAGGAATGTCTTATTGAGGAATGTCTTATTGTCTTATTGGGGAATGTCTTATTGTCTTATTGGGGAATGTCTTATTGTCTTATTGGGGAATGTCTTATTGTCTTATTGGGGAATGTCTAATTGTCTTATTGGGGAATGTCTAATTGAGGAATGTCTTATTGAGGAATGTCTTATTGTCTTATTGGGGAATGTCTTATTGTCTTATTGGGGAATGTCTAATTGTCTTATTGGGGAATGTCTAATTGAGGAATGTCTTATTGAGGAATGTCTTATTGTCTTATTGGGGAATGTATTATTGTCTTATTGGGGAATGTATTATTGTCTTATTGGGGAATGTCTTATTGTCTTATTGGGGAATGTCTTATTGTCTTATTGGGGAATGTCTAATTGTCTTATTGTCTTATTGGGGAATGTCTTATTGGGGAATGTCTAATTGAGGAATGTCTTATTGAGGAATGTCTTATTGTCTTATTGGGGAATGTCTTATTGGGGAATGTCTTATTGGGGAATGTCTTATTGGGGAATGTCTTATTGAGGAATGTCTTATTGGGAAATGTCTTATTGAGGAATGTCTTATTGGGGAATGTCTTATTGAGGAATGTCTTATTGTCTTATTGGGGAATGTCTAATTGAGGAACGTCTTATTGTCTTATTGGGGAACGTCTTATTGGGGAACGTCTAATTGGGAAATGTCTTATTGGGAAATGTCTTATTGGGGAATGTCTTATTGCGGAATGTCTTATTGGGGAATGTCTTATTGAGGAATGTCTTATTGTCTTATTGGGGAATGTCTTATTGGGGAATGTCTAATTGGGAAATGTCTTATTGGGGAATGTCTTATTGCGGAATGTCTTATTGCGGAATGTCTTATTGCGGAATGCAACTGCTTGTCTTGAATATTTGTGTTGTACTGTATTTTACTTGTATATTGTATTTGAAAATTATATATATGTATATATACACACACACACACACAATTTTCAAATACAATATACATATATATTTTACCTTTATTTAACTAGGCAAGTCAGTTAAGAACAAATTCTTATTTTCAATGACGGCCTAGGAACAGTGGGTTAACTGTCTGTTCAGGGGCAGAGCGACAGATTTGTACCTTGTTCAGCTCGGGGATTTGAACTTGCAACACTTTCGGTTACTAGTCCACCGCTTTAACTACTAGGCTACCCTGCCGTCCCAGTATAAGTATAAGTAATATATATATACAGTGCCTTGCGAAAGTATTCGGCCCCCTTGAACTTTGCGACCTTTTGCCACATTTCAGGCTTCAAACATAAAGATATAAAACTGTATTTTTTTGTGAAGAATCAACAACAAGTGGGACACATTCATGAAGTGGAACGACATTTATTGGATATTTCAAACTTTTTTAACAAATCAAAAACTGAAAAATTGGGCGTGCAAAATTATTCAGCCCCTTTACTTTCAGTGCAGCAAACTCTCTCCAGAAGTTCAGTGAGGATCTCTGAATGATCCAATGTTGACCTAAATGACTAATGATGATAAATACAATCCACCTGTGTGTAATCAAGTCTCCGTATAAATGCACCTGCACTGTGATATTCTCAGAGGTCCGTTAAAAGCGCAGAGAGCATCATGAAGAACAAGGAACACACCAGGCAGGTCCAAGATACTGTTGTGAAGAAGTTTAAAGCCGGATTTGGATACAAAAAGATTTCCCAAGCTTTAAACATCCCAAGGAGCACGGTGCAAGTGATAATATTGAAACGGAAGGAGTATCAGACCACTGCAAATCTACCAAGACCTGGCCGTCCCTCTAAACTTTCAGCTCATACAAGGAGAAGACTGATCAGAGATGCAGCCAAGAGGCCCATGATCACTCTGGATGAACTGCAGAGATCTACAGCTGAGGTGGGAGACTCTGTCCATAGGACAACAATCAGTCGTATATTGCACAAATCTGGCCTTTATGGAAGAGTGGCAAGAAGAAAGCCATTTCTTAAAGATATCCATAAAAAGTGTTGTTTAAAGTTTGCCACAAGCCACCTGGGAGACACACCAAACATGTGGAAAAAGGTGCTCTGGTCAGATGAAACCAAAATGGAACTTTTTGGCAACAATGCAAAACGTTATGTTTGGCGTAAAAGCAACACAGCTCATCACCCTGAACACACCTTCCGCACTGTCAAACATGGTGGTGGCAGCATCATGGTTTGGGCCTGCTTTTCTTCAGCAGGGACAGGGAAGATGGTTAAAATTGATGGGAAGATGGATGGAGCCAAATACAGGACCATTCTGGAAGAAAACCTAATGGAGTCTGCAAAAGACCTGAGACTGGGACGGAGATTTGTCTTCCAACAAGACAATGATCCAAAACATAAAGCAAAATCTACAATGGAATGGTTAAAAAATAAACATATCCAGGTGTTAGAATGGCCAAGTCAAAGTCCAGACCTGAATCCAATCAAGAATCTGTGGAAAGAACTGAAAACTGCTGTTCACAAATGCTCTCCATCCAACCTCACTGAGCTCGAGCTGTTTTGCAAGGAGGAATGGGAAAAAATGTCAGTCTCTCGATGTGCAAAACTGATAGAGACATACCCCAAGCGACTTACAGCTGTAATCGCAGCAAAAGGTGGCGCTACAAAGTATTAACTTAAGGGGGCTGAATAATTTTGCACGCACAATTTTTCAGTTTTTGATTTGTTAAAAAAGTTTGAAATATCCAATAAATGTCGTTCCACTTCATTATTGTGTCCCACTTGTTGTTGATTCTTCACAAAAAAAGACAGTTTTATATCTTTATGTTTGAAGCCTGAAATGTGGCAAAAGGTCGCAAAGTTCAACGGGGCCGAATACTTTCGCAAGGCACTGTATATAAGTAATATACAGGGTCTCTTTCACAAGGCAGTTCTATATATATATATATATATAAGTAAGTAATAATATATATATATGACTACCTTGTGAAAGAGACCCTGTTCTCAATGGCGACTCCATAAATGCACCCAACAATTCATGGGGTAAACCTAACCAATGCTTTGGCATGTAGGGGGTTGCTGCACTACCCCTACTTCCCGTGACCATGCCTTGACTGTGAGTCTGTCCCCATGGCAATGCCTTGACTGTGAGTCTGTCCCCATGGCAATGCCTTGACTGTGAGTCTGTCCCCGTGGCAATGCCTTGACTGTGAGTCTGTCCCCATGTCCTTGACTGTGAGTCTGTCCCCATGTCCTTGACTGTGAGTCTGTCCCCATGTCCTTGACTGTGAGTCTGTCCCCATGTCCTTGACTGTGAGTCTGTCCCCATGTCCTTGACTGTGAGTCTGTCCCCATGTCCTTGACTGTGAGTCTGTCCCCATGTCCTTGACTGTGAGTCTGTCCCCACGTCCTTGACTGTGAGTCTGTCCCCACGTCCTTGACTGTGAGTCTGTCCCCACGTCCTTGACTGTGAGTGTGTCCCCATGTCCTTGACTGTGCCAGACCCACTAGGACGACACCAGCCCATGTAAATGAAAGTAGCCAGCCTACAGTTAGGGAGTTTATGAAAACGTTATCTCTCGTTGACAGACTACTTAAACATAATGAAGCATCTGACCAAATTATGCAAGCTTTTAGTTCTGGGTTAACCGATTTCAATGAAAACGGGACCAGACAGATCACATGAAGCCACAATACTGTTTTCCAGTGAAGCAATGTCACTCATACAGTTTTAGGTGTGACGTGATTAAATGATGCGGTCTTCCGTTCTGCTATTTTCTTTCAAAACAAGAATTTTGCAACCTCTTTTTGGTGAGCCAGTCAACCAGAGAGGACTATAGGATTGTAAAGTGCTGATCCTGCATCCGTAAGTATCACGTGTTGGCAGGCATTGAAATAGAATCACGACTTTAATTCTAGTTCTGTGTTTTGCACAACTGCTGCGGAAAGATGATGCATCGACGAGGCTAATTCACAATCACATCAGCCTGAGATTGACTAGTCTGAAACTGTGATCACGAGTTTAGTGGCTATATTTGTTCATAACGCATCTATCAAAACACAAACACAATAGTAATTCAACCGGTTCACCTGCCTTTCCACACTGCAACAGCAATCTAGTAGCCTTCATACAATCCCTTCATCATTCGTTTGATTGAATCCATGGTACTCCATATCAAACCGGTAACCGCGTATGGAACAGATTTCTTGAAACGTTCAGAATACACTATCAGTCACGTATCATCAGATACTCACCTACTTACTATTCGACGCGTGTCACCCATCAATCGACATGAGAAAGAAAGCACACATTCGCCGATGTTGTCGGCGTTGGCTTGTCAGAATAGGTTGAATCCGAAGTAAAAGTCAGACTTGAACCTGACTTGTGTTATTGTTGTCTCAGTCGTCGGTCGTCACCAGTTACCACAGCCACAGAGTTATAAACTCCGCCCTTTTCTTAAATGTAGCTTCTTAAAATTAGATTTGAAACCTGACCATAAGCACAATGTTAACCTTATGCTTAACTTTAACCATAATTTAAGACCAAAAAGCTATTTTTTGTTAATATACATTTTTGACGATTTTTTTTATTTTACACTTTGTAGTTGTGGTAACTAGTGGAAACCAAACCGTCCTCGCTGTGTTTCTCTCAAGTTCCTGACAACAGAGACCAGAGTATTGTTTTAAATGTTTTGTTTTATTTAACCTCTACTTAACTAGGTAAGTCCGTTAAGAACAAATTGTTTTTTTACAATGACGGCCAAACCCTGACGAAGCTGGGCTAATTGTGCGCCGCACCTCTGGCACTCAAAAACCACCGCCGGATGTGATACAGCCTGGACCGCAGAATTCAGAGCAGTCGTCGTAGGTATTCACAATGTATCCACGAGAGTATGGATTGATCGTGCAGTACTCATATTCAACAGTATACGGCAATGTGGGACCGCTTATTTTGTTAGCGATGGTTTAGAAAAGTAATACCCGTGTATTGTGAATGAATACCGCACAGCCCTCATTTATTGTACCAGTCAACCTACTATGGCGTAATGAACACTTCCACGGGAAAAACAAAAAGCCACGTGGATGTTTTGGAGTCTGATAACTCTGAGGAGCACTTGGGTACTGAGCATACTAAACCAAGCTAGTCTGGGTGATTCCCTCCACCATCCTCTATGCTTGTGAATTTAATCTAAACGCGCTAATCAACGCAGAAGAAGAAAAAAAAACTAAAATAACATGTACGGAAATGCTGTATTTAATGGATCTTCAAAGATGTGTTTTATATGTTTAAAATATATAAGAAATATTTCACATAATAAAAAGTGAGAACTGAGCCAAGTGGAGCACGACAGGGTGTCATGACTTGTCTGTTAGTGATGTCATATGCAAGTGTGTTCATTTAATGTGTCCACAGAGAATGGGCTGTTTTCCCCTTCTCTTTTATTGAGCAGACTGAGTTTGATTTTGAAGGCAAACTGCAAATTCCACTATTGTGACTAGCTTCATAACACATAACCCAGTCCGGTCAAGTCTCACTAGCCAACTGGAGCTAGTTGGCTGCTTATAATGTTAGCTTTGGGCAACAGGGTAGATGTCTAGCTAATGTAGTTATTTTCATGAACTGAAGTTCGATTTCAATAGGAGAGCAACAAGTGGCTAACTAGCTAATACTTACATGGATTCCCAAATCATTGCTAAGAATAATAAAAATGACTGCAGTTTCTACTGGTCATTGTGTTCAGGCTGGTTGTATTGGTGCTAGCTAGGTATCAAGCTAAAGCTTCTAATAACATCTGTATCAAAGATATTTGCAAACATTTTTGATCCTGCTCTTATTTCAAATGCCTCAGCACAGATGTTTTCCCATTTGGTTGAACAAATAATGCCTTATTACCAACTCAGTATTGTAAACACAAATTCAGCACACACAACCTTCTACAATAGAATTTTGTTATTTGACGTGTGTTTCTTTTTTGACACACAAAGACCCAAACAGCATTCCATAGAAATCTACCTGAAAGATGGGGAGTATGGGGGGTGATAAGTGACAGAATTAAGCCAAGGCAACCGTACAACTGTGTGGCTGTCGCCCACCATTGAACGCCTTACTAACGCCTGCGTGACGGCTGTGTGTAACGAACACGTCGTCATACCAACGCCTGCGTGACGGCTGTGTGTAACTAACACGTCGTCATACCAACGCCTGCGTGTTAATGAAAGGCATAAAGGTGCATAGTTTCTATTTATATGAATTAAATCTCAAACATAAATGTTAGAAACTTACCGTTTTTACCCGTGCAAGCCGACATTCCGCAGTAGCCAACTTGAGTGATAGTGTAGCCTACGGCTTGTGTATTTCCTGTTTTTGCTAATGGGCCTAGAAAAGATTATGTCCAATCTATAGGTAATCTGTCTTTCCCTCAACACCTCACGCCATGGTATGTTATCTCACTGTTTTCAGATCTAAATCTTGTTAGCCAATCACAGACTGTGTTGTTACCAGTTACCAGTATTAGACAACCAATAAGAGCTGTGTCCGTGGTTTTCAGTCGAATAGAGGAGTTCATAGGCTTTCGAAGAGTTGCTATTCGGGATCCTTGGGAGATGTGCTATTTGGGATCCTTGGGGTGTCTATACCTCAATCATGTATACATGTAAAATGGTTAGTTACGGGTTGTAGTTTAGGGTTCAGGGTAAGGTCATCCCACTTTTCAGATATTTTAATATCTGATCAATTAGTCTTCTAATTAATGAATTCTTCTTTACCTCACGTTAGTCTCATTCCAAACATCGTAAATAGTTGGTTATCTGCACGAACCCAGTCTTCACTATGAGTCATCCATATATCAATTTTACATTTACATTTACATTTCATTTTTACATTTACATTTAAGTCATTTAGCAGACGCTCTTATCCAGAGCGACTTACAAATTGGTGCATTCACCTTATGACATCTAGTGGAACAGTCACTTTACAATAGTGCATCTAAATCTTAAAGGGGGGTGAGAAGGATTACTTATCCTATCCTAGGTATTCCTTAAAGAGGTGGGGTTTCAGGTGTCTCCGGAAGGTGGTGATTGACTCCGCTGTCCTGGTGTCGTGAGGGAGTTTGTTCCACCATTGGGGGGCCAGAGCAGCAAACAGTTTTGACTGGGCTGAGCGGGAACTGTACTTCCTCAGTGGTAGGGAGGCGAGCAGGCCAGAGGTGGATGAACGCAGTGCCCTTGTTTGGGTGTAGGGCCTGATCAGAGCCTGGAGGTACTGAGGTGCCGTTCCCCTCACAGCTCCGTAGGCAAGCACCATGGTCTTGTAGCGGATGCGAGCTTCAACTGGAAGCCAGTGGAGAGAGCGGAGGAGCGGCGTGACGTGAGAGAACTTGGGAAGGTTGAACACCAGACGGGCTGCGGCGTTCTGGATGAGTTGTAGGGGTTTAATGGCACAGGCAGGGAGCCCAGCCAACAGCGAGTTGCAGTAATCCAGACGGGAGATGACAAGTGCCTGGATTAGGACCTGCGCCGTTTCCTGTGTGAGGCAGGGTCGTACTCTGCGGATGTTGTAGAGCATGAACCTACAGGAACGGGCTGCCGCCTTGATGTTAGTTGAGAACGACAGGGTGTTGTCCAGGATCACGCCAAGGTTCTTAGCGCTCTGGGAGGAGGACACAATGGAGTTGTCAACCGTGATGGCGAGATCATGGAACGGGCAGTCCTTCCCCGGGAGGAAGAGCAGCTCCGTCTTGCCGAGGTTCAGCTTGAGGTGGTGATCCGTCATCCACACTGATATGTCTGCCAGACATGCAGAGATGCGATTCGCCACCTGGTCATCAGAAGGGGGAAAGGAGAAGATTAATTGTGTGTCGTCTGCATAGCAATGATAGGAGAGACCATGTGAGGTTATGACAGAGCCAAGTGACTTGGTGTATAGCGAGAATAGGAGAGGGCCTAGAACAGAGCCCTGGGGGACACCAGTGGTGAGAGCGCGTGGTGAGGAGACAGATTCTCGCCACGCCACCTGGTAGGAGCGACCTGTCAGGTAGGACGCAATCCAAGCGTGGGCCGCGCCGGAGATGCCCAACTCGGAGAGGGTGGAGAGGAGGATCTGATGGTTCACAGTATCGAAGGCAGCCGATAGGTCTAGAAGGATGAGAGCAGAGGAGAGAGAGTTAGCTTTAGCGGTGCGGAGCGCCTCCGTGATACAGAGAAGAGCAGTCTCAGTTGAATGACTAGTCTTGAAACCTGACTGATTTGGATCAAGAAGGTCATTCTGAGAGAGATAGCGGGAGAGCTGGCCAAGGACGGCACGTTCAAGAGTTTTGGAGAGAAAAGAAAGAAGGGATACTGGTCTGTAGTTGTTGACATCGGAGGGATCGAGTGTAGGTTTTTTCAGAAGGGGTGCAACTCTCGCTCTCTTGAAGACGGAAGGGACGTAGCCAGCGGTCAGGGATGAGTTGATGAGCAAGGTGAGGTAAGGGAGAAGGTCTCCGGAAATGGTCTGGAGAAGAGAGGAGGGGATAGGGTCAAGCGGGCAGGTTGTTGGGCGGCCGGCCGTCACAAGACGCGAGATTTCATCTGGAGAGAGAGGGGAGAAAGAGGTCAGAGCACAGGGTAGGGCAGTGTGAGCAGAACCAGCGGTGTCGTTTGACTTAGCAAACGAGGATCGGATGTCGTCGACCTTCTTTTCAAAATGGTTGACGAAGTCATCTGCAGAGAGGGAGGAGGGGGGGAGGGGGAGGAGGATTCAGGAGGGAGGAGAAGGTGGCAAAGAGCTTCCTAGGGTTAGAGGCCGAAGCTTGGAATTTAGAGTGGTAGAAAGTGGCTTTAGCAGCAGAGACAGAAGAGGAAAATGTAGAGAGGAGGGAGCGAAAGGATGCCAGGTCCGCAGGGAGGCGAGTTTTCCTCCATTTCCGCTCGGCTGCCCGGAGCCCTGTTCTGTGAGCTCGCAATGAGTCGTCGAGCCACGGAGCGGGAGGGGAGGACCGAGCCGGCCTGGAGGATAGGGGGCATAGAGAGTCAAAGGATGCAGAAAGGGAGGAGAGGAGGGTTGAGGAGGCAGAATCAGGAGATAGGTTGGAGAAGGTTTGAGCAGAGGGAAGAGATGATAGGATGGAAGAGGAGAGAGTAGCGGGGGAGAGAGAGCGAAGGTTAGGACGGCGCGATACCATCCGAGTAGGGGCAGTGTGGGAAGTGTTGGATGAGAGCGAGAGGGAAAAGGATACAAGGTAGTGGTCGGAGACTTGGAGGGGAGTTGCAATGAGGTTAGTGGAAGAACAGCATCTAGTAAAGATGTCTAGTAAAGGAGCTTATCAAGGCATCAAGCTCATTGATGAACTCTCCGAGGGGACCTGGAGGGCGATAAATGATAAGGATGTTAAGCTTGAAAGGGCTGGTAACTGTGACAGCATGAAATTCAAAGGAGGCGATAGACAGATGGGTAAGGGGAGAAAGAGAGAATGACCAATTGGGAGAGATGAGGATCCCGGTGCCACCACTCCGCTGACCAGAAGCTCTCGGGGTGTGCGAGAACACGTGGGCGGACGAAGAGAGAGCAGTAGGAGTAGCAGTGTTATCTGTGGTGATCCATGTTTCCGTCAGTGCCAAGAAGTCGAGGGACTGGAGGGAGGCATAGGCTGAGATGAACTCTGCCTTGTTGGCCACAGATCGGCAGTTCCATAGGCTACCGGAGACCTGGAACTCCACATGGGTCGTGCGCGCTGGGACCACCAGATTAGGGTGGCCGCGGCCACGCGGTGTGGAGCGTTTGTATGGTCTGTGCAGAGAGGAGAGAACAGGGATAGACAGACACATAGTTGACAGGCTACAGAAGAGGCTACACTAATGCAAGGAGATTGGAATGACAAGTGGACTACACGTCTCGAATGTTCAGAAAGTTAAGCTTACGTAGCAAGAATCTTATTGACTAAAATTATTAAAATGATACAGTACTGCTGAAGTAGGCTAGCTGGCAGTGGCTGCGTTGTTTACTTTGTAGGCTAGCTGGCAGTGGCTGCGTTGTTGACACTACACTAATCAAGTCGTTCCGTTGAGTGTAATAGTTTCTACAGTGCTGCTATTCGGGGGCTAGCTGGCTAGCTAGCAGTGTTGATTACGTTACGTTGCGTTAAAAGAACGACAATAGCTGGCTAGCTAACCTAGAAAAACGCTCTAGACTACACAATTATCTTTGATACACAGACGGCTATGTAGCTAGCTATGTAGCTAGCTACGATCAAACAAATCAAACCGTTGTGCTGTAATGAAATGAAATGAAAATGTGATACTACCTGTGGAGCGAAGCAGAATGCGACTGGGTTGTTGAGTGCGGAAGTTCTATTCAGTAGACGTTGGCTAGCTGTTGGCTAGCTAGCAGTGTCTCCTACGTTAAGGACGACAAATAGCTGGCCAGCTAACCTCGGTAAATTAAGATAATCACTCTAAGACTACACGCTCTAAACTACACAATTATCTTGGATACGAAGACAGCAAAGACAACTATGTAGCTAGCTAACACTACACTAATCAAGTCGTTCAGTTGAGTGTAATAGTTTCTACAGTGCTGCCATTCGGTAGACGGTGGACGTTTGCTAGCTGGCTAGCTGCTGGGCAGATAGCAGTGTAGACTACGTTAGGACGACGAAATACGAAGTTGCAATAGAAGTGCTGACTGTTTCACTTTGTTGTCCTCTTTCTTTTCCTTTTTCTTCTGTCCTTCTTTTGTCCTTATTTTGTCTTCCTTTCTTCTGTTAACTAGATATTTTTTGTTGTTATTCTTTGTAAGCTAGCTAGCTTCTTCCAGGAGAGTCCCTAGCAGCTGCTTAGCAACAAGTAAACAATTCTGCTAGCAATTCAGCTAGCTAAGATAACTGTACAATTTTATGAAAAATAGTTACTTTTTCAAAAGCCTGTCTTTTTTGGTTTGTTCCTTGTTTTGTCTTCTATTGAGTCTTGCAGTTTTCTCTTGATTTTTTCAATGTACTTCACTCTAAAAAACCATTTAACTCTCAATATATACAGGAGCTCATTTTTCAGCAGCTGCTCAATTTAGAACTCCGGAACTAATATAGTGTGGATACAGTAGCAGACTGTTCTACAATGATGACATCATAATGGTATCCTAATATAGTATGGATACAGGAGTAGACTGTTCTACAATGATGACATCATAATGGTATCCTAATATAGTGTGGATACAGGAGTAGATTGTTCTACAATGATGACATCATAATGGTATCCTAATATAGTGTGGATACAGGAGTAGACTGTTCTACAATGATGACATCATAATGGTATCCTAATATAGTGTGGATACAGGAGTAGACTGTTCTACAATGATGACATCATAATGGTATCCTAATATAGTGTGGATACAGGAGTAGACTGTTCTACAATGATGACATCATAATGGTATATCCTAATATAATGTGGATACAGTAGTAGACTGTTCTACAATGATGACATCATAATGGTATCCTAATATAGTGTGGATACAGGAGTAGTCTGTTCTACAATGATGACATCATAATGGTATATCCTAATATAGTGTGGATACAGTAGTAGACTGTTCTACAATGATGAAATCATAATGGTATCCTAATATAGTGTGGATACAGGAGTAGTCTGTTCTACAATGATGACATCATAATGGTATCCTAATATAGTGTGGATACAGGAGTAGTCTGTTCTACAATGATGACATCATAATGGTATCCTAATATAGTGTGGATATAGGAGTAGTCTGTTCTACAATGATGACATCATAATGGTATCCTAATATAGTGTGGATACAGGAGTAGTCTGTTCTACAATGATGACATCATAATGGTATCCTAATATAGTGTGGATACAGGAGTAGTCTGTTCTACAATGATGACATCATAATGGTATCCTAATATAGTGTGGATACAGGAGTAGTCTGTTCTACAATGATGACATCGTTATGGTATCCTAATATAGTGTGGATACAGGAGTAGACTGTTCTACAATGATGACATCATAATGGTATCTTGTCACGACTTCTGCCGAAGTTGTTGCCTCTCCTTGTTCGGGCGGTGCTCGGCGTTCGACGTCACCGGTCTTCGAGCCATCATTGATCCTTTTTTCATTTTCCATTGGTTTTGTCTTGTCTTTTCCACACACCTCTTTTCAATCCCGTTCATTACCTGTTGTGTATTTAACCCTCTGTTTCCCCTCATGTCTTTGTCAGAGATTGTTTTATTGTCAGTGTAGTGTGTTTGTTGTATAGGTGCGCGTCGGGTCCTCGTACCCATGTTTGTTTGTTTATGTACGTTTAGTGTTATGGATCATACTCCGTGGACTTTATTAAAAGACTCCATCCTAAACTCCATTTGACTCTCCTGCACCTGACTTCCCTGCCACCTATTATACCTATGCATGACAGCTCTCCCTCCACTAACAACCACTCATCCTCTTCTCCTGTTCAACTCATTTGCCACCACACTGAAAAGGACTTTACATACATACCTCTGTGCCCATTTCAGAGCATCATCATCCATCCAAATCCTCAGCTGGATGCCTAAAATGTGAGAAATGTATACAAGATGCTACAGTAGTGTGTGTGTGTGTGTGTGTGTGTGTGTGTGTGTGTGTGTGTGTGTGTGTGTGTGTGTGTGTGCAGTGGCGGATTTAGTTTAGGCAACATGGGCAGCCGCCCAGGATGGCATCTTGCTGGTGGCAGCACGGGACACCCGCACACAAACATATTTTGGAATGGTGACATTTTTTTGACATATTTTGGAATGGTGACATTTTGGTGACATATTTTGGAATGGTGACACATTTGCACGATCGGTGTTCTATCAATTATATCATGTCACCGTGTGGGACTGTGGGTCAATTAATTACCTCTGGAAGCCCGAGGTAGGGGGGCGGGGGGATCTATCAAATAGCGCACCTCTAACTTTGTACAGTACTAATGCGATCAGTAAAATCAGTCACACTACGAAATGGGGGTTCACCCAGGGAGCCATACCAGCTAGAACCACCACTGTGTGTGTGTGTGCGTGTTAATATGTGTGTGTGTGTGTGTGTGTTAATGTGTGTGTGTGTGTGTGTGTGTGTGTGTGTGTGTGTGTGTGTGTGTGTGTGTGTGTGTGTGTGTGTGTGTGTGTGTGTGTGTGTGTGTGTGTTAATATGTGTGTGTGTGTGCGCGTGTTAATGTGTGTGTGTGTGTGTGTGCATGTTAATATGTGTGTGTGTGTGTTAATGTGTGTGTGTGTGCGTGTTAATATGTGTGTGTGTGTGCGCGTGTTAATGTGTGTGTGTGTGTGTGCGTGTTAATATGTGTGTGTGTGTGTGTGTGTTAATGTGTGTGTGTGCGTGTTAATATGTGTGTGTGTGTTAATGTGTGTGTGTGTGCGTTAATGTGTGTGTGTGTGTGTTAATGTGTGTGTGTGTGTTAATGTGTGTGTGTGTGCGTTAATGTGTGTGTGTGTGCGTTAATGTGTGTGTGTGTGTGTGTGTGTGTGTGTGTGTGTGTGTGTGTGTGTGTGTGTGTGTGTGTGTGTTAATGTGTGTGTTAATGTGTGTGTGTGTGTGTGCGTTAATGTGTGTGTGTGTGTGTGTTAATGTGTGTGTGTGTGTGTGTGTGTTAATGTGTGTGTGTGTGTTAATGTGTGTGTGTGTGTGTGTGTGTGTGTGTGTGTGTGTTAATGTGTGTGTGTGTGTGTGTGTGTTAATGTGTGTGTGTGTGTTAATGTGTGTGTGTGTGTGTGCGTGTTAATATGTGTGTGAAATTAGCTGACTTTGTGATCTGTAAAACTGTGGGGTCATCAAAATAATACTATTATTTTTTACCTCGATGCCTCTGTACATTCATAACAAGAAGATGGTAATTTAATCTCAATGGTTAGCTGATGAAAATGAATAGAAAAGCCTTAAAAGCGCATTAATAATAGGACTACATTTAACCCAATTGGTAACACAAATAACGCAGGGAAAAGTCAAGATCATAGTCAGGCTGTTGTTTGTCAAATCCAGATTAAATATAGGTCTTCATTTGTATGAAATCTGTAGGCGATTATGGGCTAAATCAAACGCTTTCGTCAAGTGATCTGTGATCAAAAGAGGTGTTTTCGGTTCCGTTTAGTCTGAGGTTATGCGCGAGAACGCAACAGCACTGAAAATGAATAGCCGGATTCAATGAGATTCCCCTGAACAAAAAAAAGTGTATCTGTTAAGCTGTTCGGTCTATGCACAGACCCATACAGATGATATCTTTCTGGTCTTGCTGTAGGCAGAGCCTACCACTAATGTTCTAGATTGCGGAGCATTTAAAATAAACCAACCACATGTTCCTGTGATGTAGAGGCTGAGCAGGACCTGCGATAGGCTGGTAGACTCATTTCGTTCCGAGTTCAACAGTCGTCTTCAACACACTGAAGAGATTTCCGAGTTGTTTTGAGTGCACCACTAGAGACCTCTGACCACTGGTTACCTCCAACAAAGAAGCTCTTGTCCATATTGATGTGAGAAATAGGCATATCAACACAGTGGCTAGCTGCAAATCAGCCTAACTAGCCTAATATTTTGTATTGAGGCGATAGGCCTATTTTAGCTAAATCGACAAATTGAATTGATTAGATTACTCTGGCAATGAAACATATTTTTGACAAAATCATGCACAAGGTCTCTAGTGGTGCATTCAAAACAACTCGGAAATCTGTGACTTCCAACTTCAGTGTGTTGAAGACGACTGTTGAACTCGGAACGAAACGAGCTCAAGACTTGGAAAAATAGGTTAGAAACAGTCATCCAACTCGGAATTCCAATTCAGAAACTCGAGCATCTTTCTCTGACCTGAAAATCACTGATGTCATGATTTGACCTATCCCCCCAGAGTTCCCAGTTTACCGGTTTTAACAGACACAATCACTGTCACCATGTAATCCTTAGGCTATACATGCACATGTAGACGTTTTTAAGACACTCATGGTAATAATAAATAAATAAACTTACAAGCAAACTGATACGTGACGTGTACGTGTCACTCGACGTGAACACTACATCTACATGACGTGTACGTGTCACTCGACGTGAACACTACATCTACATGACGTGTACGTGTCACTCGACGTGAACACTACATCTACATGACGTGTACGTGTCACTCGACGTGAACACTACATCTACATGACGTGTACGTGTCACTCGACGTGAACACTACATCTACATGACGTGTACGTGTCACTCGACCTGAACACTACATCTACATGACGTGTACGTGTCACTCGACGTGAACACTACATCTACATGACGTGTACGTGTCACTCGACCTGAACACTACATCTACATGACGTGTACGTGTCACTCGACATGAACGCGTCGGCAGTTTGATGCCTTAGAACAAAACTTGTCTCCATTGATGTTAATTCATGGTGGTATTTTATGGCGCTAGGAAGACGTTAGGTGACTTGAGGGTAGGTATCAGTAGCTTAACAAGAATGAATTCTGGCACTTATCACCCCCCATAATGGAGAGAGTGGAACCAGAAATTCCACCTTTATATCATCACCAATGGCATCTCAGGAAAATCTGAAAAAGTTAAATGTGCCACATTCCTGCACGTAGCCGAAGATTATGCAATCAAGGTATTCACTACTTTTGATTTTGACGATGTTGATGATTTGAATGAGTTAAAATAGCTTTTCCAGAACATATTGTGAGCCAAGAAAAAATCTGACGTAACTGAGACATGTCTTTTGTTATGAGTACAAACAGTCACCTGATGCTTACGTGACAGATCTAAGTCATTTACCGATTCACTGACACGGGACAGACGTGTGTGGAGACACGGGACAGACGTGTGTTTGGAGACACGGGACAGACGTGTGTTTGGAGACACGGGACAGACGTGTGTTTGGAGACACGGGACAGACGTGTGTTTGGAGACACGGGACAGACGTGTGTTTGGAGACACGGGACAGACGTGTGTTTGGAGACACGGGACAGACGTGTGTTTGGAGACACGGGACAGACGTGTGTTTGGAGACACGGGACAGACGTGTGTTTGGAGACACGGGACAGACGTGTGTGGAGACACGGGACAGACGTGTGTTTGGAGACACGGGACAGACGTGTGTGGAGACACGGGACAGACGTGTGTTTGGAGACACGGGACAGACGTGTGTGGAGACACGGGACAGACGTGTGTGGAGACACGGGACAGACGTGTGTTTGGAGACACGGGACAGACGTGTGTGGAGACACGGGACAGACGTGTGTTTGGAGACACGGGACAGACGTGTGTTTGGAGACACGGGACAGACGTGTGTTTGGAGACACGGGACAGACGTGTGTTTGGAGACACGGGACAGACGTGTGTTTGGAGACACGGGACAGACGTGTGTTTGGAGACACGGGACAGACGTGTGTTTGGAGACACGGGACAGACGTGTGTGGAGACACGGGACAGACGTGTGTTTGGAGACACGGGACAGACGTGTGTTTGGAGACACGGGACAGACGTGTGTTTGGAGACACGGGACAGACGTGTGTTTGGAGACACGGGACAGATGTGTGTTTGGAGACACGGGACAGACGTGTGTTTGGAGACACGGGACAGACGTGTGTTTGGAGACACGGGACAGACGTGTGTTTGGAGACACTTTGGAGACACGGGACAGACGTGTGTTTGGAGACACGGGACAGACGTGTGTTTGGAGACACGGGACAGACGTGTGTTTGGAGACACGGGACAGACGTGTGTTTGGAGACACGGGACAGACGTGTGTTTGGAGACACGGGACAGACGTGTGTGGAGACACGGGACAGACGTGTGTTTGGAGACACGGGACAGACGTGTGTTTGGAGACACGGGACAGACGTGTGTTTGGAGACACGGGACAGACGTGTGTTTGGAGACACGGGACAGACGTGTGTGGAGACACGGGACAGACGTGTGTTTGGAGACACGGGACAGACGTGTGTTTGGAGACACGGGACAGACGTGTGTTTGGAGACACGGGACAGACGTGTGTTTGGAGACACGGGACAGACGTGTGTGGAGACATGGGACAGACGTGTGTGGAGACATGGTTGTGTGTTAAAGCGAGGAAGGCCTGAAACCAGACTCCCAAAAGGTCAGAGCAAAAAAATAGAAATGCCAGAGCCAGAGGACAAAGCAGAGGTTCATGGGAATGTTGCAGTATCTCACAAAGTTCACCCCAAATCTCTCAGATGTCAACGCACCACTGACACAACTGCTGGAAGGAGACTTTCAGTTGGCACTTGGGAGTCTTCGGAGGAAATAAAGCTTTGAATGCTTGAAAACACTCGTCAGCAAATGTGCTAAAGTACAACGATGTGATAAAAAACAAAACTGTGACACTATCTTGTAGATGCAAGCTCACAGAAGGCTTGGGAGGGTCAGGATCCCTCACAGACTGTCAAAAGAGATACGCTAAAACTGAAGAAGACCTATTGGTGATTGGGTTTGGCTGTGAGAAGTTTCATCAGTACCTGTAT
This sequence comes from Oncorhynchus keta, assembly GCF_023373465.1. Taxonomy (NCBI): domain Eukaryota; kingdom Metazoa; phylum Chordata; class Actinopteri; order Salmoniformes; family Salmonidae; genus Oncorhynchus; species Oncorhynchus keta. Next base: position 27,077,469 of record NC_068423.1, read on the forward strand.
GGAAACCTAGATCCGGGTGGAGTCGGACCACAAGCCCTTGGAAACAATCGTCAAGAAGTCGCTCCAGAAGGCACAGACGTACGGTCTACATGTGACAATACAAACCAGGAAGGGAGATGCACATCGCTGATGCACTGAGCCGAGCATACCTGATGAGGAAAGGAGCTGAGTGTAGAGGAAAGGAGCTGAGTGTAGAGGAAAGGAGCTGAGTGTAGAGGGAAGCATACCTGATGAGGAAAGGAGCTGAGTGTAGAGGAAAGGAGCTGAGTGTAGAGGAAAGGAGCTGAGTGTAGAGGGAAGCAGTGTGGTGAGGAAAGGAGCTGAGTGTAGAGGGAAGCATACCTGATGAGGAAAGGAGCTGAGTGTAGAGGAAAGGAGCTGAGTGTAGAGGAAAGGAGCTGAGTGTAGAGGGAAGCAGTGTGGTGAGGAAAGGAGCTGAGTGTAGAGGGAAGCATACCTGATGAGGAAAGGAGCTGAGTGTAGAGGGAAGGAAAGGAGCTGAGTGTAGAGGGAAGGAAAGGAGCTGAGTAGAGGGAAGGAAAGGAGCTGAGTGTAGAGGGAAGCAGTGTGGTGAGGAAAGGAGCTGAGTGTAGAGGGAAGCATACCTGATGAGGAAAGGAGCTGAGTGTAGAGGGAAGGAAAGGAGCTGAGTAGAGGGAAGGAAAGGAGCTGAGTGTAGAGGGAAGCAGTGTGGTGAGGAAAGGAGCTGAGTGTAGAGGGAAGCATACCTGATGAGGAAAGGAGCTGAGTGTGGAGGGAACCAGTGTGGTGAGGAAAGGAGCTGAGTGTAGAGGGAAGCAGTGTGGTGAGGAAAGGAGCTGAGTGTGGAGTGAAGTAATGTGGTGAGGAAGATTGCCTTCAAGTATAAAAAAAAACAATATACTCTGGTGGCTCAGAAATTGAATCTCAGGAGAGTGAGAATGAATTACTTGTGGTGCCGTGAAGACCGCTGAGTTCAGGCTTTGTCCCAATGATGGCAAAGATGATTCTGGCCCAGCGGAAGTGAGATTGTGGTGCGAATGTATCCGTTTATTCTGCCTAATCAATATGTGGTGTCAGATTGGGTGGAGAAGTGATTGGGGTCTGGTGAATCGGTGAAAGTAACTCCACGTGGACTCTAAGAGAAGGTCATGAAATTTAGTCCGGCCTAACTATTGTCATGATAAAACGCTGCCAGCCTCATGGTAATTGGCCGTTAATTAACTTTAACATGTTTGGAAAATCCAGACCTCCTCGTATAAAAGCTGCTTTCGGGAACTTCGACATTTAAGAAATAAATAAATACATTTAATATACGCCATCGCAATAAATTGTTTATTTAGTTTTAGCAGATATAAAAGAAACATCATGACATGAAGAACATTTATTTAGGAAGAACAGAATATGGGTTGACTATAGTCTATAGTAGACCTCTACACCATGTTATAGTCTATAGTAGACCTCTACACCATGTTATAGTCTATAGTAGACCTCTATACCATGTTATAGTCTATAGTAGACCTCTACACCATGTTATAGTCTATAGTAGACCTCTACACCTTGTTATAGTCTATAGTAGACCTCTACACCATGTTATAGTCTATAGTAGACCTCTACACCATGTTATAGTCTATAGTAGACCTCTACACCTTGTTATAGTCTATAGTAGACCTCTACACCATGTTATAGTCTATAGTAGACCTCTACACCATGTTATAGTCTATAGTAGACCTCTACACCATGTTATAGTCTATAGTAGACCTCTACACCTTGTTATAGTCTATAGTAGACCTCTACACCATGTTATAGTCTATAGTAGACCTCTACACCATGTTATAGTCTATAGTAGACCTCTACACCATGTTATAGTCTATAGTAGACCTCTACACCTTGTTATAGTCTATAGTAGACCTCTACACCATGTTATAGTCTATAGTAGACCTCTACACCATGTTATAGTCTATAGTAGACCTCTACACCATGTTATAGTCTATAGTAGACCTCTACACCATGTTATAGTCTATAGTAGACCTCTACACCTTGTTATAGTCTATAGTAGACCTCTACACCATGTTATAGTCTATAGTAGACCTCTACACCATGTTATAGTCTATAGTAGACCTCTACACCATGTTATAGTCTATAGTAGACCTCTACACCATGTTATAGTCTATAGTAGACCTGGCTATACACCATGTTATAGTCTATAGTAGACCTCTACACCATGTTATAGTCTATAGTAGACCTCTACACCATGTTGTAGTCTATAGTAGACCTCTACACCATGTTATAGTCTATACTAGACCTCTACACCATGTTATAGTCTATAGTAGACCTCTACACCATCTTATAGTCTATAGTAGACCTCTACACCATGTTATAGTCTATAGTAGACCTCTACACCATGTTATAGTCTATAGTAGACCTCTACACCATGTTATAGTCTATAGTAGACCTCTACACCATGTTATAGTCTATAGTAGACCTCTATACCATGTTATAGTCTATAGTAGACCTCTACACCATGTTATAGTCTATAGTAGACCTCTACACCATGTTGTAGTCTATAGTAGACCTCTACACCATGTTATAGTCTATAGTAGACCTCTACACCATGTTATAGTCTATAGTAGACCTCTACACCATGTTATAGTCTATAGTAGACCTCTACACCATGTTATAGTCTATAGTAGACCTCTACACCATGTTATAGTCTATAGTAGACCTCTACACCTTGTTATAGTCTGTATTAGACCTCTACACCATGTTATAGTCTACAGTAGACCTCTACACCATGTTATAGTCTGTAGTAGACCTCTACACCATGTTATAGTCTATAGTAGACCTCTACACCATGTTATAGTCTATAGTAGACCTCTACACCATGTTATAGTCTATAGTAGACCTCTACACCGTGTTATAGTCTATAGTAGACCTATACACCTTGTTATAGTCTGTATTAGACCTCTACACCATGTTATAGTCTATAGTAGACCTCTACACCATGTTATAGTCTATAGTAGACCTCTACACCATGTTATAGTCTATAGTAGACCTGGCTATACACCATGTTATAGTCTATAGTAGACCTCTACACCATGTTATAGTCTATAGTAGACCTCTACACCATGTTATAGTCTATAGTAGACCTCTACACCATGTTATAGTCTATAGTAGACCTCTATACCATGTTATAGTCTATAGTAGACCTCTACACCATGTTATAGTCTATAGTAGACCTCTACACCATGTTATAGTCTATAGTAGACCTCTACACCATGTTATAGTCTATAGTAGACCTCTACACCATGTTATAGTCTATAGTAGACCTCTACACCATGTTATAGTCTATAGTAGACCTCTACACCATGTTATAGTCTATAGTAGACCTGGCTATACACCATGTTGTAGTCTATAGTAGACCTCTACACCATGTTATAGTAGACCTCTACAGACCTGTTATAGCTATCTCTACACCATGTTATAGTCTATAGTAGACCTCTACACCATGTTATAGTCTATAGTAGACCTCTACACCATGTTATAGTCTATAGTAGACCTCTACACCATGTTATAGTCTATAGTAGACCTCTACACCATGTTATAGTCTATAGTAGACCTCTACACCATGTTATAGTCTATAGTAGACCTCTACACCATGTTATAGTCTATAGTAGACCTCTACACCATGTTATAGTCTATAGTAGACCTCTACACCATGTTATAGTCTATAGTAGACCTCTACACCATGTTATAGTCTATAGTAGACCTCTACACCATGTTATAGTCTATAGTAGACCTCTACACCATGTTATAGTCTATAGTAGACCTCTACACCATGTTATAGTCTATAGTAGACCTCTACACCATGTTATAGTCTATAGTAGACCTCTACACCTTGTTATAGTCTATAGTAGACCTCTGCACCATGTTATAGTCTATAGTAGACCTCTACACCATGTTATAGTCTATAGTAGACCTCTACACCATGTTATAGTCTATAGTAGACCTCTACACCATGTTATAGTCTATAGTAGACCTCTACACCATGTTATAGTCTATAGTAGACCTCTACACCATGTTATAGTCTATAGTAGACCTCTACACCATGTTATAGTCTATAGTAGACCTCTACACCTTGTTATAGTCTATAGTAGACCTCTGCACCATGTTATAGTCTATAGTAGACCTCTACACCATGTTATAGTCTATAGTAGACCTCTACACCATGTTATAGTCTATAGTAGACCTCTACACCATGTTATAGTCTATAGTAGACCTCTACACCTTGTTATAGCCTGTAGTAGACCTCTACACCATGTTATAGTCTATAGTAGACAACAGTAGACAATGTGGAGGCTATATACAGGGGAGGGGGGGTGATGTGGAGGCTATATACAGGGGAGGGGGTGATGTGGAGGCTATATACAGGGGGGTGATGTGGAGGCTATATACAGGGGGGGTGATGTGGAGGCTATATACAGGGGGTACCGGTACAGAGTCAATGTGGAGGCTATATACAGCGTGTTACGGTACAGAGTCAATGTGGAGGCTATATACAGGGTATTACGGTACAGAGTCAATGTGGAGGCTATATACAGGGGGTACTGGTACAGAGTCAATGTGGAGGCTTTATACAGGCTGTACTGGTACAGAGTCAATGTGGAGGCTATATACAGGGGGTACCGGTACAGAGTCAATGTGGAGGCTATATACAGGGTGTTACGGTACAGAGTCAATGTGGAGGCTATATACAGGGTATTACGGTACAGAGTCAATGTGGAGGCTATATACAGGGGGTACTGGTACAGAGTCAATGTGGAGGCTTTATACAGGCTGTACTGGTACAGAGTCAATGTGGAGGCTATATACAGGGGGTACCGGTACAGAGTCAATGTGGAGGCTATATACAGGGTGTTACGGTACAGAGTCAATGTGGAGGCTATATACAGGGTATTACGGTACAGAGTCAATGTGGAGGCTATATACAGGGTATTATGGTACAGAGTCAATGTGGAGGCTATATACAGGGTGTTACGGTACCGAGTCAATGTGGAGGCTATATACAGGGTGTTATGGGTATTACGGTACAGAGTCAATGTGGAGGCTATATACAGGGGGTACCGGTACAGAGTCAATGTGGAGGCTATATACAGGGTGTTACGGTACAGAGTCAATGTGGAGGCTATATACAGGGTATTACGGTACAGAGTCAATGTGGAGGCTATATACAGGGTGTTACGGTACAGAGTCGATGTGGAGGCTATATACAGGGTGTTACGGTACAGAGTCAATGTGGAGGCTATATACAGGGTGTTACGGTACAGAGTCGATGTGGAGGCTATATACAGGGTATTACGGTACAGAGTCAATGTGGAGGCTATATACAGGGGGTACTGGTACAGAGTCAATGTGGAGGCTATATACAGGGTGTTACGGTACAGAGTCAATGTGGAGGCTATATACAGGGTATTACGGTACAGAGTCAATGTGGAGGCTATATACAGGGTGTTACGGTACAGAGTCGATGTGGAGGCTATATACTATATATATATATAACAGGTAATGAATGGGATTACTACCCTCTGTAGTGCCTTGCGGTCAGAGGCCGAGCAGTTCCCATACCAGGTAGTGATGCAACCCGTCTTCACAACTGCCTTAGTGTGTTTGGACCATGATAGTTTGTTGGTGATGTGTACATCAATGAACTTGAAGCTCTCAACCTGCTCCACTGCAGCCCAGTTGATGAGAATGGGAGCTTACTCGGTCCTCCTTTTCCTGTAGTCCACAATCATCTCCTTTTGTCTTGATCACGTTGAGGTAGTGGTTGTTGTCCTGGCACCACACGGCCGGGTTTCTGCCCTCTTCCAACAAGCTTTCCTGCTGGTTCATTCAATCAAATGGGGTCATTTTACTTCACACATCAACCACTGTTTGAGGAGCCTGCAGCCTCTAGCCGCACGACAGATATTCCAAAACTCCAAAGTTCCTGCAGCTACCCATAATTAAATTGTTGACCGCCCCTCGCTCTGCACGCTGGAGAAAGGAATGAGGGTCGAGAGAGAAGGAGATTGGAAACGCACGGTGGAGATATTCTGTTAGGAAAAGTAATGTCGGCGTCTTCATTTTGAAAATATAAACCATTCCCTGTTACTTGGCGATTCAAAATCAAATACAAATTTTACTCAGTAAGCCGCACTCTCTGTCTCTCTCTCTCTCTCTCTCTCTGTGTCTGTCTCTCTCTCTCTCTCTCTCTCTCTCTCTCTCTCTCTCTCTCTCTCTCTCTGTGTCTCTCTGTCTCATTTTCCTACCTCATTATGCCATCTATTTTGTGAAGTGCACCAGTCCCTCCTGCAGCAAAGCACCCCCACAACATGATGCTTCACGGTTGGGATGGTGTTCTTCGGCTTGCAAGCCTCCCCCTTTTTCCTCCAAACATAACAATGGTCATTATGGCCAAACAGTTCTATTTTTGTTTCATCAGACCAGAGGACATTTCTCCAAAAAGTACGATCTTTGTCCCCATGTGCAGTTGCAAACCGTAGTCTGGCTTTTTTTTATGGTGGTTTTGGAGCAGTGGCTTCTTCCTTGCTGAGCAGCCCTTCAGGTTATGTCGATATAGGACTCGTTTTACTGTGGATAGCTGTGGATATAGATACTTTTGTACCTGTTTCCTCTGTACACCTATATAGATATTCCATTAAAAATCATCCGTTTCCAGCTACAATAGTCATTTACAACATTAACAATGTCTACACTGTATTTCTGATCAATATGATGTTATTTAATGGACAAAAAAAAATGCTTTTCTTTCAAAAGCAAGGACATTTTTAAGTGACCCCAAACTTTTGAACGGAAGTGTACATTTTGAACCACTAACCAGTCAATGGGCGGCAGGGTAGCCTAGTGGTTAGAGCGTTGGACTCGTAACTGGAAGGTTGCAAGTTCAAATCCCCAAGCTGACAAGGTACAAATCTAGGCAGTTAACCCACTATGCCGTCATTGAAAATAAGTATTTCTCCTTAACTGACTTGCTGAAGATTGATTGTTAATTCCAAGTTAAAATAAATAAAAATAAAAGCTCATGTAAGAAGCTAATCCATCAAGTCAATAGATTAAGGAATAATTCCAATGATGTCATATCAATGTTTTCAAACATTCAGTCACTTTTTGTCAGATCGTTTGCTAAACCTGTCAACCAATATGGGCACAGTCAGAATGTGGACGAGACGAACAACGCATGTTAGAACCAGGTGTAAACGTGGCATTAGAAAAAGCCGGACCCAGAAGTATTATTCAGTCCCTGTAAGAGAACCCTTTTTGGTTCCAGGTAAGGTAAGAATCTCTCTGTGAGCTTAATTTAGTACTTAATAAATTGGCTAAATTTGTTTAAATTCACATTTCTTTAAACGGGGTACATTTTAAACAATCAATCTTTAGATACTTTAAGATTGGTCATGAAGGCGCAGAAATGCTAATACAGGTACCATTGATTTGCATGGGATTTGTGCCACAAATGCTAAAAGGTTAGCATTTAAAACAGTGGCCAGGTTCCAACTAATCCCAAACGTGTTTGATGGGGTTGAGGTCAGGGCTCTGTGCAGACCAGTCAAGTTCTTCCACACCGGTGTCGACAAGCGCTTGACGGTCCTGTTCTGAGAGCTTGTGTGGCCTACCACTTTCCGGCTGAGTCGTCAACAACTTACAGTTGACCGAATCAGCTCTGGCAGGGAAGACATTTTAACAAACTGACTTGTTGGAAAGGTGGCATCGTATGACGGTGCCACGTTGAAAGTCACTGAGCTCTTCAGTTTGGCCATTCTACCGCCAATGTTTGTCTATGGAGATTACATGGCTGTGTGCTCCATTTTATACAACTGTCAGCAACGGGTGTGGCCGAAATAGCCGAATCTACTAATTTGAAGGGGTGTCCACATACCTTTTGATAGAGCTCAAGATAATACAAGATAATTAAGTGACACATTAAAGGACCTCTGTTCAGTCTGGATCGCTGAAGCCTGTTAGAAATGGAAAGGGCATTTTCCCATTCAGTTGACATATCCAGCGTTTAACCCTGAATGCAGTCTCCGCTAAAAGCGGGAACATTACCTTTAAATGTCAATCACGCTGTAAAGCTGAACTTCCTGGATGTGGATAGAACAGAACCTAATCATTCTTCTCAACTAAAATCCCCATTGAAAGTGCAGTCTCCACTAAAATCTCCCACGACAAAAAAAAAAAAAACGACAGGAGGTTCTCGTTAAACTAGGAAATATAATTTATTGCATAAAAATTATATTTAGTTACAGTTGAGAAGGCTAGAGGCTTATTTACAATTGGTAGTTTACAGATTTAAAATGAAAACAGTTGGTAGTTTACAGATTTAAAATGAAAACAGTTGGTAGTTTACAGATTTAAAATGAAAACAGTTGGTAGTTTACAGATTTAAAATGAAAACAAACGTATCACTGAATTCTGTTTTTTTTGTTTTGTTTTTCTCATAACAAACGACACGGGTTCGGTTCACAATCAAAAGCTTATTTCTTGTTACTCTTTGACCAGACAGCAATGTGGAGGAGTCAGACGCAGGTACAGGTATCACCCTTATGGGCGCAGCCATCGAGCGTCAACTGTCTCCCACTCCAGGCGAAAGATTGGACCAGAATCCAGGCGATACACAACATAACATCTTATCTGAAGTAATCACAACAGCCTCTATAACACCTGCATCACACAGTTCAAGGTTTAGGAGAGAGAGAACAGTACTCAGTAGTACTCAGTAGTACTTCAGTAGTACTTCAGTACTATTTCAGGGTTCCACGGACTTTGTTCCAGATGTCTTTTTCAGTTGGACAGGATCCTAAAAGGTTCATCATTATTGTCCTCTTCCTCCTCGTCGCCATCTTGTTTTTATTCGTCCCCAGAGCGTGCTTTACTGAGCAGTGAGCAGTGATTATGTCCTTTTGTCGCTTGCCGTAGCTCTGTATTCCACAGTCAGCACTTCTGATCCAGTTAGCTGTCGTTACTCAACATGTGCTTTTCTTTTCTTTAAAAAAAAAAAGTCATTTACAACCGTCTCAGTGAGAACTTACCCCTTCAACCCTGTTTCTATAGGCCCTGATCTGAAAAATATACATTTATTTCAGGGATTTTTGTACTTGAACAGCACATTGCTTGTGCACAAAGAGAAGACATAGAAAGGTTGAGATATGAGTAACACACAGACAGAAGGATTAAATCAATTGTTGCCCGTTTCTGTTGCAGAAGAGAGATGACAATAGAACATACTGCTGTGCTTTGGTTTCTGCCGTCTCAGAGAACAGGGTTCATTCCCAGATGGCACCCTATTCCCTATATAGTGCACTACTTTAGACCAGGACTGGCACCCTATTCCCTATATAGTGCACTACTTTAGACCAGGACTGGCACCCTATTCCCTATATAGTACACTACTTTAGACCAGGACTGGCACTCTATTCCCTATATAGTGCACTACTTTAAACCAGGACTGGCACTCTATTCCCTATTATAGTGCACTACTTTAGACCAGAGCCCTATGGCACCCTATTCCCTACATAGTGCACTACTTTAGACCAGAGCCCTATGGCACTCTATTCCCTATATAGTGCACTACTTTAAACCAGAGCCCTATGGCACTCTATTCCCTATATAGTGCACTACTTTAACCCAGAGCCCTATGGCACTCTATTCCCTACATAGTGCACTACTTTAGACCAGAGCCCTATGGCACCCTATTCCCTATATAGTGCACTACTTTAACCCAGAGCCCTATGGCACTCTATTCCCTATATAGTGCACTACTTTAACCCAGAGCCCTATGGCACTCTATTCCCTATATAGTGCACTACTTTAACCCAGAGCCCTATGGCACTCTATTCCCTATATAGTGCACTACTTTAACCCAGAGCCCTATGGCACTCTATTCCCTATATAGTGCACTACTTTCAACCAGGGTCCTTATGACCCAAAGTAGTGCACTATACAGGGTCCTCAAACTCCACTCTGGGCCTCTAAGCCAGTTCCACTGCTATTCTTTTCATTGGTCCCTTCTAATCTGGGACTGAATGTCAAACCGAACACGGTTTGACACGTTGAGCACTCGATAGCTGCGTTCAAGAGTCCACCGAGTGAATGTAAAACGCTAGGGCTCTACTGCGAACTTCAGAGGCCTCTATCAAGTGGGCATCCTATGTCGACTCGGCGCCCATGGCAACAATGGCAGCAACTTCTTAGCATGTTACCTAGCAACAACAGTCTACTTTGACCTACAAATAAAAAAAATATAAAATAGTCTGAATAAATCAAGATATCAAGAAATCTGTATTTCATTTTTGAAGTTTAATTTCGAGGTGGTCTTAGTTGTTTAGTGCATTTCTGAAGTTTGATCAGATCACTTCATATAAAACGAAAAAGAAGCTAACAAACCAGCTAGTTCAACACTAAATGATAAATGCTAAAAGCTAGTAGTAACTTTATTTCATCACAATTAACACGTTTGAATGAAGCAGAAAAACAGCTAGCTCTGTCCTGTGTCAGCATCATCTCACTGCTCATTTTGGCCAAAACGTTTTGAGAGTCGACTGTTCACTATCGAACACAAGAGCAAGTGGCCACTCGATAAAGGGCTTAGGGGCCCAAGTGTTCGTTTTGAGATTCAGCCTGGGTCTGATTTTTAGACCTGGGACACCAGTTGTGTTCAATTAATAATCAGGTAGAACAGAAAACGAGCAGGCTCCGGACCTCGCTGGGTCAGAGTTCAAAAACCTGATATAGGGAATAGGGTACCATTTGGAATAGATACTCAAGAAGTTAACACATTTCTTTCTTTCTTTCATTCTTTCTTTCTTTCTTTCTTTCTTTCTTTCTTTCTTTCTTTCTTTCTTTCTTTCTTTCTTTCTTTCTTTCTCGTTTCTATAATCCTAATAGAAGTATAAAGTAATGACAACATTGTTAATGAAGACAGCATCCAGACAACCTGCTGTGTTTTAGACAGTAACGATTGGAAACAAAAAAAATATTCTGACGATGCACGAAGTAACAGGAAGACCCTGACCTGAAAGCAGGCGGCTGAAAACAGGCAGAAACAAGCGTGATAGTAACACGAAGACCCTGACCTGAAAGCAGGCGGCTGAAAACAGGCAGAAACAAGCGTGATAGTAACACGAAGACCCTGACCTGAAAGCAGGCGGCTGAAAACAGGCAGAAACAAGCGTGATAGTAACACGAAGACCCTGACCTGAAAGCAGGCGGCTGAAAACAGGCAGAAACAAGCGTGATATTAACACGAAGACCCTGACCTGAAAGCAGGCGGCTGAAAACAGGCAGAAACAAGCGTGATAGTAACACGAAGACCCTGACCTGAAAGCAGGCGGCTGAAAACAGGCAGAAACAAGCGTGATATTAACACGAAGACCCTGACCTGAAAGCAGGCGGCTGAAAACAGGCAGAAGCAAGCATGATAATAACACGAAGACCCTGACCTGAAAGCAGGCGGCTGAAAACAGGCAGAAACAAGCGTGATATTAACACGAAGACCCTGACCTGAAAGCAGGCGGCTGAAAACAAGCAGAAACAAGCATGATAGTAACACGAAGGAGGATAAGGTAAGACAGAGAGACAGAAAGAGAGATTCGGATGGAAAGCTAGAAACAGGTAATTGGAGGGATAAAAATAGCGAAGAGGAAAAAGCTTGAGGTGAAGTTTATAATCCATTGCCGCCAATTGTTCAATACAAGGCTACATTAACCTGCAAATATACAACATCTGCCCAATCACAGCAAAGCAGAATGTCAACACAGTAGATCAGATTTTCACCAGAACTCATTTTGTTTTTACGGAATACAGTTGACTACTTTGATAAGAGTATATACACACAGTATTGGAAAAATACAAATCATATTAAGCAAACATTTGTTTTGTTATCAACAATTGGATCTTTTCTCCTTTGTCTCCGTGTGTTCTGTAACTCTCCAATGTGGTCTTCTTCTAGAATCAAACACAAATCAAACGCAATAGGGCCTAATTTAATATAATTCAATTGATTGATTTCTTTATATGAACTGTATCTCAGTCAAATCGTTGAAATTGTTGCTTGTTTCATTTATATTTTTGTTCAGTGAACTTTTGATTAGTGTCCAGAGTGACAACAGCAACAACAGAGGACATTGTTGAGATTGTAGGCTACAGCTAGCCAGGGTTACTATAAGTACAGCTGGCTTGGCTTCTCTTGGTGGAATGATCTAGAACGTGTGCAATAGCCAATTTCACCGTAGTAGTCTTTCAGTAGTCTTTCTCCACTGTGGTGTAACGACTAAGTAACCGTCATAAAAAACACAACCGAGAAAACAGAGCCGTTCTCGATCGCTTAACAGCGATGACGTCACATACGTGATGATGTCATTTAAACAGCGATGAACATCGTATAACGGTAATGACATAAACAAACGAGATAAAAATATCTAATTTTTTTAAAGAAAGAAAGAAAAGGAAAAAAAGAAAAACAATCCACAACTATGAATAATAACTTAATAAGAAAGATAAAAAGCATTCACTACTGGAAACGTAACCAGATACAGGGTGGACCAGAAACAGGGTGGACCAGAAACAGGGTTGACCAGAAACAGGGTGGACCAGATACAGGGTGGACCAGAAACAGGGTGGACCAGAAACAGGGTGGACCAGAAACAGGGTTGACCAGAAACAGGGTGGACCAGATACAGGGTGGACCAGAAACAGGGTGGACCAGAAACAGGGTGGACCAGAAACAGGGTTGACCAGAAACAGGGTTGACCAGAAACAGGGTGGACCAGAAACAGGGTTGACCAGAAACAGGGTGGACCAGAAACAGGGTTGACCAGAAACAGGGTGGACCAGAAACAGGGTGGACCAGAAACAGGGTTGACCAGAAACAGGGTGGACCAGAAACAGGGTTGACCAGATACAGGGTTGACTAGAAACAGGGTGGACCAGAAACAGGGTTGACCAGAAACAGGGTTGACCAGAAACAGGGTTGACCAGATACAGGGTTGACCAGAAACAGGGTGGACCAGAAACAGGGTTGACCAGATACAGGGTTGACCAGAAACAGGGTGGACCAGATACAGGGTTGACCAGATACAGGGTGGACCAGAAACAGGGTGGACCAGAAACAGGGTTGACCAGATACAGGGTTGACTAGAAACAGGGTGGACCAGAAACAGGGTTGACCAGAAACAGGGTGGACCAGATACAGGGTTGACCAGATACAGGGTGGA
>NC_068423.1:27098221-27120721 GCF_023373465.1 Oncorhynchus keta
GTGTCCCTCCCCTCCCTACCCTCAGGGCCTGTCCCTCCCCTCCCTACCCTCAGGGCGTGTCCCTCCCCTCCCTACCCTCAGGGCGTGTCCCTCCCCTCCCTACCCTCAGGGCGTGTCCCTCCCCTCCCTACCCTCAGGGCCTGTCCCTCCCCTCCCTACCCTCAGGGCGTGTCCCTCCCCTCCCTACCCTCAGGGCGTGTCCCTCCCCTCCCTACCCTCAGGGCCTGTCCCTCCCCTCCCTACCCTCAGGGCATGTCCCTCCCCTCCCTACCCTCAGGGCGTGTCCCTCCCCTCCCTACCCTCAGGGCCTGTCCCTCCCCTCCCTACCCTCAGGGCGTGTCCCTCCCCTCCTTACCCTCAGGGCGTGTCCCTCCCCTCCCTACCCTCAGGGCGTGTGGCGTGTCCCTCCCTACCCTCAGGGCGTGTGGCGTGTCCCTCCCCTCCCTACCCTCAGGGCATGTCCCTCCCCTCCCTACCCTCAGGGCATGTGGCGTGTCCCTCCCCTCCCTACCCTCAGGGCGTGTCCCTCCCCTCCCTACCCTCAGGGCGTGTCCCTCCCCTCCCTACCCTCAGGGCGTGGGGCGTGTCCTGTGTGCAGTAAATCCTCAGGATGTAGTCCAGGGAGAGACAGGGGGCTCTGGGGGCGAACAGGGCCAGCTGTAGCCTCTTACAGGCGGGCTGGGGAGGGCAGGACTGGCCCACTAGACTGTAGGTCCCCAACTGTTCCATCACCACGTGGCAGTTCGACTCCTCTAGCTGGAGGTAGCAGGGGGACGATAGACTCTCCTCTCCCACCGTCAGCACCTCCTAGTGGCAGGATAGAGGTAGTGCAGAGTAGAAGGGGTTAAAGAACTGACTGGAGACTGCACTTCTGGACATAAACATTTACATAATCTATTCTGGCATCAGGGTAAAGAAGAATTCAATTAAAGTGAGTAAAGATTTAGGACAGTATAGGACACAGAAATGCATCCAGCCTGACAGAGACAGCAGAGGTGACCTGTCATCCAGTAGAGACAGCAGAGGTGACCTGTCATCCAGCAGAGGTGACCTGTCATCCAGTCCGGTAGAGACAGCAGAGGTGACCTGTTCTCCAGCCAGGTAGAGACAGCAGAGGTGACCTGTCATCCAGCCTGGTAGAGACAGCAGAGGTGACCTGTCATCCAGCCCGGCAGAGACAGCAGAGGTGACCTGTCATCCAGTAGAGACAGCAGAGGTGACCTGTCATCCAGCCCGGTAGAGACAGCAGAGACCTGTCATCCAGCCTGGTAGAGACAGCAGAGGTGACCTGTCATCCAGCCAGGTAGAGACAGCAGAGGTGACCTGTCATCCAGCCCGGTAGAGACAGCAGAGGTGACCTGTCATCCAGCCTGGTAGAGACAGCAGAGGTGACCTGTCATCCAGCCTGGTAGAGACAGCAGAGGTGACCTGTCATCCAGTAGAGACAGCAGAGGTGACCTGTCATCCAGCCCGGTAGAGACAGCAGAGGTGACCTGTCATCCAGCCTGGTAGAGACAGCAGAGGTGACCTGTCATCCAGTAGAGACAGCAGAGGTGACCTGTCATCCAGCCCGGTAGAGACAGCAGAGGTGACCTGTCATCCAGCCTGGAAGAGACAGCAGAGGTGACCTGTCATCCAGCCCGGCAGAGACAGCAGAGGTGACCTGTCATCCAGTAGAGACAGCAGAGGTGACCTGTCATCCAGCCCGGTAGAGACAGCAGAGGTGACCTGTCATCCAGTAGAGACAGTAGAGGTGACCTGTCATCCAGCCTGGTAGAGACAGCAGAGGTGACCTGTCATCCAGTAGAGACAGCAGAGGTGACCTGTCATCCAGCCTGGTAGAGACAGCAGAGGTGACCTGTCACCCGGTAGAGACAGCAGAGGTGACCTGTCATCCAGTAGAGACAGCAGAGGTGACCTGTCATCCAGTAGAGACAGCAGATGTGACCTGTCATCCAGCCCGGTAGAGACAGCAGAGGTGACCTGTCACCCGGTAGAGACAGCAGAGGTGACCTGTCATCCAGTAGAGACAGCAGAGGTGACCTGTCATCCAGTCCGGTAGAGACAGCAGAGGTGACCTGTCATCTAGCCCGGTAGAGACAGCAGAGGTGACCTGTCATCCAGCCTGGTAGAGACAGCAGAGGTGACCTGTCATCCAGCCTGGTAGAGACAGCAGAGGTGACCTGTCATCCAGCCTGGTAGAGACAGCAGAGGTGACCTGTCATCCAGCCCGGTAGAGACAGCAGAGGCGACCTGTCATCAAGCCCGGTAGGGACAGCCAGCCTGGTAGAGACAGCAGAGGCGACCTGTCATCCAGCCCGGTAGAGACAGCAGAGGCGACCTGTCATCAAGCCCGGTAGGGACAGCCAGCCTGGTAGAGACAGCAGAGGCGACCTGTCATCCAGCCCGGTAGAGACAGCAGAGGTGACCTGTCATCCAGCCTGGTAGAGACAGCAGAGGTGACCTGTCATCCAGCCTGGTAGAGACAGCAGAGGTGACCTGTCATCCAGCCCGGTAGAGACAGCAGAGGTGACCTGTCATCCAGCCTGGTAGAGACAGCAGAGGTGACCTGTCATCCAGCCCGGTAGAGACAGCAGAGGTGACCTGTCATCCAGCCTGGTAGAGACAGCAGAGGTGACCTGTCATCCAGCCCGGTAGAGACAGCAGAGATGACCTGTCATCCAGCCCGGTAGAGACAGCAGAGGTGACCTGTCATCCAGCCTGGTAGAGACAGCAGAGGTGACCTGTCATCCAGCCCAGTAGAGACAGCAGAGGTGACCTGTCATCCAGCCTGGTAGAGACAGCAGAGGTGACCTGTCATCCAGCCCGGTAGAGACAGCAGAGGTGACCTGTCATCAAGCCCGGTAGGGACAGCCAGCCCGGTAGAGACAGCAGAGGTGACCTGTCATCAAGCCCGGTAGGGACAGCCAGCCCGGTAGAGACAGCAGAGGTGACCTGTCATCCAGCCCGGTAGAGACAGCAGAGGTGACCTGTCATCCAGCCTGGTAGAGACAGCAGAGGTGACCTGTCATCAAGTCCGGTAGAGACAGCAGAGGTGACCTGTCACCCAGCCTGGTAGAGACAGCAGAGGTGACCTGTCACCCAGCCTGGTAGAGACAGCAGAGGTGACCTGTCATCCAGCCCGGTAGAGACAGCAGAGGTGACCTGTCATCCAGCCCGGTAGAGACAGCAGAGGTGACCTGTCATCCAGCCTGGTAGAGACAGCAGAGATGACCTGTCATCAAGCCCGGTAGAGACAGCAGAGGTGACCTGTCATCCAGCCCGGTAGAGACAGCAGAGGTGACCTGTCATCCAGCCTGGTAGAGACAGCAGAGGTGACCTGTCATCAAGCCCGGTAGAGACAGCAGAGGTGACCTGTCATCCAGCCTGGTAGAGACAGCAGAGGTGACCTGTCATCCAGCCCGGTAGAGACAGCAGAGGTGACCTGTCATCCAGCCCGGTAGAGACAGCAGAGGTGACCTGTCATCCAGCCTGGTAGAGACAGCAGAGGTGACCTGTCATCCAGCCTGGTAGAGACAGCAGAGGTGACCTGTCATCCAGCCCGGTAGAGACAGCAGAGGTGACCTGTCATCCAGCCTGGTAGAGACAGCAGAGGTGACCTGTCATCCAGCCTGGTAGAGACAGCAGAGGTGACCTGTCATCCAGCCTGGTAGAGACAGCAGAGGTGACCTGTCATCCAGCCCGGTAGAGACAGCAGAGGTGACCTGTCATCCAGCCTGGTAGAGACAGCAGAGGTGACCTGTCATCCAGCCCGGTAGAGACAGCAGAGGTGACCTGTCATCCAGCCCGGTAGAGACAGCAGAGGTGACCTGTCATCCAGCCCGGTAGAGACAGCAGAGGTGACCTGTCATCCAGCCCGGTAGAGACAGCAGAGGTGACCTGTCCAGATCATGTTCCAACTTCTAATTTTGAATCTCTGTATTTTACCAGAACACCTTATTTCTGATTATGACTTTCGACCCTATTTCATCATCTCTTGTCTACAGCACATTTTCTCAACTGTTTCCTGTGCCAGGTAGCCTAGTGGTTAGAGGGTTGGGCCAGTAACCAAAATGGTTGCTGGATTGAATCCCCGAGCTGACAAGGTAAAAAAATCTGTCATTCTGCCCATTGAGCAAGACAGTTAACCCACTGTTCCCCGCACCTTTATGATTCAGAGGGGTTTAGGTTAAATGCAGAAGACACATTTCAGTTGAATGCATTTAGTTGTACAACTGACTAGGTATCCCCTCTTTGTCTGTCTTCTCCCCTCTCTCTGTCTCTCCTCCTCCCCTCCCTCCCTCCTTCTCTCTCTCTTCTTCCCTCCCTCTCTCTGTCTCTCCTCCTCCCCTCCCTCCCTCCTTCTCTCTCTCTTCTTCCCTCCCTCTCTCTGTCTCTCCTCCTCCCCTCCCTCCCTCCTTCTCTCTCTCTTCTTCCCTCCCTCTCTCTGTCTCTCCTCCTCCCTTCCCTCCCTCCTTCTCTCTCTCTTCTTCCCTCCCTCTCTCTGTATCTCCTCCTCCCTTCCCTCCCTCCTTCTCTCTCTCTTCTTCCCTCCCTCTCTCTGTCTCTCCTCCTCCCCTCCCTTCTTCTCTCTCTTCTTCCCTCCCTCTCTCTGTCTCTCCTCCTCCCCTCCCTCCTTCTCTCTCTTCTTCCCTCCCTCTCTCTATCTCTCCTCCTCCCTCCCTTCCCTCCCTCCCTCCTTCTCTCTCTCTTCTTCCCTCCCTCTCTCTGTCTCTCCTCTTCCCCTCCCTCCTCCTCTCTCTCTTCTTCCCTCCCTCTCTCTGTCTCTCCTCCTCCCCTCCCTCCTTCTCTCTCTCTTCTTCCTTCCCTCTCTCTGTCTCTCCTCCTCCCCTCCCTCCTTCTCTCTCTCTTCTTCCTTCCCTCTCTCTGTCTCTCCTCCTCCCCTCCCTCCTTCTCTCTCTCTTCTTCCCTCCCTCTCTCTGTCTCTCCTCCTCCCCTCCCTCCCTCCCTCCCTCCATCTCTCTCTCTTATTCCTTCCCTCTCTCTGTCTCTCCTCCTCCCTTCCCTCCCTCCTTCTCTCTCTCTTCTTCCTTCCCTCTCTCTGTCTCTCCTCCTCCCTTCCCTCCCTCCTTCTCTCTCTCTTCTTCCTTCCCTCTCTCTGTCTCTCCTCCTCCCCTCCCTCCCTCCTTCTCTCTCTCTTCTTCCCTCCCTCTCTCTGTCTCTCTCCTCCTCCCCTCCCTCCCTCCTTCTCTCTCTCTTCTTCCCTCCCTCTCTCTGTCTCTCCTCCTCCCCTCCCTCCTTCTCTCTCTCTTCTTCCTTCCCTCTCTCTGTCTCTCCTCCTCCCCTCCCTCCTTCTCTCTCTCTTCTTCCCTCCCTCTCTCTGTCTCTCCTCCTCCCTTCCCTCCCTCCTTCTCTCTCTCTTCTTCCCTCCCTCTCTCTGTCTCTCCTCCTCCCCTCCCTCCTTCTCTCTCTCTTCTTCCTTCCCTCTCTCTGTCTCTCGTCCTCCCCACCCCCCTTCTCTCTCTCTTCTTCCCTCCCTCTCTCTGTCTCTCCTCCTCCCCTCCCTCCCTCCTTCTCTCTCTCTTCTTCCTCCCTCTCTCTGTCTCTCCTCCTCCCCTCCCTCCTCTCTCTCTAATTCCCTCCCTCTGTCTGTCTCTGCTCCTCCCTTCCCTCCCTCCTTCTCTCTCTCTTCTTCCCTCCCTCTCTCTGTCTCTCCTCCTCACCTCCCTCCCTCCTCCTCCCTCCCCTCCCTCCCTCTCTCTGTCTTTCCTCCTCCCCTCCCCCCCTCCTTCTCTCTCTCTTCTTCCCTCCCTTTCTCTGTCTCTCCTCCTCCCCTCCCTCTTCTCTCTATTCTTCCCTCCCTCTCTATGTCTCTCCTCCTCCCTTCCCTCCTCTCTCTCTTCTTCCCTCCCTCTCTGTCTTTCCTCCTCCCCTCCCTCCTCTCTCTCTTCTTCCCTCCCTCTCTCTGTCTCTCCTCCTCCCCTCCCTCCCTCCTTCTCTCTCTCTTCTTCCTTCCCTCTCTCTGTCTCTCCTCCTCCCCTCCCTCCTCTCTCTTCTTCCCTCCCTCTCTCTGTCTCTCCTCCTCCCTTCCCTCCTCTCTCTCTTCTTCCCTCCCTCTCTCTGTCTCTCCTCCTCCCCTCCCTCTCTCTCTCTTCTTCCCTCCCTCTCTCTGTCTCTCCTCCTCCCCTCCCTCCTTCTCTCTCTCTTCTTCCTTCCCTCTCTCTGTCTCTCCCCCTCCCTCCCTCCCTCCCTCCCTCCCTCCCTCCCTCCCTCTCTTTGTCGTTCCTCCTCCCCTCCCTCCCTCTTTCTCTCTCTCTTCTTCCTTCCCTCTCTCTGTCTCTCCTCCTCCCCTCCCTCCTCTCTCTCTTCTTCCCTCCCTCTCTCTGTCTCTCCTCCTCCCTTCCCTCCTCTCTCTCTTCTTCCCTCCCTCTCTCTGTCTCTCCTCCTCCCCTCCCTCCTCTCTCTCTTCTCCCCTCCCTCTCTCTGTCTCTCCTCCTCCCCTCCCTCCCTCCTCCTCCCCTCCCTCCCTCCCTCTCTCTGTCTCTCCTCCTCCCCTCCCTCCTTCTCTCTCTCTTCTTCCCTCCCTCTCTCTGTCTCTCCTCCCACCACCCCTTCCTTCTCTCTCCCTTCCCATGTCTCACCTCCCATGCCCCTTGGTGTGTCTGCGTCTTGAGGGTGAGGGTCCAGTCTGGTGTTGGGGTATCTAGCTGGGCACAGTGTGGCAGAGTGAGGACCACAGGTCGACTCAGCAGCATGCCTGATGGACCACAGCTCACCACCGGGCTCAGCACTGTCTGACTGCCCTCCGACGGTAACCTAGAATAATATATAGTAATAACATGTTAGTAACACATAGTATTAACCCTGTCTCATCCGTGACCTCCGTGACCTCCGACGGTAACCTAGAATAATATATAGTAATAACACATAGTAATAACCCTGTCTCATCCATGACCTCTGACTGTAACCTAGAATAATATATAGTAATAACCCTATCTCATCCATGACCTCCGTGACCTCCGACTGTAACCTAGAATAATATATAGTAATAACATGTTATTAACCCTGTCTCATCCATGACCTCTGACGGTAACCTAGGATAATATATTGTAATAACATGTTAGTAACCCTGTCTCATCTGTGACCTCCGACTGTAACCTAGAATAATATATAGTAATAACATGTTAGTAACCCTGTCTCATCCGTGACCTCCGACGGTAACCTAGAATAATATATAGTAATAACATGTTAGTAACCCTGTCTCATCCGTGACCTCCGACGGTAACCTAGAATAATATATTGTAATAACATGTTAGTAACCCTGTCTCATCTGTGACCTCCGACTGTAACCTAGAATAATATATTGTAATAACATGTTAACCTCTTCAACCTATGGGGGCGCTATGTCATTATTGGATAAAAAGACGTGCCCGTTTTAAGCGCAATATTTTGTCATGAAAAGATGCTCGACTATGCATGGAATTGACAGCCTTGGAAAGACAAAACTCTGACGTTTCCAAAACTGCAAAGATATTATCTGTGAGTGCCCCAGAACTAATGCAACAGGCGAAACCAAGATGAAGTTTCATACAGGAAATGCCCCAGATTCTGAAGGCGCTGTGTTCCAATGTCTCCTTATATGGCTGTGAATGCGCCAGGAATGAGCCTGCGCTTTCTGTCTATTCCCCGAGGTGTCTGCAGCATTGTGACGTGTTTGTAGGCATATCATTGGAAGATTGACCATAAGAGACTACATTTACCTGGTGTCCCGCCCGGTGTCCTGTGTGCGTAATCTGTAGGTCCATGCGCGTTCCATTTCTTCAGAAGAGAAAGTCAACTGCCACGAAGGATTTTATCGTCGATAGATATGTGAAAAACACCTTGAGGATTGATTCTAAACATCGGTTTGCCATGTTTCTGTCGATATTATGGAGTTAATTTGGAAAAAAGTTTGCGTTTTAATGACTTAATTTTCGTTTTTTTACCCAAACGTGATGAAGAATGATGACGGACCGATTTGCCAACACAAATAATATTTTTTTGTAAAAACGGAACATTTGCTATCTAACTGAGAGTCTCCAAATTGAAAACATCTGAAGTTCTTCAAAGGTAAATGATTTTATTTGAATCCTTTTCTGTTTTTTGTGAAAATGTTGCCTGCTGAATGCTAACGCTAAATGCTACGCTAGATGCTACGCTAGCAATCAATACTGTTACACAAATGCTTGTTTTGCAATGGTTGAGAAGCATATTTTGAAAATCTGAGATGACAGTGTTGTTAACAAAAGGCTAAGCTTGAGAGCAAATAGATTAATTTCATTTCATTTGCGATTTTCATGAATAGTTAACGTTGCGTTATGGTAATGAGCTTGAGGCTGTAGTCACGACGCAAGAAGTTATTAACCCTGTCTCATCCATGACCTCCGACGGCAACCTAGAAAACACTAAGAGACAAGAACATCGGTGTCCTTTTTAAATGTTCACTCTACCATGACTCTTGAACATCATTGAGAAACCAGATTGGATGTCAACATTTGAGCCTGCCTGACCGTAGAGAGACCGCCAGAATCATTTCACTCAACTCAAAGCGGATCAACAGTACTTTAGAGTAAACATGTCACGGAGAACTCAGTGGAGAAAAACACGACATGAGTCAGAGGCAGATCAGAGGCAGAGGGGATGACCAAGGATGTTCTCTTGATACGCGTCTGACCATTTTCCTGTCAAAATGAGTCGGCCAGATCAGAGGCAGAGGGGATGACCAATGATGTTCTCTTGATACGCGTCTGACCATTTTCCTGTCAAAATGAGTCGGCCAGATCAGAGGCAGAGGGGATGACCAAGGATGTTCTCTTGATACGCGTCTGACCATTTTCCTGTCAAAATGTAACGAGTACTTTTGGGTGTCAGAGTAAAAAGTACTTTATTTTAAAAGTTAAAAGTACTTTATTTTAAAAGTTAAAAGTACTTTATTTTAAAAGTTAAAAGTTAAAAGTACTTTATTTTAAAAGTTAAAAGTTAAAAGTACTTTATTTTAAAAGTTAAAAGTACTTTATTTTAAAAGTTAAAAGTACTTTATTTTAAAAGTTAAAAGTTAAAAGTACTTTATTTTAAAAGTTTAAAAGTACTTTATTGTAAAAGTTAAAAGTTAAAAGTACTTTATTTTAAAAGTTAAAAGTACATTATTTTAAAAGTTAAAAGTTAAAAGTACTTTATTTTAAAAGTTAAAAGTTAAAAGTACTTTATTTTAAAAGTTTAAAAGTACTTTATTGTAAAAGTTAAAAGTTAAAAGTACTTTATTTTAAAAGTTAAAAGTTAAAAGTACTTTATTTTAAAAGTTAAAAGTACTTTATTTTAAAAGTTAAAAGTACTTTATTTTAAAAGTTAAAAGTTAAAAGTACTTTATTTTAAAAGTTTAAAAGTACTTTATTGTAAAAGTTAAAAGTTAAAAGTACTTTATTGTAAAAGTTAAAAGTTAAAAGTACTTTATTTTAAAAGTTAAAAGTACATTATTTTCTTTAGGAATGTAAGTGAAGTAAAAGTAAAAGTTGTCAAAAAAATATAAATAGTAAAGTACAGATACCCCCCCCCCCCAAAAAAAATGACTTTAATAAATACTTTAAAGTATTATAACATAAGTACTTTCCACCACTGCTGAAGGTGGTCAAAAAAATCACCTTTAAAATCCCAAATAGCACCCTATTCCCTAAATATACGCAATTAGCATCGACGCAAAAAATCATGACCGTCCACTGATTTATTCATATTTTTTATGATGTATGATACAAAAATAAACATTGGGGAGAAATATTTTGTTCAACTAATATTGTTCAAATATCCCCAAATGTCACCGCACGGGGCCCACGTTGATTTTGAGTCACTCTGATAGCATAGGAACAAGACAGAAGCCATGTCAAAATGTGTAGAATTGAAAGGAAACTAGTTTTAAAACTGTAAAACGTTCTCTCTGGAACATGTCAAAATGTGTAGAATTGCAGTAAATTAGCTTTAAAACAGCAAAATGTTGTCTCTGCGGCCAAGAGGAGGGCCTCTACCACTACAGTGTGTGTCTGTGTGTGGGCACAAGAGGAGGGCCTCTACCACTACTGTGTGTGTCTGTGTGTGGGTACAAGAGGAGGGCCTCTACCACTACTGTGTGTGTCTGTGTGTGGGTACAAGAGGAGGGCCTCTACCACTACTGTGTGTGTCTGTGTGTAGGTACAAGAGGAGGGCCTCTACCACTACTGTGTGTGTCTGTGTGTGGGTACAAGGGGAGGGCCTCTACCACTACTGTGTGTGTCTGTGTGTAGGTACAAGGGGAGGGCCTCTAAATCCAGACCATTGGCCACGCCCACTACCACTGTGTGTGTCTGTGTGTAGGTACAAGAGGAGGGCCTCTACCACTACTGTGTGTGTCTGTGTGTAGGTACAAGGGGAGGGCCTCTAAATCCAGACCATTGGCCACGCCCACTACCACTGTGTGTGTCTGTGTGTAGGTACAAGGGGAGGGCCTCTAAATCCAGACCATTGGCCACGCCCACTACCACTGTGTGTGTCTGTGTGTAGGTACAAGGGGAGGGCCTCTAAATCCAGACCATTGGCCACGCCCACTACCACTGTGTGTGTCTGTGTGTAGGTACAAGGGGAGGGCCTCTAAATCCAGACCATTGGCCACGCCCACTACCACTGTGTGTGTCTGTGTGTAGGTACAAGGGGAGGGCCTCTAAATCCAGACCATTGGCCACGCCCACTACCACTGTGTGTGTCTGTGTGTAGGTACAAGGGGAGGTGACCTTGGATGAGTCTAGTTTACTTACGTGGTTTTCTCCCACTTGTTGATGGTGAGGTAGATCTCATAGAACTTCCCCTGAGGAATAGTACCTGGTGGAACCAACAGACTCACACCTGGAGAGAGGAGAGAGGGGGGAGAGGGGAGGAGAGAGAGAGGAGAGAGAGAGGAGAGAGGGGGGAGAGGGGAGGAGAGAGAGAGGAGAGAGAGAGGAGAGAGGGGGAGAGGGGAGGAGAGGTGGGAGAGGAGAGGAGAGAGGGGGAGAGGAGGAGAGAGGGGGAGAGGAGGAGAGGTGGGAGAGGGAGAGGAGAGAGGGGGAGAGGGGAAAGAGAGAGAGGGAGAGAGAGGAGGAGAGGTGGGAGAGGAGGAGAGAGAGAGAGGAGAGAGAGAGAGAGGAGAGAGGGGGAGAGAGAGGGGGAGGGGGGGAGGAGAGAGAGAGGAGAAAGAGAGGAGAGGGGGGAGAGGAGGAGAGGTGGGAGAGGGAGGAGAGAGAGGGGGAGAAGGGAGGAGAGAGAGAGGAGAGAGAGAGGAGAGAGAGGGGAGAGGGAGGAGAGAGAGAGGAGAGGAGAGAGGAGAGAGAGAGGAGAGAGAGAGAGAGGAGAGAGGGGGAGAGGGGGAGGAGAGAGAGAGGAGAGAGAGAGGAGAGAGGGGGGAGAGGAGGAGAGAGGGGGAGAGAGAGAGGAGAGAGGGGGAGAGGAGGAGAGAGAGGGGGAGAGGAGGAGAGGTGGGAGAGGAGAGGAGAGAGGGGGAGAGGGGAAAAGAGAGAGAGGAGAGAGAGGAGGAGAGGTGGGAGAGGAGAGGAGAGAGAGAGAGAGAGAGAGAGGAGAGAGGGGGAGAGAGGGGGAGAGGGGAGGAGAGAGAGAGGAGAGAGAGAGGAGAGAGGGGGAGAGGAGGAGAGGTGGGGAGAGGAGAGGAGAGAGGGGGAGAGGGGAGGAGAGAGAGAGGAGAGAGAGAGGAGAGAGGGGGAGAGGAGGAGAGGAGAGGAGAGGAGAGAGGGGGAGAGGGGAAAAGAGAGAGAGGAGAGGAGAGAGAGAGAGAGGGGAGAGGAGGAGAGGGGAGAGGAGAGAGGAGAGAGGGGGAGAGGGAAAAGAGAGAGAGGAGAAAGGAGGAGAGAGTGGAGAGGAGAGAGGGTGGAGAGGAGAGGAGAGAGAGGGGAGAGGAGAGAGGAGAGAGAGAGAGGAGGAGAGAGGGGAGAGGAGAGAGGGGGAGAGGAGAGGAGAGAGAGGGGGAGAGGAGAGAGAGAGAGAGAGAGAGAGAGAGAGAGGAGAGAGGAGGAGAGAGGGGGAGAGGGGAGGAGAGAGGGGGAGAGGAGAGAGGGGAGAGGAGAGAGGAGAGATAGAGGGGAAAGAGAGAGAGAGAGAGGAGCGGAGGAGAGAGAGAAAGTGTGTGTATGACAATGTGTTACCTCTGTGTGTGTGTGTGTGTGTGTGTGTGTGTGTGTGTGTGTGTGTGTGTGTGTGTGTGTGTGTGTGTGTGTGTGTGTGTGTGTGTGTGTGTGTGTATGACATGACTGTGTGTAGCCTACCTGTGTTAGGGATGGCAAGGCGTCCCCCCAGGTTGCCCAGGGTAACAGAGGTGCTGTGACCAGGTTCTCTGGACAGTGTATGGTGCACGTCTCTGTCAAGGTCACATTCATGTTCCAAGTGTTACTACACATACATAGCAGTCAATATAAACTGTGTTGGAGATGTGTGTGAATCTTACCTGTCCCGTACCATGGTGACCCCCATGCCAACATGTTTCAGGCTGAGGATCTCAGGGTCGCTGTGGCCCTCTGCTGGTAACTCCAGGGATGACAGGTTAGATGAGTTGTACATCTTTATTTGAGAGAAGAAAAAAACAACATTCACTGAACAAAAAAATATACATGTAACAATTCACACGATTTTACTGAGTTACAGTTAATATAAGGAAATCAGTCGATTGAAATTAATTAATTCGGCCCTAATCTATGGATTTCACATGACTGGGCAGGGGCGAGGGGCGAGGGGAGAGAGGAGAGAGGAGAGAAAGATGGGAAAGAGAGAGAGAGAGAGAGAGAAGAGATTCAGATAGGAGAGAAAGATGGGAAAGAGAGAGAGAGAGAGAGAGAGAGAGAGAGAGAGAGAGAGAAAGAGAGAAGAGATTCAGAGAGGAGAGAAGATAGAGAGGGGGAAGAGAGGAGAGGAGACAGAGGAAAGAAATAGAAGGAGAGAGAGGAAGGGAGAGAAGAGATACAGAGAGGAGGAGAGACAAAGAGAGGGAACAAAAGAGGAGAGAGGGAGAGAGAGAGAAAAGCAGAGGGAAAGAGAGAGAGGTTTATTAGTTAATAGCTTCTGTGTGTGTGGTTAATTCAGCCCTAGGCTGGGCAGGGGCACAGCCATGAGTATCGAACATTTCTGAGATCTTTAATTTCAAATCATGATCCGTATATGATTTCAGTATATATTATAAGCCTTAAAATAGGACATTATAAATGCTGAAACAGGCTGGAAGTAAAGTACAGTGT
Organism: Oncorhynchus keta; assembly: GCF_023373465.1. NCBI lineage: Eukaryota > Metazoa > Chordata > Actinopteri > Salmoniformes > Salmonidae > Oncorhynchus > Oncorhynchus keta. The sequence continues at coordinate 27,111,460 of NC_068423.1, forward strand.
TACCATTTGAATGTATTGAGTTTTCAGTGCGATTAATGTTTCATTCACAGTACATTCACTCATTCATGTTTCAGGAGCCAATAAATATAACTTAATGAATTATTGAGTTTACGAACATGTAATTAAAACATGTCTGAACCTGATGAAGACAGCTTGTTAACATAAATAATATTACATGTATTACATCAAAATGGATATCTTCTTTTCATTTGTATGAGTTTACAAATATACACCAAACATACACCATTCACCATACACCATACCATACACCATACACCAACCAAACACCATACCATACACCATACACCAACCAAACACCATACACCATACACCAACCATACACCATACACCATACACCAACCAAACACCAACCATACACCATACACCAAACAAACACCAACCAAACACCATACCATACACCATACACCAACCAAACACCATACACCATACACCAACCATACACCATACACCATACACCAACCAAACACCAACCAAACACCATACACCAACCAAACACCAACCATACACCAACCAAACACCATACACCAACCAAACACCAACCAAACACCAAACATACATCATACACCAAACACCATATAACCACACACCATACACCATACACCATACACGAACCACACACCAGACACCATCGATTAAACACCATATAACCATACACCAAACACCATACACCATATAACCATACACCATATAACCATACACCATATAACCATACACCATACAACCATACACCATACACCATATAACCATACACCATATAACCATACACCATATAACCATACACCATACATACACCAAATATAACTATTATCCCATAAAATGTCAACATGTTTTTCTCAGCCACTCTGCTTCTGCTTGGGGTCTAAAGCACTTTGCTGATGTAAAAATGGCTTTATAAATACATTTGATTGACCTGAATTCACACGCACGCACGCGCACGCACACACACACACACACTCACTTTGATCTTGAGGCTGGGCAGGGGGTCCAGCAGGGGAGAGGTTGTCATGGGGATCTTGTGGTGACCATCGTTGGCACCCTGCTGCAGGGAGAAGAGAGGATCCCTGAAGGTACACGCTGTGGCTGTCAGGTCTGGGGGCGCAGAGGGGTGGAGGAGGAGGTGAGGGTTGTCTGCGGGAGGAGTGGATAGCCAGGTCCAGAGATCATAGACCACCAGGTAAACAACAACATGTTGAGGAGAGAGAGAGAGACAGGTAATGGATGAGAATATATTGATTATATTGATTACTTGAAGATCAAAGTGAGAGAATTAGTGGTCTAGTTTAGAAAGCTTAGGAGCAAACTGAGGTGGTTAGGAGCAAACTGAGGTGGTTCGGGGCAAACTGAGGTAGTTAGGAGCAAACTGAGGTAGTTAGGAGCAAACTGAGGTAGTTAGGGGCAAACTGATGTGGTTAGGGGCAAACTGAGGTGGTTAGGAGCAGACTGAGGTAGTTAGGAGCAAACTGAGGTAGTTAGGGGCAAACTGAGGTGGTTAGGGGCAAACTGAGGTGGTTAGGGGCAAACTGAGGTGGTTAGGGGCAAACTGAGGTAGTTAGGAGCAAACTGAGGTGGTTAGGAGTAAACTGAGGTAGTTAGGAGCAAATGCAGGTGGTTAGGAGCAGACTGAGGTAGTTAGGAGCAGACTGGGGTAGTTAGGAGCAAACTGAGGTAGTTAGGAGCAAACTGAGGTAGTTAGGAGCAAACTGAGGTGGTTCGGGGCAAACGGAGGTAGTTAGGAGCAAACTGAGGTGGTTAGGAGCAAACTGAGGTAGTTAGGAGCAAACTGAGGTAGTTAGGAGCAAACTGAGGTAGTTAGGGGCAAACTGAGGTGGTTAGGGGCAAACTGAGGTGGTTAGGGGCAAACTGAGGTAGTTAGGAGCAAACTGAGGTAGTTAGGGACAAACTGAGGTGGTTAGGGACAAACTGAGGTGGTTAGGGCAAACTGAGGTGGTTAGGGGCAAACTGAGGTAGTTAGGAGCAAACTGAGGTAGTTAGGAGCAAACTGAGGTAGTTAGGAGCAAACTGAGGTAGTTAGGAGCAAACTGAGGTAACTACCTGAGGTAGTTAGGAACAAACGGAGGTAGTTAGGAGCAAACTGAGGTGGTAGGAGCAACCTGAGGTGGTTAGGGGCAAACTGAGGTAGTTAGGAGCAAACTGAGGTGGTTAGGAGTAAACTGAGGTAGTTAGGAGCAAATGCAGGTAGTTAGGAGCAGACTGAGGTAGTTAGGAGCAAACTGAGGTAGTTAGGAGCAAACTGAGGTGGTTAAGAGCAAACTGAGGTAGTTAGGAGCAAACTGAGGTAGTTAGGAGCAAATTGAGGTGGTTAGGGGCAAACTGAGGTAGTTAGGAGCAAACTGAGGTGGTTAGGAGCAGACTGAGGTAGTTAGGAGCAAACTGAGGTAGTTAGGGGCAAACTGAGGTGGTTAGGGGCAAACTGAGGTGGTTAGGGGCAAACTGAGGTGGTTAGGGGCAAACTGAGGTAGTTAGGAGCAAACTGAGGTGGTTAGGAGTAAACTGAGGTAGTTAGGAGCAAATGCAGGTGGTTAGGAGCAGACTGAGGTAGTTAGGAGCAGACTGGGGTAGTTAGGAGCAAACTGAGGTAGTTAGGAGCAAACTAAGGTAGTTAGGAGCAAACTGAGGTGGTTCGGGGCAAACGGAGGTAGTTAGGAGCAAACTGAGGTGGTTAGGAGCAAACTGAGGTAGTTAGGAGCAAACTGAGGTAGTTAGGAGCAAACTGAGGTAGTTAGGAGCAAACTGAGGTAGTTAGGGGCAAACTGAGGTAGTTAGGGGCAAACTGAGGTAGTTAGGAGCAAACTGAGGTAGTTAGGGGCAAACTGAGGTGGTTAGGAGCAAACTGAGGTAGTTAGGGACAAACTGAGGTGGTTAGGGACAAACTGAGGTGGTTAGGGGCAAACTGAGGTGGTTAGGGGCAAACTGAGGTAGTTAGGAGCAAACTGAGGTAGTTAGGAACAAACGGAGGTAGTTAGGAGCAAACTGAGGTAGTTAGGAGCAAACTGAGGTAGTTAGGAGCAAACTGAGGTAGTTAGGGGCAAACTGAGGTAGTTGGGAGCATACTGAGGTAGTTGGGAGCATACTGAGGTAGTTAGGAGCAAACTGAGGTAGTTAGGAGAAAACTGAGGTAGTTAGGGGCAAACTGAGGTAGTTAGGAGCAAACTGAGGTAGTTAGGAGCAAACTGAGGTAGTTAGGGGCAAACTGAGGTAGTTAGGAGCAAACTGAGGTAGTTAGGAGCAAACTGAGGTAGTTAGGGGCAAACTGAGGTAGTTAGGAGCAAACTGAGGTAGTTAGGAGAAAACTGAGGTAGTTAGGGGCAAACTGAGGTGGTTAGGGGCAAACTGAGGTGGTTAGGGGCAAACTGAGGTAGTTAGGCACAAACGGAGGTAGTTAGGAGGAAACTGAGGTGGTTAGGAGCAACCTGAGGTGGTTAGGGGCAAACTGAGGTAGTTAGGAGCAAACTGAGGTGGTTAGGAGTAAACTGAGGTAGTTAGGAGCAAATGCAGGTAGTTAGGAGCAGACTGAGGTAGTTAGGAGCAAACTGAGGTAGTTAGGAGCAAACTGAGGTGGTTAAGAGAAAACTGAGGTAGTTAGGAGCAAACTGAGGCAGTTAGGAGCAAATTGAGGTGGTTAGGGGCAAACTGAGGTAGTTAGGAGCAAACTGAGGTGGTTAGGAGCAAACTGAGGTAGATAGGAGCAAACTGAGGTAGTTAGGAGCAAACTGAGGTAGTTAGGGGCAAACTGAGGTGGTTAGGGGCAAACTGAGGTAGTTAGGAGCAAACTGAGGTAGTTAGGAACAAATGGAGGTAGTTAGGAGCAAACTGAGGTAGTTAGGAGCAAACTGAGGTAGTTAGGAGCAAACTGAGGTAGTTAGGGGCAAACTGAGGTAGTTGGGAGCATACTGAGGTAGTTAGGAGCAAACTGAGGTAGTTATGAGAAAACTGAGGTAGTTAGGGGCAAACTGAGGTAGTTAGGAGCAAACTGAGATAGTTAGGGGCAAACTGAGGTGGTTAGGGGCAAACTGAGGTGGTTAGGGGCAAACTGAGGTAGTTAGGAACAAACGGAGGTAGTTAGGAGCAAACTGAGGTGGTTAGGAGCAACCTGAGGTGGTTAGGGGCAAACTGAGGTAGTTAGGAGCAAACTGAGGTGGTTAGGAGTAAACTGAGGTAGTTAGGAGCAAATGCAGGTAGTTAGGAGCAGACTGAGGTAGTTAGGAGCAAACTGAGGTAGTTAGGAGCAAACTGAGGTGGTTAGGAGCAAACTGAGGTAGATAGGAGCAAACTGAGGTAGTTTGGGGCAAACTGAGGTGGTTAGGGGCAAACTGAGGTAGTTAGGGGCAAACTGAGGTGTAGACATGTAACTACTAGTGTTGAGGGAAGACTAGCTGATAGACAAGTTTGGAGATCAAGAACAGCTAAAAAAAAGGTGATTAAAAATAATTGAAAGAACAGAGTGAGAAAGAGAGACAGGTAGAAACCGTCTGGTTTTTAGAAAGCAGAGAGAACTATCCACGTGGAACGAGATGTCTGACCTAGACGATACGAGACAGCAAACCGTGGTGGACTCACCCTGTCTGGGTGGTTTATAGTTGCCGGGCTGGAAGGCTGTGGTGAGGGCGGAGGAAGAGTCAGTGATATCGCCGTGGAGATGGCGACAGTTGCGTCGGTATGCCAACACCCCCACACACAGCACCAGCACCACACACAGTAACATCGCCCCCACCAGGCCAGCGTACACCGTTACACCCATACCAGGGTCCATTGCTGAGAGAGAGAGAGAGAGAGAGAGAGAGAGAGAGAGAGAGAGAGAGAGAGAGAGAGAGAGAGAGAGAGAGAGAGAGAGAGAGAGAGAGAGAGAGAGGGAGAGAGAGGTTTAGGGCATTGCATGGACACACGCCACACACACACACACACACACACACACACACACACACACACACACACACACACACACACACACACACACACACACACACACACACACACACACACACACACACACACACACACACACACAGACACACACAGTTAGATACACCAACACAGGCCAAGAGGAAAAGAAGGGGCAAACAGACAGACATCCTTCTGAACAAGTTGAAACAGTCTAACAGGATCTCTTCTCCATTCAACCTTTCTCCTGTCTGAAGACACTGTCCTCGGGAGCTCTGAATAACAACAGCCAATATTGGATGATTGCAGTAGACTGTTGTTGTCATTGTTGAGTTGTTGAAGGTGAAAACATTCAGTTCTCCCACTACACCTCCTCGCCAGCAGGGGTAGCTGTTGTCTACACTAGGAACATTTCGGTAAAGGATGGGAGGGGAGGGGTGCCAGGGATTAAACCTCACCAGTTCCCTGTTCTCTCCTCTGCACTTCTCTCCTGTTCCTCTCCCTCTCCCTCTCCCCCTCTCCTCCTTTCCCCACATACTAACATCCTCTCCTCTCCTCTCCTCTCCTCTCCTCTCCTCTCCTCTCCTCCTTTCCCCACATACTAATCTCCTCTCCTCTCCTCTCCTCTCCTCTCCTCTCCTCTACTCTCCTCTACTCTCCTCTCCCCCTCTCCTCCTTTCCCCACATACTAACATCCTCTCCTCTCCTCTCCTCTCCTCTCCTCTCCTCTCCTCTCCTCTCCTCTCCTCTCCTCTCCTCCTTTCCCCACATACTACCCTCCTCTCCTCTCCTCTCCTCTCCTCTCCTCTCCTCTCCTCTCGTCTCGTCTCGTCTCGTCTCATCTCATCTCATCTCATCTACTCTCCTCCTTTCCCCACATACTAACCTCCTCTCCTCTCCTCTCCTCTCCTCTCCTCTCCTCTCCTCTCCTCTCCTCTCCTCTCCTCTCCTCTCATCTACTCCCCTCCTTTCCCCACATACTAACCTCCTCTCCTCTCCTCTCCTCTCGTCTCGTCTCGTCTCCTCTCATCTCATCTACTCTCCTCCTTTCCCCACATACTAACCTCCTCTCCTCTCCTCTCCTCTCCTCTCCTCTCCTCTCCTCTCCTCTCCTCTCCTCTCCTCTCCTCTCCTCTCTCTCTCTTCTCTTCTCTTCTCTTCTCTTCTCTTCTCTTCTCTTCTCCTCTCCTCTCCTCTCCTCTCCTCTCCTCTCCTCTCCTCTCCTCTGCTCTCATCTCAGCTCATCTCATCTACTCCCCTCCTTTCCCCACATACTAACCTCCTCTCCTCTCCTCTCCTCTCCTCTCCTCTCCTCTCCTCTCCTCTCCTCTCCTCTCCTCTCCTCTCCTCTCATCTCCGCTCATCTCATCTACTCCCCTCCTTTCCCCACATACTAACCTCCTCTCCTCTCCTCTCCTCTCCTCTCATCTCATCTCATCTCATCTACTCTCCTCCTTTCCCCACATACTAACCTCCTCTCCTCTCCTCTCCTCTCCTCTCCTCTCCTCTCCTCTCCTCTCCTCTCCTCTCCTCTCATCTCATCTCATCTACTCTCCTCCTTTCCCCACATACTACTCTCCTCTCCTCTCCTCTCCTCTCCTCTCCTCTCCTCTCATCTCATCTCATCTCATCTCATCTACTCTCCTCCTTTCCCCACATACTAACCTCCTCTCCTCTCCTCTCCTCTCCTCTCCTCTCCTCTCCTCTCCTCTCCTCTCCTCTCCTCTCCTCTCCTCTCTCCTGCTGTGTGATCGTTTCTGACTAGCCTGCACACAGTGCTGCCTTGGCCTGCTTAGCCCTGACTCCACCACACTAACACAGAAAGAGACAGGCGTAAAACAGGAGGAAGAGAGAAAGAGAGGAGTGGAGAACAGAGGAGCTGAGGTATTATATATGGGAAGATAAAAGGTGATTAAGAAGAGGAACAGGACTAGAAGTGAGAGGAGGGAAAGAGGGGAGGGATTAAGGTGAGAGGAGAAAAGAGGAGTGGAGAGGAAGAGAAGAGGAGAGGGGAAGAGGAGAGGAGGGAAGGAGATGGCTGTAGAAGAGAAGGGAAGGAGAGAGGAGGGGAGAAGGAGAGGGGAAGAAAGGAGGAGAGTGGAAGAGTGGAGGAGAGGGGAAGAGGAGAGGAGGGAAGGAGAGGATGAGAGAGGAGTGGAGAGGATGAGAGGATGAGAGGAGGAGAGAAGTATTCAGAGGACAGACAAAGCAAAAAATGTACAGACTAAAGTACAAGAGAAGGAAAAGGTAGAAGAGGAGAGCCTGAGGCGCAGCGGAGGAGCGGAGTGGAGCTCTCACGCTCACGTGGTGCGACAGGACTGGATCAGACAGCCGTCCTTACTTATTACCACAGGAATGGAACAATAGCGAATTAGGTGCATTACTGTAGAGTGTCCTTCCCCTGAGACCATGTCACATCCAGCTGAAGAACATTAGCATCACATGAACTGTAAAATATATTACTATATATTATTGATGACTTAAAACCAGATATAACATCAAGTTAGGTCCCTCAACAAGTCTTAATGCTCTAGTACTTCTAGTTTAAATGTAAAATAAATTACTATATATTATTGATGACTTAAAACCCGATATAACATCAAGTTAGGTCCCTCAACAAGTCTTAATGCTCTAGTACCAGTCTTAATGCTCTAGTACCAGTCTTAATGCTCTAGTACCAGTCTTAATGCTCTAGTACAAGTCTTAATGCTCTAGTACACGTTTTAATGGTCTAGTACCAGTCTTAATGCTCTAGTACCAGTCTTAATGCTCTAGTACCAGTCTTAATGCTCTAGTACCAGTCTTAATGCTCTAGTACAAGTCTTAATGCTCTAGTACCAGTCTTAATGCTCTAGTACAAGTCTTAATGCTCTAGTACACGTTTTAATGGTCTAGTACCAGTCTTAATGCTCTAGTACCAGTCTTAATGCTCTAGTACCAGTCTTAATGCTCTAGTACAAGTCTTAATGCTCTAGTACACGTTTTAATGGTCTAGTACCAGTCTTAATGCTCTAGTACCAGTCTTAATGCTCTAGTACCAGTCTTAATGCTCTAGTACCAGTCTTAATGCTCTAGTACAAGTCTTAATGCTCTAGTACCAGTCTTAATGCTCTAGTACCAGTCTTAATGCTCTAGTACAAGTCTTAATGCTCTAGTACCAGTCTTAATGCTCTAGTACCAGTCTTAATGCTCTAGTACAAGTCTTAATGCTCTAGTACACATTGTAATGGTCTAGTACCAGTCTTAATGCTCTAGTACAAGTCTTAATGCTCTAGTACCAGTCTTAATGCTCTAGTACAAGTCTTAATGCTCTAGTACATGTTTTAATGGTCTAGTACCAGTCTTAATGGTCTAGTACCAGTCCTAATGCTCTAGTGCTTTTAAAAATAAATGATTAAGAACATCCAGGTAACTGCCAAAGTAAAGGAAACACGTGGAGTAAATGAGGGAAACAAAGTATATTGAAAGCAGGTGCTTCCACACAGGAGTGGTTCCTGAGACATTATTTTGGCTTCCATGGCTACGCCCTCATAGGATGACATCACTCCCCCCCCACCAACGGGTGGTCACTGATTGGTTAAATGGAGTGGCGGGCTGAGACAACGCTTTTCGTCACCATCGATAAAACACTAAATTAATTTCTCGTGGAAGGAGGAAGAAAAGATTTGAAGGCTAGTAGCGTTTTTTTCCCGACACAGACCACATCTGCTCTACCGTCAAGCCCTGTCCACTCGAGCATGTCAGACCTGTGTTAGGGGAGGTTCAACCTCGGTTCTTTAGTTCAGAGCCTTGCGTTACTCTCTCAGAGTTGACAAACTGGATAAGATTGGACTACAGACAGAACCAGGGTGGACAACAGACAGAACCAGGGTGGACAACAGACAGAACCAGGGTGGACAACAAACAGAACCGGGGTGGACAACAAACAGAACCAGGGTGGACAACAGACTGAACCAGGGTGGACAACAGACTGAACCAGGGTGGACAACAGACAGAACCAGTGTGGACAACAGACAGAACCAGGGTGGACAACAGACTGAACCAGGGTGGACAACAGACAGAACCAGGGTGGACAACAGACTGAACCAGGGTGGACAACAGACAGAACCAGGGTGGACAACAGACATAACCCGGGGTGGACAACAAACAGAACCAGGGTGGACAACAGACTGAACCAGGGTGGACAACAGACAGAACCAGGGTGGACAACAGACAGAACCAGGGTGGACAACAGACAGAACCAGGGTGGACAACAAACAGAACCGGGGTGGACAACAAACAGAACCAGGGTGGACAACAGACTGAACCAGGGTGGACAACAGACTGAACCAGGGTGGACAAC
>NC_068423.1:27130721-27143221 GCF_023373465.1 Oncorhynchus keta
AGTATATGGATAACAGAGTATATGGATAACAGTCTATGGATAACAGAGTCTATGGATAACAGAGTATATGGATAACAGTCTATGGATAATAGAGTATATGGATAACAGAGTATATGGATAACAGAGTATATGGATAACAGAGTCTATGGATAACAGTCTATGGATAACAGAGTATATGGATAACAGAGTATATGGATAACAGTCTATGGATAATAGAGTATATGGATAACAGAGTATATGGATAACAGAGTATATGGATAACAGAGTCTATGGATAACAGTCTATGGATAACAGTCTATGGACAACAGAGTATATGGATAACAGAGTATATGGATAACAGAGTATATGTAGAACAGTCTATGGATAATAGAGTATATGGATAACAGAGTATATGGATAACAGAGTATATGGATACCAGTCTATGGATAACAGTCTATGGATAATAGAGTATATGGATAACAGAGTATATGGATAACAGAGTATATGGATAACAGAGTATATGGATAACAGAGTATATGGATAACAGTCTATGGATAATATAGTATATGGATAACAGAGTATATGGATAACAGAGTATATGGATACCAGTCTATGGATAACAGTCTATGGATAACAGAGTATATGGATAACAGAGTATATGGATAACAGAGTATATGGATAACAGAGTATATGGATAACAGAGTCTATGGATAACAGTCTATGGATAACAGAGTATATGGATAACAGTCTATGGATAACAGTCTATGGATAACAGAGTCTATGGATAACAGTCTATGGATAACAGAGTATATGGATAATAGAGTATATGGATAACAGAGTATATGGATAACAGTCTATGGATAACAGTCTATGGATAACAGTCTATGGATAACAGAGTCTATGGATAACAGTCTATGGATAATAGAGTCTATGGATAACAGAGTCTATGGATAACAGTCTATGGATAACAGAGTATATGGATAACAGAGTATATGGATAACAGAGTCTATGGATGACAGAGTATATGGATAACAGAGTATATGGATAACAGAGTATATGGATAACAGAGTATATGGATAACAGTCTATGGATAACAGAGTATATGGATAACAGAGTCTATGGATAACAGAGTCTATGGATAACAGAGTATATGGATAACATAGTATATGGATAACAGTCTATGGATAACAGTCTATGGATAACAGAGTATATGGATAACAGAGTATATGGATAACAGAGTATATGGATAACAGTCTATGGATAACAGAGTCTATGGATAACAGAGTATATGGATAACAGAGTATATGGATAACAGTCTATGGATAACAGAGTATATGGAGAACAGTCTATGGATAATAGAGTATATGGATAACAGAGTATATGGATAACAGAGTATATGGATAACAGTCTATGGATAACAGAGTATATGGATAACAGTCTATGGATAACAGTCTATGGATAACAGTCTATGGATAACAGTCTATGGATAACAGTCTATGGACAACATAGTATATGGATAACAGAGTATATGGACAACAGTCTATGGATAACAGAGTATATGGATAACAGTCTATGGATAACAGTCTATGGATAACAGTCTATGGACAACATAGTATATGGATAACAGAGTATATGGATAACAGTCTATGGATAACAGTCTATGGATAACAGTCTATGGATAACAGTCTATGGATAACAGTCTATGGACAACAGAGTATATGGATAACAGAGTCTATGGACAACAGTCTATGGATAACAGTCTATGGATAACAGAGTCTATGGATAACAGTCTATGGATAACAGAGTATATGGATAACAGTCTATGGATAACAGAGTATATGGATAACAGTCTATGGATAACATAGTATATGGATAACAGAGTATATGGATAACAGAGTATATGGATAACAGTCTATGGATAACAGTCTATGGATAACAGTCTATGGATAACTGTCTATGGATAACCGTCTATGGATAACAGTCTATGGACAACATAGTATATGGATAACAGAGTATATGGATAACAGTCTATGGACAACAGAGTATATGGATAACAGTCTATGGATAACAGTCTATGGATAACAGAGTCTATGGATAACAGTCTATGGATAACAGTCTATGGATAACAGAGTATATGGATAACAGAGTATATGGATAACAGTCTATGGATAACAGAGTATATGGATAACAGTCTATGGACAACAGTCTATGGACAACAGAGTATATGGATAACAGTCTATGGATAACATAGTATATGGATAACAGAGTATATGGATAACAGTCTATGGATAACATAGTATATGGATAACAGAGTATATGGATAACAGAGTATATGGATAACAGTCTATGGATAACAGAGTCTATGGATAACAGTCTATGGATAACAGTCTATGGACAACATAGTATATGGATAACAGTCTATGGATAACAGTCTATGGACAACAGTCTATGGATAACAGAGTATATGGATAACAGTATATGGACAACATAGTATATGGATAACAGAGTATATGGATAACAGTCTATGGATAACAGAGTATATGGATAACAGTCTATGGATAACAGAGTATATGGATAACAGTCTATGGATAACAGTCTATGGATAACAGAGTATATGGATAACAGTCTATGGATAACAGTCTATGGACAACAGAGTATTTGGATAACAGTCTATGGATAACATAGTATATGGATAACAGAGTATATGGATAACAGTCTATGGATAACAGAGTATATGGATACCAGTCTATGGATAACAGAGTCTATGGATAACAGTCTATGGATAACAGAGTATATGGATAATAGAGTATATGGATAACAGAGTATATGGATAACAGTCTATGGATAACAGAGTATATGGATACCAGTCTACCAATTTGTAAGTCGCTCTGGATAAGAGCGTCTGCTAAATGACTTAAATGTAAATGTAATGTAAATGGATAACAGAGTCTATGGATAACAGTCTATGGATAACAGTCTATGGACAACATAGTATATGGATAACAGAGTATATGGATAACAGTCTATGGATAACAGTCTATGGATAACAGTCTATGGATAACAGTCTATGGATAACAGTCTATGGACAACAGAGTATATGGATAACAGAGTCTATGGACAACAGTCTATGGATAACAGTCTATGGATAACAGAGTCTATGGATAACAGTCTATGGATAACAGAGTATATGGATAACAGTCTATGGATAACAGAGTATATGGATAACAGTCTATGGATAACATAGTATATGGATAACAGAGTATATGGATAACAGAGTATATGGATAACAGTCTATGGATAACAGTCTATGGATAACAGTCTATGGATAACAGTCTATGGATAACCGTCTATGGATAACAGTCTATGGACAACATAGTATATGGATAACAGAGTATATGGATAACAGTCTATGGACAACAGAGTATATGGATAACAGTCTATGGATAACAGTCTATGGATAACAGAGTCTATGGATAACAGTCTATGGATAACAGTCTATGGATAACAGAGTATATGGATAACAGAGTATATGGATAACAGTCTATGGATAACAGAGTATATGGATAACAGTCTATGGACAACAGTCTATGGACAACAGAGTATATGGATAACAGTCTATGGATAACATAGTATATGGATAACAGAGTATATGGATAACAGTCTATGGATAACATAGTATATGGATAACAGAGTATATGGATAACAGAGTATATGGATAACAGTCTATGGATAACAGAGTCTATGGATAACAGTCTATGGATAACAGTCTATGGACAACATAGTATATGGATAACAGTCTATGGATAACAGTCTATGGACAACAGTCTATGGATAACAGAGTATATGGATAACAGTATATGGACAACATAGTATATGGATAACAGAGTATATGGATAACAGTCTATGGATAACAGAGTATATGGATAACAGTCTATGGATAACAGAGTATATGGTTAACAGTCTATGGATAACAGTCTATGGATAACAGAGTATATGGATAACAGTCTATGGATAACAGTCTATGGACAACAGAGTATTTGGATAACAGTCTATGGATAACATAGTATATGGATAACAGAGTATATGGATAACAGTCTATGGATAACAGAGTATATGGATACCAGTCTATGGATAACAGAGTCTATGGATAACAGTCTATGGATAACAGAGTATATGGATAATAGAGTATATGGATAACAGAGTATATGGATAACAGTCTATGGATAACAGAGTATATGGATACCAGTCTACCAATTTGTAAGTCGCTCTGGATAAGAGCGTCTGCTAAATGACTTAAATGTAAATGTAATGTAAATGGATAACAGAGTCTATGGATAACAGTCTATGGATAACAGAGTATATGGATAATAGAGTATATGGATAACAGAGTATATGGATAACAGTCTATGGATAACAGAGTCTATGGATAACAGAGTCTATGGATAACAGAGTATATGGATAACAGTATATGGATAACAGAGTATATGGATAACAGAGTCTATAGATAACAGAGTCTATAGATAACAGAGTATATGGATAACAGAGTCTATGGATAACAGTCTATGGATAACAGAGTATATGGATAACAGAGTATATGGATAACAGTCTATGGATAATAGAGTATATGGATAACAGAGTATATGGATAACAGAGTCTATGGATAACAGTCTATGGACAACAGAGTATATGGATAACAGTCTATGGATAACATAGTATATGGATAACAGAGTATATGGATAACAGTCTATGGATAACATAGTATATGGATAACATAGTATATGGATAACAGAGTATATGGATAACAGTCTATGGACAACAGAGTATATGGATAACAGTCTATGGATAACAGTCTATGGATAACAGAGTCTATGGATAACAGTGTGCGTTCTCTAATTCTCTCCTTCTCTCTTTCTTTCTCTCTCTCGGAGGACCTGAGCCCTAGGACCATGTCCCAGGACTACCTGACATGAGGACTCCTTGCTGTCCCCAGTCCACCTGGCCATGCTCCTGCTCCAGTTTCAACTGACCTGAGCCCTAGGACCGTGCCCCAGGACTACCTGACATGAAGGCTCCTTGCTGTCCCCAGTCCACCTGACTGTGCTGCTGCTCCAGTTTCAACTGTTCTGCCTCATTATTATTCGACCATGCTGGTCATTTATGAACATTTGAACATCTTGGTCATGTTCTGTTATAATCTCTACCCGGCACAGCCAGAAGAGGACTGGCCACCCCACATAGCCCGGTTCCTCTCTAGGTTTCTTCCTAGGTTTTGGCCTTTCTAGGGAGTTTTTCCTAGCCACCGTGCTTTTACACCTGCATTGTTTGCTGTTTGGGGTTTTAGGCTGGGTTTCTGTACAGCACTTTGAGATATCAGCTGATGTACGAAGGGCTATATAAATAAATTTGATTTGATTTGATTTGATAACAGTCTATGGATAACAGTCTATGGATAACAGAGTATATGGATAACAGTCTATGGATAACAGAGTATATGGATAACAGTCTATGGACAACAGTCTATGGATAACAGAGTATATGGATAACAGTCTATGGACAACAGTCTATGGACAACAGAGTATATGGATAACAGTCTATGGATAACATAGTATATGGATAACAGAGTATATGGATAACAGTCTATGGATAACATAGTATATGGATAACAGAGTATATGGATAACAGAGTATATGGATAACAGTCTATGGATAACAGAGTCTATGGATAACAGTCTATGGATAACAGTCTATGGACAACATAGTATATGGATAACAGTCTATGGATAACAGTCTATGGACAACAGTCTATGGATAACAGAGTATATGGATAACAGTATATGGACAACATAGTATATGGATAACAGAGTATATGGATAACAGTCTATGGATAACAGAGTATATGGATAACAGTCTGCTAAATGACTTAAATGTAAATGTAATGTAAATGGATAACAGAGTCTATGGATAACAGTCTATGGATAACAGAGTATATGGACAACATAGTATATGGATAACAGAGTATATGGATAACAGTCTATGGACAACAGAGTATATGGATAACAGTCTATGGACAACAGTCTATGGACAACAGAGTATATGGATAACAGTCTATGGATAACATAGTATATGGAGAACAGTCTATGGATAACAGTCTATGGACAACAGAGTCTATGGATAACAGAGTATATGGATAACAGAGTATATGGATAACAGAGTATATGGATAACAGAGTATATGGATAACAGAGTATATGGATAACAGTATATGGATAACAGAGTCTATGGATAACAGTCTATGGATAACAGTCTATGGATAACAGAGTCTATGGATAACAGTCTATGGATAACAGTCTATGGACAACATAGTATATGGATAACAGTCTATGGATAACAGTCTATGGATAACAGTCTATGGATAACAGTCTATGGACAACATAGTATATGGACAACAGTCTATGGATAACAGAGTATATGGATAACAGTATATGGACAACATAGTATATGGATAACAGAGTATATGGATAACAGTCTATGGATAACAGAGTATATGGATAACAGTCTATGGATAACAGAGTATATGGATAACAGTCTATGGATAACAGTCTATGGACAACAGAGTATATGGATAACAGTCTATGGATAACATAGTATATGGATAACAGAGTATATGGATAACAGTCTATGGATAACAGAGTATATGGATACCAGTCTATGGATAAGAGAGTCTATGGATAACAGTCTATGGATAACAGAGTATATGGATAATAGAGTATATGGATAACAGAGTATATGGATAACAGTCTATGGATAACAGAGTATATGGATACCAGTCTATGGATAACAGAGTCTATGGATAACAGTCTATGGATAACAGAGTATATGGATAATAGAGTATATGGATAACAGAGTATATGGATAACAGTCTATGGATAACAGAGTCTATGGATAACAGAGTCTATGGATAACAGAGTATATGGATAACAGTATATGGATAACAGAGTATATGGATAACAGAGTCTATAGATAACAGAGTCTATAGATAACAGAGTATATGGATAACAGAGTATATGGATAACAGAGTATATGGATAACAGAGTCTATAGATAACAGAGCATATGGATAACAGAGTATATGGATAACAGTCTATGGATAACAGTCTATGGATAACAGAGTATATGGATAACAGTCTATGGATAACAGTCTATGGATAACAGAGTATATGGATAACAGAGTATATGGATAACAGTATATGGATAACAGAGTATATGGATAACAGAGTCTATAGATAACAGAGTCTATAGATAACAGAGTATATGGATAACAGAGTATATGGATAACAGAGTATATGGATAACAGAGTCTATAGATAACATAGTATATGGATAACAGAGTATATGGATAACAGTCTATGGATAACAGTCTATGGATAACAGAGTATATGGATAACAGTCTATGGATAACAGTCTATGGATAACAGAGTATATGGATAACAGAGTATATGGATAACAGTCTATGGATAATAGAGTATATGGATAACAGAGTATATGGATAACAGTCTATGGATAATAGAGTATATGGATAACAGAGTATATGGATAACAGAGTATATGGATAACAGTCTATGGATAACAGTCTATGGATAACAGAGTATATGGATAACAGTCTATGGATAACAGTCTATGGATAACAGTTTATGGATAACAGTCTATGGATAACAGAGTATATGGATAACAGTCTATGGATAACAGTCTATGGATAACAGTCAATGGATAACAGAGTATATGGATAACAGAGTATATGGATAACAGTCTATGGATAACAGTCTATGGATAACAGAGTCTATGGATAACAGTCTATGGATAACAGAGTATATGGATAACAGAGTATATGGATAACAGAGTATATGGATAACAGTCTATGGATAACAGTCTATGGATAACAGTCTATAACATGATATACAGTATATGGATAACAGAGTCTGCTTAATTTGTAATGTTTGTCTTCTTGACCTGTGAGTATTCTGAGTCATAAATACAGTTTGCATGAGGTTAAACTCTGTGTGTGACATCCATACACCTGTTAATCATTCTCACCTGGACACAGAGTGGTTCATACACCTGTTATTCATTCTCACCTGGACACAGAGTGGTTCAAACACCTGTTAATCATTCTCACCTGGACACAGAGTGGTTCATACACCTGTTAATCATTCTCACCTGGACACAGAGTGGTTCAAACACCTGTTAATCATTCTCACCTGGACACAGAGTGGTTCATACACCTGTTAATCATTCTCACCTGGACACAGAGTGGTTCATACACCTGTTAATCATTCTCACCTGGACACAGAGTGGTTCATACACCTGTTAATCATTCTCACCTGGACACAGAGTGGTTCATACACCTGTTAATCATTCTCACCTGGACACAGAGTGGTTCATACACCTGTTAATCATTCTCACCTGGACACAGAGTGGTTCATACACCTGTTAATCATTCTCACCTGGACACAGAGTGGTTCATACACCTGTTAATCATTCTCACCTGGACACAGAGTGGTTCATACACCTGTTAATCATTCTCACCTGGACACAGAGTGGTTCATACACCTGTTAATCATTCTCACCTGGACACAGAGTGGTTCATACACCTGTTAATCATTCTCACCTGGACACAGAGTGGTTCATACACCTGTTAATCATTCTCACCTGGACACAGAGTGGTTCATACACCTGTTAATCATTCTCACCTGGACACAGAGTGATTCAAACACCTGTTAATCATCCTCACCTGGACACAGAGTGGTTCATACACCTGTTAATCATTCTCACCTGGACACAGAGTGGTTCATACACCTGTTAATCATTCTCACCTGGACACAGAGTGGTTCATACACCTGTTAATCATTCTCACCTGGACACAGAGTGGTTCATACACCTGTTAATCATTCTCACCTGGACACAGAGTGGTTCATACACCTGTTAATCATTCTCACCTGGACACAGAGTGGTTCATACACCTGTTAATCATTCTCACCTGGACACAGAGTGGTTCATACACCTGTTAATCATTCTCACCTGGACACAGAGTGGTTCATACACCTGTTAATCATTCTCACCTGGACACAGAGTGATTCAAACACCTGTTAATCATTCTCACCTGGACACAGAGTGGTTCATACACCTGTTAATCATTCTCACCTGGACACAGAGTGGTTCATACACCTGTTAATCATTCTCACCTGGACACAGAGTGGTTCATACACCTGTTAATCATTCTCACCTGGACACAGAGTGGTTCATACACCTGTTAATCATTCTCACCTGGACACAGAGTGGTTCAAACACCTGTTAATCATTCTCACCTGGACACAGAGTGGTTCATACACCTGTTAATCATTCTCACCTGGACACAGAGTGGTTCAAACACCTGTTAATCATTTTCACCTGGACACAGAGTGGTTCATACACCTGTTAATCATTCTCACCTGGACACAGAGTGGTTCAAACACCTGTTAATCATTCTCACCTGGACACAGAGTGGTTCATATACCTGTTAATCATTTTCACCTGGACACAGAGTGGTTCATACACCTGTTAATCATTCTCACCTGGACACAGAGTGGTTCAAACACCTGTTAATCATTCTCACCTGGACACAGAGTGGTTCATACACCTGTTAATCATTCTCACCTGGACACAGAGTGGTTCATACACCTGTTAATCATTCTCACCTGGACACAGAGTGGTTCAAACACCTGTTAATCATTCTCACCTGGACACAGAGTGGTTCAAACACCTGTTAATCATTCTCACCTGGACACAGAGTGGTTCATACACCTGTTAATCATTCTCACCTGGACACAGAGTGGTTCATACACCTGTTAATCATTCTCACCTGGACACAGAGTGGTTCATACACCTGTTAATCATTCTCACCTGGACACAGAGTGGTTCATACACCTGTTAATCATTCTCACCTGGACACAGAGTGGTTCATACACCTGTTAATCATTCTCACCTGGACACAGAGTGGTTCATACACCTGTTAATCATTCTCACCTGGACACAGAGTGATTCAAACACCTGTTAATCATCCTCACCTGGACACAGAGTGGTTCATACACCTGTTAATCATTCTCACCTGGACACAGAGTGGTTCATACACCTGTTAATCATTCTCACCTGGACACAGAGTGGTTCATACACCTGTCAATCATTCTCACCTGGACACAGAGTGGTTCATACACCTGTTAATCATTCTCACCTGGACACAGAGTGGTTCATACACCTGTTAATCATTCTCACCTGGACACAGAGTGGTTCATACACCTGTTAATCATTCTCACCTGGACACAGAGTGGTTCATACACCTGTTAATCATTCTCACCTGGACACAGAGTGATTCAAACACCTGTTAATCATTCTCACCTGGACACAGAGTGGTTCATACACCTGTTAATCATTCTCACCTGGACACAGTGTGGTTCATACACCTGTTAATCATTCTCACCTGGACACAGAGTGGTTCATACACCTGTTAATCATTCTCACCTGGACACAGAGTGGTTCATACACCTGTTAATCATTCTCACCTGGACACAGAGTGGTTCAAACACCTGTTAATCATTCTCACCTGGACACAGAGTGGTTCATACACCTGTTAATCATTCTCACCTGGACACAGAGTGGTTCAAACACCTGTTAATCATTTTCACCTGGACACAGAGTGGTTCATACACCTGTTAATCATTCTCACCTGGACACAGAGTGGTTCAAACACCTGTTAATCATTCTCACCTGGACACAGAGTGGTTCATACACCTGTTAATCATTTTCACCTGGACACAGAGTGGTTCATACACCTGTTAATCATTCTCACCTGGACACAGAGTGGTTCAAACACCTGTTAATCATTCTCACCTGGACACAGAGTGGTTCATACACCTGTTAATCATTCTCACCTGGACACAGAGTGGTTCATACACCTGTTAATCATTCTCACCTGGACACAGAGTGGTTCAAACACCTGTTAATCATTCTCACCTGGACACAGAGTGGTTCAAACACCTGTTAATCATTCTCACCTGGACACAGAGTGGTTCATACACCTGTTAATCATTCTCACCTGGACACAGAGTGGTTCATACACCTGTTAATAATTCTCACCTGGACACAGAGTGGTTCATACACCTGTTAATCATTCTCACCTGGACACAGAGTGGTTCATACACCTGTTAATCATTCTCACCTGGACACAGAGTGGTTCATACACCTGTTAATCATTCTCACCTGGACACAGAGTGGTTCATACACCTGGTAATCATTCTCACCTGGACACAGAGTGGTTCAAACACCTGTTAATCATTCTCACATGGACACAGAGTGGTTCATACACCTGTTAATCATTCTCACCTGGACACAGAGTGGTTCATACACCTGTTAATCATTCTCACCTGGACACAGAGTGGTTCATACACCTGTTAATCATTCTCACCTGGACACAGAGTGGTTCATACACCTGTTAATCATTCTCACCTGGACACAGAGTGGTTCATACACCTGTTAATCATTCTCACCTGGACACAGAGTGGTTCAAACACCTGTTAATCATTCTCACCTGGACACAGAGTGGTTCATACACCTGTTAATCATTCTCACCTGGACACAGAGTGGTTCATACACCTGTTAATCATTCTCACCTGGACACAGAGTGGTTCATACACCTGTTAATCATTCTCACCTGGACACAGAGTGGTTCATACACCTGTTAATCATTCTCACCTGGACACAGAGTGGTTCAAACACCTGTTAATCATTCTCACCTGGACACAGAGTGGTTCATACACCTGTTAATCATTCTCACCTGGACACAGAGTGGTTCATACACCTGTTAATCATTCTCACCTGGACACAGAGTGGTTCATACACCTGTTAATCATTCTCACCTGGACACAGAGTGGTGCATGTGACTCTCTGGAAAGCCGAGCCCTCGCAGAAGGCTCCCCCGTTTAGAGGCGCAGGATTGGTGCAGCTGCGTGTCCGTCGCTGCCAGCCCCGCCCACACTGGGCGTTACACTCCGACCACTCAGTCCACGAAGACCAGCCCCCACTCACTGAGAGAAAGAGTCTGTCAGACTGACAGAAAATAATATCCTGTGTGTGTGTGTGTTTGTGTGTGCGTGTGTGTCTGTGTGTCTATGTGTGTGTGTTTGTGTGTTTGTGTGTGTGTGTATTAAACAGCTTTGGTTGAGATTTGTAATGAGACGCAGAGTGTGTGTTGCTCACCGTAGACGATAAGCGTGGCGGTACTACTGCGTCTCTTGGCTACCTGGTTGCGTGCCACACAGGTGTAGTTGGCCGTGTCAGAGAGACGGGCCTGTTTAATAATGAGGTCATTTTCTACGGTCATCAGGAAGTTAGAGTCCTGAGACGGATCTATGGTGTCCTCATTCTTCAACCAGTCCACCTGGGAGAGGGGAGAGAGGGGGGCGAGAGAGAGAGGGGGAGAAAGAAAGGAGAGGGGAAG
>NC_068423.1:27145721-27160721 GCF_023373465.1 Oncorhynchus keta
TTTAAGCGCAATATTTTGTCACGAAAAGATGCTCGACTATGCATGGAATTGACAGCCTTGGAAAGACAAAACTCTGACGTTTCCAAAACTGCAAAGATATTATCTGTGAGTGCCCCAGAACTAATGCAACAGGCGAAACCAAGATGAAGTTTCATACAGGAAATGCCCCGGATTCTGAAGGCGCTGTGTTCCAATGTCTCCTTATATGGCTGTGAATGCGCCAGGAATGAGCCTGCGCTTTCTGTCTATTCCCCGAGGTGTCTGCAGCATTGTGACGTGTTTGTAGGCATATCATTGGAAGATTGACCATAAGAGACTACATTTACCTGGTGTCCCGCCCGGTGTCCTGTGTGCGTAATCTGTTGGTCCATGCGCGTTCCATTTCTTCAGAATTTAAAGTAAACTGCCACGATGGATTTTATCGTCGATAGATATGTGAAAGACACCTTGAGGATTGATTCCAAACATCGTTTGCCATGTTTCTGTCGATATTATGGAGTTAATTTGGAAAAAAGTTTGCGTTTTAATGACTTATTTATTTTTTACCCAAAACGTGATGAACAAAACGGAGCGATTAGTCGACACAAATAATATTTTTTGTAAAAACGGAACATTTCCTATCTAACAGAGTCTCCTCATTGAAAACATCTGAAGTTCTTCAAAGGTAAATTATTTTATTTGAATGGTTTTATGGTTTTTGTGGAAAATGTTACATGCTGAATGCTAATGCTAAATGGTACGTTAGCCATCAATACTGTTACACAAATGCTTGTTTTGCAATGGTTGAGAAGCATATTTTGAAAATCTGAGATGACAGTGTTGTTAACACAAGGCTAAGCTTGAGAGCAAATTGATTAATTTCATTTCATTTGCGATTTTCATGAATAGGAGTCGAGAGGGGGGGGGGCGACAGAGAGTTACACTGTTAACAGAGACGAGAGGGGGGACAGAGAGTTACACTGTTAACAGAGACGAGAGGGGGGGGGGCGACAGAGGGTTACACTGTTAACAGAGACGAGAGGGGGCGACAGAGAGTTACACTGTTAACAGAGACGAGAGGGGGGACAGAGAGTTACACTGTTAACAGAGACGAGAGGGGGGCGACGGAAAGTTACACTGTTAACAGAGTCGAGAGGGGGGGACAGAGAGTTACACTGTTAACAGAGACGAGAGGGGGCGACAGAGAGTTACACTGTTAACAGAGTCGAGAGGGGGCGACAGAGAGTTACACTGTTAACAGAGACGAGAGGGGGGACAGAGAGTTACACTGTTAACAGAGACGAGAGGGGGGGGGCGACAGAAAGTTACACTGTTAACAGAGTCGAGAGGGGGGAGACAGAGAGTTACACTGTTAACAGAGACGAGAGGGGGGACAGAGAGTTACACTGTTAACAGAGACGAGAGGGGGCGACAGAAAGTTACACTGTTAACAGAGTCGAGAGGGGGGCGACAGAGAGTTACACTGTTAACAGAGACGAGAAGGGGGGCGACAGAGAGTTACACTGTTAACAGAGTCGAGAGGGGGGCGACAGAGAGTTACACTGTTAACAGAGTCGAGGGGGGGGGCGACAGAGAGTTACACTGTTAACAGAGTCGAGAGGGGGGCAGAGAGTTACACTGTTAACAGAGACGAGGGGGGCGACAGAGAGTTAAACTGTTAACAGAGTCGAGAGGGGGGCGACAGAGAGTTACACTGTTAACAGAGACGAGAGGGGGGCGACGGAGAGTTACACTGTTAACAGAGTCGAGAGGGGGGCGACAGAGAGTTACACTGTTAACAGAGACGAGAGGGGGGACAGAGAGTTACACTGTTAACAGAGACGAGAGGGGGGCGACAGAAAGTTACACTGTTAACAGAGTCGAGAGGGGGACAGAGAGTTACACTGTTAACAGAGACGAGAGGGGGGGACAGAGAGTTACACTGTTAACAGAGACGAGAGGGGGCGACAGAAAGTTACACTGTTAACAGAGTCGAGAGGGGGCGACAGAGAGTTACACTGTTAACAGAGACGAGAAGGGGGGCGACAGAGAGTTACACTGTTAACAGAGACGAGAGGGGGGCGACGGAAAGTTACACTGTTAACAGAGTCGAGAGGGGGGACAGAGAGTTACACTGTTAACAGAGTCGAGAGGGGGGCGACAGAGAGTTACACTGTTAACAGAGTCGAGAGGGGGGCGACAGAGAGTTACACTGTTAACAGAGTCGAGAGGGGGGCAGAGAGTTACACTGTTAACAGAGACGAGGGGGGCGACAGAGAGTTACACTGTTAACAGAGTCGAGAGGGGGGCGACAGAGAGTTAAACTGTTAACAGAGACGAGAGGGGGCGACAGAGAGTTACACTGTTAACAGAGACGAGAGGGGGGCGACAGAGAGTTACACTGTTAACAGAGACGAGAGGGGGGGGGCGACAGAGAGTTACACTGTTAACAGAGACGAGAGGGGGCGACAGAGAGTTACACTGTTAACAGAGTCGAGAGGGGGGCGACAGAGAGTTAAACTGTTAACAGAGTCGAGAGGGGGGGGGGCGACAGAGAGTTACACTGTTAACAGAGACGAGAGGGGGGCGACAGAGAGTTACACTGTTAACAGAGACGAGAGGGGGGCGACAGAGAGTTACACTGTTAACAGAGACGAGAGGGGGGCGACAGAGAGTTACACTGTTAACAGAGACGAGAGGGGGGCGACAGAGAGTTACACTGTTAACAGAGACGAGAGGGGGGCGACAGAGAGTTACACTGTTAACAGAGTCGAGAGGGGGGCGACAGAGAGTTACACTGTTAACAGAGTCGAGAGGGGGCGACAGAGAGTTACACTGTTAACAGAGACGAGAGGGGGGGGCGACAGAGAGTTACACTGTTAACAGAGTCGAGAGGGGGGCGACAGAGAGTTAAACTGTTAACAGAGTCGAGAGGGGGGCGACAGAGAGTTACACTGTTAACAGAGTCGAGAGGGGGCGACAGAGAGTTACACTGTTAACAGAGACGAGAGGGGGGCGACAGAGAGTTACACTGTTAACAGAGTCGAGAGGGGGGCGACAGAGAGTTAAACTGTTAACAGAGACGAGAGGGGGGCGACAGAGAGTTACACTGTTAACAGAGTCGAGAGGGGGGCGACAGAGAGTTACACTGTTAACAGAGTCGAGAGGGGGGCGACAGAGAGTTACACTGTTAACAGAGACGAGAGGGGGCGACAGAGAGTTACACTGTTAACAGAGACGAGAGGGGGGCGACAGAGAGTTACACTGTTAACAGAGTCGAGAGAGGGGGGGCGACAGAGAGTTACACTGTTAACAGAGACGAGAGGGGGGCGACAGAGAGTTACACTGTTAACAGAGTCGAGAGGAGGGGGCGACAGAGAGTTACACTGTTAACAGAGACGAGAGGGGGGCGACAGAGAGTTACACTGTTAACAGAGACGAGAGGGGGCGACAGAGAGTTACACTGTTAACAGAGACGAGAGGGGGCGACAGAGAGTTACACTGTTAACAGAGTCGAGAGGGGGGGGGCGACAGAGAGTTACACTGTTAACAGAGTCGAGAGGGGGCGACAGAGAGTTACACTGTTAACAGAGACGAGAGGGGGGCCACAGAGAGTTACACTGTTAACAGAGACGAGAGGGGGGGGCGACAGAGAGTTACACTGTTAACAGAGACGAGAGAGGGGGCGACAGAGAGTTACACTGTTAACAGAGACGAGAGGGGGGCGACAGAGAGTTACACTGTTAACAGAGACGAGAGGGGGCGACAGAGAGTTACACTGTTAACAGAGACGAGAGGGGGGCGACAGAGAGTTACACTGTTAACAGAGACGAGAGGGGGGCGACAGAGAGTTACACTGTTAACAGAGACGAGAGGGGGGCGACAGAGAGTTACACTGTTAACAGAGTCGAGAGGGGGGCGACAGAGAGTTAAACTGTTAACAGAGTCGAGAGGGCGGGGGGGCGACAGAGAGTTACACTGTTAACAGAGACGAGAGGGGGGCGACAGAGAGTTACACTGTTAACAGAGTCGAGAGGGGGGCGACAGAGAGTTACACTGTTAACAGAGTCGAGAGAGGGGGGGCGACAGAGAGTTACACTGTTAACAGAGTCGAGGGGGGCGACAGAGAGTTACACTGTTAACAGAGACGAGAGGGGGGCGACAGAGAGTTACACTGTTAACAGAGTCGAGAGGGGGGCGACAGAGAGTTAAACTGTTAACAGAGTCGAGAGGGGGCGACAGAGAGTTACACTGTTAACAGAGTCGAGAGGGGGGGCGACAGAGAGTTACACTGTTAACAGAGACGAGAGGGGGGCGACAGAGAGTTACACTGTTAACAGAGTCGAGAGGGGGCGACAGAGAGTTAAACTGTTAACAGAGACGAGAGGGGGGCGACAGAGAGTTACACTGTTAACAGAGCCGAGAGGGGGGCGACAGAGAGTTACACTGTTAACAGAGTCGAGAGGGGGGCGACAGAGAGTTACACTGTTAACAGAGACGAGGGGGGGGCGACAGAGAGTTACACTGTTAACAGAGACGAGAGAGGGGGCTACAGAGAGTTACACTGTTAACAGAGCCGAGAGGGGGGCGACAGAGAGTTACACTGTTAACAGAGACGAGAGGGGGGCGACAGAGAGTTACACTGTTAACAGAGTCGAGAGGGGGGCGACAGAGAGTTACACTGTTAACAGAGACGAGAGGGGGGCGACAGAGAGTTACACTGTTAACAGAGACGAGAGGGGGGGCGACAGAGAGTTACACTGTTAACAGAGTCGAGAGAGGGGGGCGACAGAGAGTTACACTGTTAACAGAGTCGAGAGGGGGGCGACAGAGAGTTACACTGTTAACAGAGACGAGAGGGGGCGACAGAGAGTTACACTGTTAACAGAGACGAGAGGGGGGCGACAGAGAGTTACACTGTTAACAGAGACGAGAGGGGGGCGACAGTGAGTTACACTGTTAACAGAGACGAGAGGGGGGCGACAGAGAGTTACACTGTTAACAGAGACGAGAGGGGGGCGACAGAGAGTTACACTGTTAACAGAGACGAGAGGGGGGCGACAGAGAGTTACACTGTTAACACAGACGAGAGGGGGCGACAGAGAGTTACACTGTTAACAGAGACGAGAGGGGGCGACAGAGAGTTACACTGTTAACAGAGACGAGAGGGGGCGACAGAGAGTTACACTGTTAACAGAGTCGAGAGGGGGCGACAGAGAGTTAAACTGTTAACAGAGACGAGAGGGGGGCGACAGAGAGTTACACTGTTAACAGAGTCGAGAGGGGGGCGACAGAGAGTTACACTGTTAACAGAGTCGAGAGGGGGGCGACAGAGAGTTACACTGTTAACAGAGACGAGAGGGGGGCGACAGAGAGTTACACTGTTAACAGAGACGAGAGGGGGCGACAGAGAGTTACACTGTTAACAGAGTCGAGAGGGGGGCGACAGAGAGTTACACTGTTAACAGACAGAGACAGAGAGTTAAACTGTTAACAGAGTCGAGGGCGACAGAGAGTTACACTGTTAACAGAGTCGAGAGGGGGGCGACAGAGAGTTACACTGTTAACAGAGTCGAGAGGGGGGCGACAGAGAGTTACACTGTTAACAGAGACGAGAGGGGGGCGACAGAGAGTTAAACTGTTAACAGAGACGAGAGGGGGGGGGCGACAGAGAGTTACACTGTTAACAGAGTCGAGAGGGGGGGCGACAGAGAGTTACACTGTTAACAGAGTGGAGAGGGGGGCGACAGAGAGTTACACTGTTAACAGAGACGAGAGGGGGGGCGACAGAGAGTTACACTGTTAACAGAGACGAGAGGGGGGCGACAGAGAGTTACACTGTTAACAGAGACGAGAGGGGGGCCACAGAGAGTTACACTGTTAACAGAGACGAGAGGGGGGCGACAGAGAGTTACACTGTTAACAGAGACGAGAGGGGGGCGACAGAGAGTTACACTGTTAACAGAGACGAGAGGGGGCGACAGAGAGTTACACTGTTAACAGAGACGAGAGGGGGCGACAGAGAGTTACACTGTTAACAGAGACGAGAGGGGGGCGACAGAGAGTTACACTGTTAACAGAGACGAGAGGGGGCGACAGAGAGTTACACTGTTAACAGAGACGAGGGGGGGCGACAGAGAGTTACACTGTTAACAGAGACGAGAGGGGGGCGACAGAGAGTTACACTGTTAACAGAGACGAGAGGGGGGCGACAGAGAGTTACACTGTTAACAGAGACGAGAGGGGGGCGACAGAGAGTTACACTGTTAACAGAGTCGAGGGGGGGGCGACAGAGAGTTACACTGTTAACAGAGTCGAGGGGGGGCGACAGAGAGTTACACTGTTAACAGAGACGAGGGGGGCGACAGAGAGTTACACTGTTAACAGAGACGAGAGGGGGGCGACAGAGAGTTACACTGTTAACAGAGTCGAGAGGGGGGCGACAGAGAGTTACACTGTTAACAGAGACGAGAGGGGGCGACAGAGAGTTACACTGTTAACAGAGTCGAGAGGGGGGCGACAGAGAGTTACACTGTTAACAGAGACGAGAGGGGGGCGACAGAGAGTTACACTGTTAACAGAGACGAGAGGGGGCGACAGAGAGTTACACTGTTAACAGAGACGAGAGGGGGGCGACAGAGAGTTAAACTGTTAACAGAGTCGAGAGGGGGGGCGACAGAGAGTTACACTGTTAACAGAGACGAGAGGGGGGGCGACAGAGAGTTACACTGTTAACAGAGACGAGAGGGGGGCGACAGAGAGTTACACTGTTAACAGAGAGAGAGGGGGGCGACAGAGAGTTACACTGTTAACAGAGACGAGAGGGGGGCGACAGAGAGTTACACTGTTAACAGAGTCGAGAGGGGGCGACAGAGAGTTACACTGTTAACAGAGACGAGAGGGGGGCGACAGAGAGTTACACTGTTAACAGAGTCGAGAGGGGGGCGACAGAGAGTTACACTGTTAACAGAGTCGAGAGGGGGGCGACAGAGAGTTACACTGTTAACAGAGACGAGAGGGGGGCGACAGAGAGTTACACTGTTAACAGAGTCGAGAGGGGGGCGACAGAGAGTTACACTGTTAACAGAGTCGAGAGGGGGGGCGACAGAGAGTTACACTGTTAACAGAGACGAGAGGGGGCGACAGAGAGTTACACTGTTAACAGAGACGAGAGGGGGGCGACAGAGAGTTACACTGTTAACAGAGACGAGAGGGGGCGACAGAGAGTTACACTGTTAACAGAGACGAGAGGGGGGCGACAGAGAGTTACACTGTTAACAGAGACGAGAGGGGGGCGACAGAGAGTTACACTGTTAACAGAGACAGAGAGGGGGGCGACAGAGAGTTACACTGTTAACAGAGACGAGAGGGGGGCGACAGAGAGTTACACTGTTAACAGAGACGAGAGGGGGCGACAGAGAGTTACACTGTTAACAGAGACGAGAGGGGGGCGACAGAGAGTTACACTGTTAACAGAGTCGAGAGGGGGGCGACAGAGAGTTACACTGTTAACAGAGTCGAGAGAGGGGGGCGACAGAGAGTTACACTGTTAACAGAGACGAGAGGGGGCGACAGAGAGTTACACTGTTAACAGAGACGAGAGGGGGGCGACAGAGAGTTACACTGTTAACAGAGCTCGAGAGGGGGCGACAGAGAGTTACACTGTTAACAGAGACGAGAGGGGGGCGACAGAGAGTTAAACTGTTAACAGAGTCGAGAGGGGGGCGACAGAGAGTTACACTGTTAACAGAGTCGAGAGGGGGCGACAGAGAGTTAAACTGTTAACAGAGACGAGAGGGGGGCGACAGAGAGTTACACTGTTAACAGAGACGAGAGGGGGGCGACAGAGAGTTACACTGTTAACAGAGTCGAGAGGGGGGCGACAGAGAGTTACACTGTTAACAGAGACGAGAGGGGGGCGACAGAGAGTTACACTGTTAACAGAGACGAGAGGGGGGCCACAGAGAGTTACACTGTTAACAGAGACGAGAGGGGGGCGACAGAGAGTTACACTGTTAACAGAGACGAGAGGGGGGGGCCACAGAGAGTTACACTGTTAACAGAGACGAGAGGGGGGCGACAGAGAGTTACACTGTTAACAGAGACGAGAGGGGGCGACAGAGAGTTACACTGTTAACAGAGACGAGAGGGGGGGGGCGACAGAGAGTTACACTGTTAACAGAGACGAGAGGGGGGCGACAGAGAGTTACACTGTTAACAGAGACGAGAGGGGGGCGACAGAGAGAGTTACACTGTTAACAGAGACGAGAGGGGGGCGACAGAGAGTTACACTGTTAACAGAGACGAGAGGGGGGCGACAGAGAGTTACACTGTTAACAGAGACGAGAGGGGGGCGACAGAGAGTTACACTGTTAACAGAGACGAGAGGGGGGCGACAGAGAGTTACACTGTTAACAGAGTCGAGAGGGGGCGACAGAGAGTTACACTGTTAACAGAGACGAGAGGGGGCGACAGAGAGTTACACTGTTAACAGAGACGAGAGGGGGGCGACAGAGAGTTAACTGTTAACAGAGACGAGAGGGGGGCGACAGAGAGTTACACTGTTAACAGAGACGAGAGGGGGGGACAGAGAGTTACACTGTTAACAGAGACGAGAGGGGGGCGACAGAGAGTTACACTGTTAACAGAGACGAGAGGGGGGCGACAGAGAGTTACACTGTTAACAGAGACGAGAGGGGGCGACAGAGAGTTACACTGTTAACAGAGACGAGAGGGGGCGACAGAGAGTTACACTGTTAACAGAGACGAGAGGGGGCGACAGAGAGTTACACTGTTAACAGAGACGAGAGGGGGGCGACAGAGAGTTAAACTGTTAACAGAGACGAGAGGGGGGCGACAGAGAGTTACACTGTTAACAGAGCAGAGAGTTAAACTGTTAACAGAGACGAGAGGGGGGCGACAGAGAGTTACACTGTTAACAGAGACGAGAGGGGGGGCGACAGAGAGTTACACTGTTAACAGAGACGAGAGGGGGCGACAGAGAGTTACACTGTTAACAGAGACGAGAGGGGGGCGACAGAGAGTTACACTGTTAACAGAGACGAGAGGGGGGCGACAGAGAGTTACACTGTTAACAGAGACGAGAGGGGGCGACAGAGAGTTACACTGTTAACAGAGACGAGAGGGGGCGACAGAGAGTTACACTGTTAACAGAGACGAGAGGGGGCACAGAGAGTTACACTGTTAACAGAGACGAGAGGGGGCGACAGAGAGTTACACTGTTAACAGAGACGAGAGGGGGGCGACAGAGAGTTACACTGTTAACAGAGACGAGAGGGGGGCGACAGAGAGTTACACTGTTAACAGAGACGAGAGGGGGGCGACAGAGAGTTACACTGTTAACAGAGACGAGAGGGGGGACAGAGAGTTACACTGTTAACAGAGACGAGAGGGGGGCGACAGAGAGTTACACTGTTAACAGAGACGAGAGGGGGGGGCGACAGAGAGTTACACTGTTAACAGAGTCGAGAGGGGGCGACAGAGAGTTACACTGTTAACAGAGACGAGAGGGGGGCGACAGAGAGTTACACTGTTAACAGAGTCGAGAGGGGGCGACAGAGAGTTACACTGTTAACAGAGACGAGAGGGGGGCGACAGAGAGTTACACTGTTAACAGAGTCGAGAGGGGGGAGGGGGCGACAGAGAGTTACACTGTTAACAGAGACGAGAGGGGGGCGACAGAGAGTTACACTGTTAACAGAGACGAGAGGGGGGGGGGGGGCGACAGAGAGTTACACTGTTAACAGAGACGAGAGGGGGGCGACAGAGAGTTACACTGTTAACAGAGAGAGAGGGGGGCGACAGAGAGTTACACTGTTAACAGAGACGAGAGGGGGCTACAGAGAGTTACACTGTTAACAGAGACGAGAGGGGGGCGACAGAGAGTTACACTGTTAACAGAGACGAGAGGGGGGCGACAGAGAGTTACACTGTTAACAGAGACGAGAGGGGGCGACAGAGAGTTACACTGTTAACAGAGACGAGAGGGGGGGCGACAGAGAGTTAAACTGTTAACAGAGACGAGAGGGGGGCGACAGAGAGTTACACTGTTAACAGAGACGAGAGAGGGGGCGACAGAGAGTTAAACTGTTAACAGAGTCGAGAGAGGGGGCGACAGAGAGTTACACTGTTAACAGAGTCGAGAGGGGGGCGACAGAGAGTTAAACTGTTAACAGAGACGAGAGGGGGGGGGGCGACAGAGAGTTACACTGTTAACAGAGACGAGAGGGGGGCGACAGAGAGTTACACTGTTAACAGAGACGAGAGGGGGGCGACAGAGAGTTACACTGTTAACAGAGACGAGAGGGGGGCGACAGAGAGTTACACTGTTAACAGAGACGAGAGGGGGGGGCGACAGAGAGTTACACTGTTAACAGAGACGAGAGGGGGGCGACAGAGAGTTACACTGTTAACAGAGACGAGAGGGGGGCGACAGAGAGTTACACTGTTAACAGAGACGAGAGGGGGGTTAAACTGTTAACAGAGAGTTACACTGTTAACAGAGTCGAGAGGGGGGCGACAGAGAGTTACACTGTTAACAGAGACGAGAGGGGGCCCAGAGAGTTACACTGTTAACAGAGTCGAGAGACAGAGAGTTACACTGTTAACAGAGACGAGAGGGGGGCGACAGAGAGTTAAACTGTTAACAGAGACGAGAGGGGGGCGACAGAGAGTTACACTGTTAACAGAGTCGAGAGGGGGGGGGCGACAGAGAGTTACACTGTTAACAGAGACGAGAGGGGGGACAGAGAGTTACACTGTTAACAGAGACGAGAGGGGGCGACAGAGAGTTACACTGTTAACAGAGTCGAGAGGGGGGGGTTAACAGAGACAGAGAGTTACACTGTTAACAGAGACGAGAGGGGGGCGACAGAGAGTTACACTGTTAACAGAGTCGAGAGGGGGGGGGGCGACAGAGAGTTACACTGTTAACAGAGACGAGAGGGGGGCGACAGAGAGTTACACTGTTAACAGAGACGAGAGGGGGCGACAGAGAGTTACACTGTTAACAGAGTCGAGAGGGGGCGACAGAGAGTTACACTGTTAACAGAGACGAGAGGGGGGCGACAGAGAGTTACACTGTTAACAGAGACGAGAGGGGGGCGACAGAGAGTTACACTGTTAACAGAGTCGAGAGGGGGGCGACAGAGAGTTACACTGTTAACAGAGACGAGAGGGGGGCGACAGAGAGTTACACTGTTAACAGAGACGAGAGGGGGGCGACAGAGAGTTACACTGTTAACAGAGACGAGAGGGGGGCGACAGAGAGTTACACTGTTAACAGAGACGAGAGGGGGGGACAGAGAGTTACACTGTTAACAGAGACGAGAGGGGGAGACGAGAGGGGGGCACAGAGAGTTACACTGTTAACAGAGACGAGAGGGGGGCGACAGAGAGTTACACTGTTAACAGAGACGAGAGGGGGGCGACAGAGAGTTACACTGTTAACAGAGACGAGAGGGGGGCGACAGAGAGTTACACTGTTAACAGAGACGAGAGGGGGGCACAGAGAGTTACACTGTTAACAGAGACGAGAGGGGGGGTTACACTGTCAACAGAGAGTTACACTGTTAACAGAGACGAGAGGGGGGGCGACAGAGAGTTACACTGTTAACAGAGTCGAGAGGGGGGCGACAGAGAGTTACACTGTTAACAGAGACGAGAGGGGGGCGACAGAGAGTTACACTGTTAACAGAGTCGAGAGGGGGGGCGACAGAGAGTTAAACTGTTAACAGAGACGAGAGGGGGGCGACAGAGAGTTAAACTGTTAACAGAGAGAGAGGGGGGGAGGGGGCGACAGAGAGTTACACTGTTAACAGAGACGAGAGGGGGGCGACAGAGAGTTACACTGTTAACAGAGACGAGAGGGGGGGGCGACAGAGAGTTAAACTGTTAACAGAGACGAGAGGGGGGCGACAGAGAGTTACACTGTTAACAGAGACGAGAGGGGGGCGACAGAGAGTTACACTGTTAACAGAGACGAGAGGGGGGCGACAGAGAGTTACACTGTTAACAGAGACGAGAGGGGGGGGCGACAGAGAGTTACACTGTTAACAGAGACGAGAGGGGGGCGACAGAGAGTTACACTGTTAACAGAGACGAGAGGGGGGCGACAGAGAGTTACACTGTTAACAGAGTTAACAGAGACGAGGGGGCGACAGAGAGTTACACTGTTAACAGAGTCGAGAGGGGGGCACAGAGAGTTACACTGTTAACAGAGACGAGAGGGGGGGCACAGAGAGTTACACTGTTAACAGAGACGAGAGGGGGGCGACAGAGAGTTACACTGTTAACAGAGACGAGAGGGGGGCGACAGAGAGTTACACTGTTAACAGAGTCGAGAGGGGGGCGACAGAGAGTTACACTGTTAACAGAGACGAGAGGGGGGCGACAGAGAGTTACACTGTTAACAGAGACGAGAGGGGGGCCACAGAGAGTTACACTGTTAACAGAGTCGAGAGGGGGGCCACAGAGAGTTACACTGTTAACAGAGACGAGAGGGGGGCCACAGAGAGTTACACTGTTAACAGAGTCGAGAGGGGGGCGACAGAGAGTTACACTGTTAACAGAGTCGAGAGGGGGGCCACAGAGAGTTACACTGTTAACAGAGTCGAGAGGGGGCCACAGAGAGTTACACTGTTAACAGAGTCGAGAGGGGGGCCACAGAGAGTTACACTGTTAACAGAGTCGAGAGGGGGGCGACAGAGAGTTACACTGTTAACAGAGTCGAGAGGGGGGGACAGAGAGTTACACTGTTAACAGAGACGAGAGGGGGGACAGAGAGTTACACTGTTAACAGAGACGAGAGGGGGGACAGAGAGTTACACTGTTAACAGAGACGAGAGTTTGTGATGTGTGGTGTGTGTGTGTGGGTGGTGTTCCATGCATGTAGCTGTGTATCTCATCAACAGTGTGACATGTCAATCACACACTGAGTGACAAAACATTAAGAACACCCCCCCTTTCCCTCAGAACAGACTCAACTCGTCAAGACATGGACTCTACAAAGTCCAGAACCCGGCAGCATTGCAGTTCTTGACACACTCCAGCCGGCGCGCCTTTCAACCCTGGTCTTTTGTCTTGACCCTCCACCCTCTGAATGGCCTCTGAACACGATTCAGGTCTCAAGGCTTCAAAGAACGTCCCTCCCTTTCATCTACACTGATTGAAGTGGATTTTACAAGTGACATCGATAAACACACACACACACACACACACACACACACACACACACACACACACACACACACACACACACACACACACACACACACACACACACACACACACACACACACACACACACACACACACACACACACACACACACACACACACACACACACACACACACACACACACACACACACACACAGTACCTACATGCGATGCGGACGTAAGCGCGGCTACTCTTGGTGGTGCCTGCAGAGCTCCAGGCCACACACTGACACCAGTAGTCCTCCAGACCAAACAGTTCCTCCACCTGGGTCCTCGATACAGAGATATCCACCTCCCTCACCACCAGGCCTGGGAGACAGAGGGGAGAGGGGAGAGGGGAGAGGGGAGAGGGGAGAGGGGAGAAAGAGGGGAGAGAGGGGAGAGGAGAAAGGGGAGAGGGGAGAGGGGGAAGAGAGGAGAGAAGGAGAGGGGAGAGGGAGAGGAGAGGAGAGAGGGGAGAGGAGAGAGGGGAGAGAGGGGAGAGGGGAGAGGGGAGAGGGGAGATAGGGGAGAGATGGGAGAGGGGAGAGGAGAGAGGAGAGAGGAGAGAGGGGAGAGGGGAGATAGGGGAGAGATGAGAGAGGGGAGAGGAGAGAGGGGAGAGATGGGAGAGGGGAGAGAGGGCAGAGGAGAGAGGAGAGAGGGGAGACAGGGGAGAGAGGAGAGAGGGGAGAGGAGAGGGAAGAGGGGAGAGGAGAGAGGAGAGAGGGGAGAGGAGAGAGTGGAGAGGGGAGAGGAGAGAGAGGGGAGAGGGGAGAGAGGGGATAGGGGAGAGAGGGGAGAGGAGAGAGGAGAGAGGGGAGATAGGGGAGAGATGAGATAGGGGGAGAAAGGAGAGAGGGGAGAGGGGAAAGGGGAGAGGGGGAGAGAGGAGAGAGGGGGAGAGAGGAGAGAGAGGGGAGAGAGAGGAGAGAGAGGAGAGAGGGGAGAAGAAAGAGAGGGAGAGAGGATGGGGAGGAGAGAGAGGGGATATGGGGGAGATGGGAAAAAGAGGGGAGAAAGAGGGGAGGGGAGAGAGGGGGAGAGGTAGCATATGTTTCGGAATTAATATAAGTATTTTGAGTAAAAAAAATCAAATGTTATTTGTCACATACACATGGTTAGCAGATGTTAATGAGAGTGTAGAGAAATGCTTGTGCTTCTAGTTGCGACCATGCAGTAATATCTAACAAGTAATCTCACAATTCCACAACAACTACCTTATACACACAGGTGTAAAGGAATGAATAAGAATATGTACATAAAGATATAAATATATGAAAGAGTGATGGTACAGAACGGCATAGGCAAGATGTAGTAGATGGTATAGAGTACAGTATATACATATGAGATGAGTAATGTAGGGTATGTAGACATTATATAAAGTGGTAGTGTTTTGAGTCAGTGTTTGTAGTCAGTGTTTTGAGTCAGAGTTTTGAGTCAAGTGTTTTGAGTCAGTGTTTTGGGTCAGAGTTTTGAGTCAGTGTTTTGAGTCAGTGTTTTGAGTCAGTGTTTTGAGTCAGTGTTTTGAGTCAGTGTTTTGAGTCAGTGTTTTGAGTCAGCGTTTTGAGTCAGCGTTTTGAGTCAGAGTTTTGGGTCAGTGTTATGAGTCAGTGTTTTGAGTCAGTGTTTTGTCTAGAGTATGTTTGAAAGTCTACAGGAACTCGTAATTATGGAGAATTTACAAGTGACTGGTGTGAATGAGATTGTTGTATCTGTGAATGTTTACGTGTCTGTGAAGGCTGGTGAAATCGTGTGTAATTCTAGTACCCGTGATCTGATCGAGGCTCTCTCTGGTCACAT
>NC_068423.1:27178221-27215721 GCF_023373465.1 Oncorhynchus keta
GGAGGTGATTTCACACAGTCACAGTCCTGCGATAAAGAACTGCAACGCTAATATTTGCGTAAACTCTTCACAGTTGTGTTCTGTGAGTGTCACCGACTAGACTGATCCCACATTTCAATGCTTCACATTCCAACCTTGTATAACATTATCTAGTCTAAATATGGCATGACTCCACCAATTGTAACCTTCTGCATCACTATGAGTGGTACTTTTATTTTGAAGGCAAAACGCAAATTCCACTATTGTGCCTAATCCTTATTGTGGCTAGCTTCACAACACATAACCGGTCCTGTCGAACGTCACTAGTCAGATGAATCCAATGGCTGTTTATAACATTAGCTTTGGGCAACAGGGTTAAGTAGCTGGCTGTTTATAACATTAGCTTTGGGCAACAAGGTTAAGTAGCTGGCTGTTTATAACATTAGCTTTGGGCAACAGGGTTAAGTTGCTGGCTGTTTATAACATTAGCTTTGGGCAACAGGGTTAAGTAGCTGGCTGTTTATAACATTAGCTTTGGGCAACAGGGTTAAGTTGCTGGCTGTTTATAACATTAGCTTTGGGCAACAGGGTTAAGTAGCTGGCTGTTCATAACGTTAGCTTTGGGCAACAGGGTTAAGTAGCTGGCTGTTTATAACATTAGCTTTGGGCAACAGGGTTAAGTAGCTGGCTGTTTATAACAGTATCTTGGTGCAACAGGGTTAAGTAGCTGGTTAGCTATTTATTTTCATGAACTGAAGTTCAATTTCAATAATGAACAACAAGTGGCTAGAAGCACAAACATTTCACTACACTCGCATTAAAATCTGCTTGATGACCAAGGAGCTCTCCAAACAGGTCAAAGTTGTGGAGAAGTATAGATCAGGGTTGGGTTATAAAAAAATATCTGAAACTTTGAACATCCCACAGAGCACCATTAAATCCATTATTAAAAAATTGAAAGAATATGGCACCACAACAAACCTGTCAATAGAGGGCCGCCCAGGAAAACTCACAGACCAGGCAAGGAGGGCTTTAATCAGAGAGGCAACAAAGAGACCAAAGATAACCCTGAAGGAGCTGCAAAACTCTGCAGAGGAGATTGGAGTATTTGTCCATAGGACCACTTTAAACCGCACACTCCACAGAGCTGGGCTTTACAGAAGAGTGGCCAGAAAAAAGGCCATTGCTTAAAGAAAAAAATAAGCAAACACGTTTGGTGTTCGCCAAAAGGCACGTGGGAGACTCCCCAAACATATGGAAGAAGGTACTCTGGTCAGATGAGAACAAAATTCAGCTTTTTGGCCATCAAGGAAAATGCTATATCTGGCGCAAACCCAACACCTCTCATTACCCCGAGAACACCATCCCCACAGTGAAGCATGGTGGTGGCAGCATCATGCTGTGGGGATGTTTTTCATCGGCAGGGACTGGAAAACTGGTCAGGATTGAAGGAATGATGGATGGCACTAAATACAGGGAAATTCTTGAGGTCTTCAGTCATCCAGAGATTTGAGACGGAGCTTCACCTTCCAACAGGGCAATGACCCGAATCATACTGCTACAGCAACACTCGAGTGGTTTAAGGGGAAACATTTACATGTCTTGGAATGGCCTAGGCAAAGCCCAGACCTCAATTAAATTGAACATCTGTGTATGACTTCAAGATTGCTGTACACTGTGCACAACCCATCCAACTTGAAGGAGCTGCAGCAGTTTTGCCTTGAAGAATGGGCAAAAATCCCAGTGATGTGCCAAGCTTATAGAGACATACCCCAAGAGACTTGCAGCTGTAATTGCTGCAAAAGGTGACTCTACAAAGTATTGACTTTGTGGGGGTGAATAGTTAGTTCTGCACGCTCAAGTTTTTCTTTTTTTTCGTCTTACTTCTTGTTTGTTTCACAATCAAAATAATATTTTGCATCATCAAAGTGGTGTCATCATGTCATCATCATGTTGTTTAAATCAAATGATACAACCCCCCCCCCCCCAAAAAAAAAAAAAAAATCAATTCCAGGTTATAAGGCAACAAAATAGGAAAAATGCCAAGGGGGGTGAATACTTTCGCAAGCCACTGTAGGCTTGTCAATAAGGTCTACTGAATTGAAGTTGAGAGAGAGAGAGAGAGAGAGAAAGGGGGAGAGAGACAGAGAAAAGAGTGAGGTAAAGACAGAGAGAGGAGGGAGAGAGAAAGGGGGGAGAGGAGGGAAAGAGAAAGGGGGGGAGAAAGAAAGGGGGGAGAGGAGGGAAAGAGAAAGGGGGGAGAAAGAAAGGGGGGAGAGGAGAGAGAAAGGAGGGAGAGAGAAAGGGGGGAGAGGAGGGAGAGAGAAAGGAGGGAGAGAGAAAGGGGGGAGAGGAGGGAGAGAGAAAGGGGGAGAGGAGGGAGAGAGAAAGGGGGAGAGGAGGGATAGGGAAAGGGGGGAGAGAAAGGGAGAGAGAAGGGGGAGAGGAGGGAGAGAGAAAGGAGGGAGAGAGAAAGGGGGAGAGGAGGGAGAGAGAAAGGGGGGAGAGAGAAAGGGGGAGAGGAGGGAGAGAGAAAGGGGGAGGGGAGGGAGAGAGAGGGAGAGAGAAAGGGGGGAGAGGAGGGAGAGAGAAAGGGGGAGAGGAGGGGGAGAGAGAGAGGAGGGAGAGGAGGGAGAGAGAAAGGGGTAGAGGAGGGAGAGAGAAAGGGGGAGAGGAGGGGGAGAGAGAGAGAGGAGGGAGAGGAGGGAGAGCGAAAGGGGGAGAGGAGGGAGAGCGAAAGGGGGAGAGAGAGGGAGAGAGAAAGGGGGAGAGGAGGGAGAGAGAAAGGGGGAGAGGAGGGAGAGAGAAAGGGGGGAGAGGAGGGAGAGAGAAAGGGGAGGGGAGGGAGAGAGAGAGGAGGGAGAGAGAGAGGGAGAGAAAGGGGGAGGGGAGGGAGAGAGAGAGGAGGGAGAGAGAAAGGGGGAGAGAGAGGGAGAGAGAAAGGGGGAGAAGAGGGAGAGAGAAAGGGGGAGAGGAGGGAGAGAGAAAGGGGGAGAGAGATATGAAATGGAGAGAGAAAGGGGAGGGGAGGGAGAGAGAAAGGGGAGAGAGAGGGAGAGAGAAAGGGGGAGGGGAGGGAGAGAGAGAGGAGGGAGAGAGAAAGGGGGAGAGAGAAAGGGGGGAGAAGAGGGAGAGAGAAAGGGGGAGAGGGGGAAGAGAGAAAGGGGGGAGAGAGCTATGAAATGGAGAGAGAAAGGGGGAGGTGAGGGACAGAGAAAGGGGGGAGAAGAGGGAGAGAGAGAAAGGGGAGAGAGAGAGGGGGGAGAGAGAAAGGGGAGAGAGAGAAAGGGGGAGAAGAGGGAGAGAGAGAAAGGGGAGAGAGAGAGGGGGGAGAGAGAAAGGGGAGAGAGAGGGGGAGAGAGAGAGAGAGACAGAGAGATATTGTTGTCCCTCTTTCCACTAGTCATCACCTGTAGACCAATGTCACCGTAACTCAGGAAGTCAAGCTCAGACATGGTAGAGAATGACTGCACCCTTTTCTGTAAGAAGTGTGTGTGTGTGTGTGTGTGTGCGTGTGTGTGTGTGTGTGTGTGTGTGTGTGTGTGTGTGTGTGTGTGTGTGTGTGTGTGTGTGTGTGTGTGTGTGTGTGTGTGTGTGTGTGTGTGTGTGTGTGTGTGTGTTTTGGTGTGCCAGGCGCCACTGTTTGTCTTTCTACTCTGCCGCTATGCTTGATAGCCGAGTTGAGCAAATCTGCCCTGTGTTGCTGACTGGCTGGCTGGTTTGCTGACTGGCTGGCTGACCGGCTGACTTTTTGGTTGCCATGACATGTAGTCACATGGAGCTTCTCTAGTGGACTCCAGTCCACACTCACCTAGACAGACAGCAACCAGACACATCTCTCTCTCTCTCTTTCTCTCTCTGGTGGACTCCAGTCCACACTCACCTAGACAGACAGCAACCAGACACATCTCTCTCTCTCTCTTTCTCTCTCTGGTGGACTCCAGTCCACACTCACCTAGACAGACAGCAACCAGACACATCTCTCTCTCTCTCTCTTTCTCTCTCTGGTGGACTCCAGTCCACACTCACCTAGACAGACAGCAACCAGACACATCTCTCTCTCTCTCTCTTTCTCTCTCTGGTGGACTCCAGTCCACACTCACCTAGACAGACAGCAACCAGACACATCTCTCTCTCTCTCTCTCTCTCTGGTGGACTCCAGTCCACACTCACCTAGACAGACAGCAACCAGACACATCTCTCTCTCTCTCTCTCTCTCTGGTGGACTCCAGTCCACACTCACCTAGACAGACAGCAACCAGACACATCTCTCTCTTTCTCTCTCTGGTGGACTCCAGTCCACACTCACCTAGACAGACAGCAACCAGACACATCTCTCTCTCTCTCCTTCTCTCTCTGGTGGACTCCAGTCCACACTCACCTAGACAGACAGCAACCAGACACATCTCTCTCTCTCTCTTTCTCTCTCTGGTGGACTCCAGTCCACACTCACCTAGACAGACAGCAACCAGACACATCTCTCTCTCTCTCTTTCTCTCTCTGGTGGACTCCAGTCCACACTCACCTAGACAGACAGCAACCAGACACATCTCTCTCTCTCTCTCTTTCTCTCTCTGGTGGACTCCAGTCCACACTCACCTAGACAGACAGCAACCAGACACATCTCTCTCTCTCTCTCTTTCTCTCTCTAGTGGACTCCAGTCCACACTCACCTAGACAGACAGCAACCAGACACATCTCTCTCTCTCTCTTTCTCTCTCTGGTGGACTCCAGTCCACACTCACCTAGACAGACAGCAACCAGACACATCTCTCTCTCTCTCTTTCTCTCTAGTGGACTCCAGTCCACACTCACCTAGACAGACAGCAACCAGACACATCTCTCTCTCTCTTTCTCTCTCTGGTGGACTCCAGTCCACACTCACCTAGACAGACAGCAACCAGACACATCTCTCTCTCTCTCTTTCTCTCTCTAGTGGACTCCAGTCCACACTCACCTAGACAGACAGCAACCAGACACATCTCTCTCTCTCTCTTTCTCTCTCTGGTGGACTCCAGTCCACACTCACCTAGACAGACAGCAACCAGACACATCTCTCTCTCTCTCTTTCTCTCTCTAGTGGACTCCAGTCCACACTCACCTAGACAGACAGCAACCAGACACATCTCTCTCTCTCTCTTTCTCTCTCTGGTGGACTCCAGTCCACACTCACCTAGACAGACAGCAACCAGACACATCTCTCTCTCTCTCTTTCTCTCTCTAGTGGACTCCAGTCCACACTCACCTAGACAGACAGCAACCAGACACATCTCTCTCTCTCTCTTTCTCTCTCTAGTGGACTCCAGTCCACACTCACCTAGACAGACAGCAACCAGACACATCTCTCTCTCTCTCTTTCTCTCTCTGGTGGACTCCAGTCCACACTCACCTAGACAGACAGCAACCAGACACATCTCTCTCTCTCTCTTTCTCTCTCTGGTGGACTCCAGTCCACACTCACCTAGACAGACAGCAACCAGACACATCTCTCTCTCTCTCTTTCTCTCTCTAGTGGACTCCAGTCCACACTCACCTAGACAGACAGCAACCAGACACATCTCTCTCTCTCTTTCTCTCTCTGGTGGACTCCAGTCCACACTCACCTAGACAGACAGCAACCAGACACATCTCTCTCTCTCTCTTTCTCTCTCTAGTGGACTCCAGTCCACACTCACCTAGACAGACAGCAACCAGACACATCTCTCTCTCTCTCTTTCTCTCTCTAGTGGACTCCAGTCCACACTCACCTAGACAGACAGCAACCAGACACATCTCTCTCTCTCTCTTTCTCTCTCTGGTGGACTCCAGTCCACACTCACCTAGACAGACAGCAACCAGACACATCTCTCTCTCTCTCTTTCTCTCTCTGGTGGACTCCAGTCCACACTCACCTAGACAGACAGCAACCAGACACATCTCTCTCTCTCTCTTTCTCTCTCTAGTGGACTCCAGTCCACACTCACCTAGACAGACAGCAACTCTCTCTCTCCCTCTCTCTCTCTGCAACTTACCTTTGTAGATGTCTGTGTCTCTCCAACTCTATCCCTCATATGCCTCTTCAGTCAATGTGTGTGTGACTGACTTATTATAGGGAAGGCTCTAGACTGACTTATCATTAGAGGGAGGGCTCTAGACTGACTTATCATTAGAGGGAGGGCTCTAGACTGACTTATCATTAGAGGGAAGGCTCTAGACTGACTTATCATTAGAGGGAGGGCTCTAGACTGACTTATCATTAGAGGGAGGGCTCTAGACTGACTTATCATTAGAGGGAGGGCTCTAGACTGACTTATCATTAGAGGGAGGGCTCTCGACTGACTTATCATTAGAGGGAGGGCTCTAGACTGACTTATCATTAGAGGGAGGGCTCTAGACTGACTTATCATTAGAGGGAGGGTTCTAGACTGACTTATCATTAGAGGGAGGGCTCTAGACTGACTTATCATTAGAGGGAGGGCTCTAGACTGACTTATCATTAGAGGGAGGGCTCTCGACTGACTTATCA
Source organism: Oncorhynchus keta (assembly GCF_023373465.1). Taxonomy (NCBI): domain Eukaryota; kingdom Metazoa; phylum Chordata; class Actinopteri; order Salmoniformes; family Salmonidae; genus Oncorhynchus; species Oncorhynchus keta. Next base: position 27,184,706 of record NC_068423.1, read on the forward strand.
TTAGAGGGAGGGCTCTAGACTGACTTATCATTAGAGGGAGGGCTCTCGACTGACTTATCATTAGAGGGAGGGCTTTAGACTGACTTATCATTAGAGGGAGGGCTCTAGACTGACTTATCATTAGAGGGAGGGCTCTAGACTGACTTATCATTAGAGGGAGGGTTCTAGACTGACTTATCATTAGAGGGAGGGCTCTAGACTGACTTATCATTAGAGGGAGGGCTCTCGACTGACTTATCATTAGAGGGAGGGCTCTAGACTGACTTATCATTAGAGGGAGGGTTCTAGACTGACTTATCAATAGAGGGAGGGCTCTACACTGACTTACCATTAGAGGGAGGGCTCTAGACTGACTTATCATTAGAGGGAGGGTTCTAGACTGACTTATCATTAGAGGGAGGGAGGGCAGGTAGCCTAGTGGTTAGAGTGTAGGGACGGCAGGTAGCCTAGTGGTTAGAGCGTAGGGACGGCAGGTTGACTAGTGGTTAGAGTGTAGGGACGGCAGGTAGCCTAGTGGTTAGAGTGTAGGGACGGCGGGTAGCCTAGTGGTTAGAGTGTAGGGACGGCAGGTAGCCTAGTGGTTAGAGTGTAGGGGCTGAAGGTAGCCTAGTGGTTAGAGTGTAGGGGCGGCAGGTAGCCTAGTGGTTAGAGTGTAGGGACGGCAGGTAGACTAGTGGTTAGAGTGTAGGGACGGCAGGTAGTCTAGTGGTTAGAGTGTAGGGACGGCAGGTAGCCTAGTGGTTAGAGTGTGGGGACGGCAGGTAGCCTAGTGGTTAGAGTGTAGGGACGGCAGGTAGCCTAGTGGTTAGAGTGTAGGGGCGGCAGGTAGCCTAGTGGTTAGAGTGTAGGGACGGCAGGTAGACTAGTGGTTAGAGTGTAGGGACGGCAGGTAGACTAGTGGTTAGAGTGTAGGGACGGCAGGTAGCCTAGTGGTTAGAGTGTAGGGGCGGCAGGTAGCCTAGTGGTTAGAGTGTAGGGACGGCAGGTAGACTAGTGGTTAGAGTGTAGGGGCGGCAGGTAGCCTAGTGGTTAGAGTGTAGGGACGGCAGGTAGCCTAGTGGTTAGAGTGTAGGGACGGCAGGTAACCTAGTGGTTAGAGTGTTGGGACGGCAGGTAGCCTAGTGGTTAGAGTGTAGGGGCGCCAGGTAGCCTAGTGGTTAGAGTGTAGGGACGGCAGGTAGCCTAGTGGTTAGAGTGTAGGGACGGCAGGTAGCCTAGTGGTTAGAGTGTAGGGACGGCAGGTAGCCTAGTGGTTAGAGTGTAGGGGCGGCAGGTAGCCTAGTGGTTAGAGTGTAGGGACGGCAGGTAGCCTAGTGGTTAGAGTGTAGGGACGGCAGGTAGCCTAGTGGTTAGAGTGTGGGGACGGCAGGTAGACTAGTGGTTAGAGTGTAGGGGCGGCAGGTAGCCTAGTGGTTAGAGTGTAGGGACGGCAGGTAGCCTAGTGGTTAGAGTGTAGGGACGGCAGGTAACCTAGTGGTTAGAGTGTAGGGACGGCAGGTAGCCTAGTGGTTAGAGTGTAGGGGCGCCAGGTAGCCTAGTGGTTAGAGTGTAGGGACGGCAGGTAGCCTAGTGGTTAGAGTGTAGGGACGGCAGGTAGCCTAGTGGTTAGAGTGTAGGGACGGCAGGTAGCCTAGTGGTTAGAGTGTAGGGACGGCAGGTAGCCTAGTGGTTAGAGTGTAGGGACGGCAGGTAGCCTAGTGGTTAGAGTGTAGGGACGGCAGGTAGCCTAGTGGTTAGAGTGTAGGGGCGGCAGGTAGACTAGTGGTTAGAGTGTAGGGACGGCAGGTAGCCTAGTGGTTAGAGTGTAGGGACGGCAGGTAGCCTAGTGGTTAGAGTGTAGGGACGGCAGGTAGCCTAGTGGTTATTGTGTAGGGACGGCAGGTAGACTAGTGGTTAGAGTGTAGGGACGGCAGGTAGCCTAGTGGTTAGAGTGTTGGGACGGCAGGTAGACTAGTGGTTAGAGTGTAGGGAGGCAGGTAGCCTAGTGGTTAGAGTGTAGGGACGGCAGGTAGCCTAGTGGTTAGAGTGTAGGGACGGCAGGTAGCCTAGTGGTTAGAGTGTAGTGACGGCAGGTAGACTAGTGGTTAGAGTGTAGGGAGGCAGGTAGCCTAGTGGTTAGAGTGTAGGGACGGCAGGTAGCCTAGTGGTTAGAGTGTAGGGACGGCAGGTAGCCTAGTGGTTAGAGTGTAGGGACGGCAGGTAGCCTAGTGGTTAGAGTGTAGGGACGGCAGGTAGCCTAGTGGTTAGAGTGTAGGGACGGCAGGTAGCCTAGTGGTTAGAGTGTAGGGAGGGCAGGTAGCCCAGTGGTTAGAGTGTAGGGACGGCAGGTAGCCTAGTGGTTAGAGTGTTGGGACGGCAGGTAGCCTAGTGGTTAGAGTGTAGGGACGGCAGGTAGCCTAGTGGTTAGAGTGTAGGGACGGCAGGTAGCCTAGTGGTTAGAGTGTAGGGACGGCAGGTAGCCTAGTGGTTAGAGTGTAGGGGCGGCAGGTAGCCTAGTGGTTAGAGTGTAGGGACGGCAGGTAGACTAGTGGTTAGAGTGTAGGGACGGCAGGTAGACTAGTGGTTAGAGTGTAGGGACGGCAGGTAGCCTAGTGGTTAGAGTGTAGGGGCGGCAGGTAGCCTAGTGGTTAGAGTGTAGGGACGGCAGGTAGACTAGTGGTTAGAGTGTAGGGGCGGCAGGTAGCCTAGTGGTTAGAGTGTAGGGACGGTAGGTAGCCTAGTGGTTAGAGTGTAGGGACGGCAGGTAGCCTAGTGGTTAGAGTGTAGGGACGGCAGGTAACCTAGTGGTTAGAGTGTAGGGGCGCCAGGTAGCCTAGTGGTTAGAGTGTAGGGACGGCAGGTAGCCTAGTGGTTATAGTGTAGGGACGGCAGGTAGACTAGTGGTTAGAGTGTAGGGGCGGCAGGTAGCCTAGTGGTTAGAGTGTAGGGACGGCAGGTATACTAGTGGTTACAGTTTAGTGGCGGCAGGTAGCCTATTGGTTAGAGTGTAGGGGCGGCAGGTAGCCTAGTGGTTAGAGTGTAGGGACGGTAGGTAGCCTAGTGGTTAGAGTGTAGGGACGGCAGGTAGCCTAGTGGTTAGAGTGTAGGGACGGCAGGTAACCTAGTGGTTAGAGTGTAGGGACGGCAGGTAGCCTAGTGGTTAGAGTGTAGGGAGGGGCAGGTAGACTAGTGGTTAGAGTGTAGGGAGGGGCAGGTAGACTAGTGGTTAGAGTGTAGGGAGGGGCAGGTAGACTAGTGGTTAGAGTGTAGGGACGGCAGGTAGCCTAGTGGTTAGAGTGTGGGGAGGGGCAGGTAGACTAGTGGTTAGAGTGTAGGGACGGCAGGTAGCCTAGTGGTTAGAGTGTAGGGAGGGGCAGGTAGACTAGTGGTTAGAGTGTAGGGACGGCAGGTAGCCTAGTGGTTAGAGTGTAGGGAGGGGCAGGTAGACTAGTGGTTAGAGTGTAGGGACGGCAGGTAGCCTAGTGGTTAGAGTGTTGGACCGAAAGGTTGCTAGATCAAATCCCTGAGCTGACAAGTTACAAATCTATCGTTCTGCCCCTGAACAAGGCAGTTAAACCCACTGTTCCCAGGCCGTCATTGTAAATAAGAATATGTTCTTAAACTGACTTGCCTCGTTAAAAAATATGTTTAATTCCATTGAGTCATGTTATGTGGTCCTCCCACTTCGACTCTTTGGGATGCAGCATGCAGTTTATTAGGCTACAGATGAAATACGTTCTGAACCTCACAGGGTGGTGAAAAGTGACACGATGACAAGCTTTTCTCCTTTTCAACAAATACAGACGGGCGACATTCTGGTGACATGATGATCGATGCTTGGTCGCCCTTTGACCATTTAAAATAATCTTGCTCTTTTGTCCATAATATTGTCATTATGTAGGCCGGTCTACTCACACCATCTCTGTTGGCTTGAGCACACGTGCCAAAACCAGCGTGGGCACATTTCCTATTTACAGTTTTTTTTTGATAATTGCTGACACATGATTTCTGAAACTATGGTTCCGTTCCTCGAGACTCCACACACGCACGCACGCACGCACGCACGCACGCACGCACACACACACACACACACACACACACACACACACACACACACACACACACACACACACACACACACACACACACACACACACACGCACGCGCACGCACACACATACACACACACATACACACACACACACACACACACACACACACACACACACACACACACACACACACACACACACACACACACACACACACACACACACACACACACACACACACACACACACACACACAAACTAACATGCAACATGCAAAAACCTCACACATCTCAAACCAAACACTTCAGTCAAAACTACTTTACAGTTTTCCCCACACATTTGCCAAATCTTTGGCACATTTTCCTAAAACCACAAACAAAAGCAAACGCTGAATTCAAAACTGTTTAATCTCTTTCAACATTTAAATTTTTTTGCGTCAAAATGAGACACGCCATATGAACAGACCTGTCTACCAAACACCACACTGATCAACACAAAACACTATGAATATACCAGCAGTAGGTTTATGATGTGATCAACACAAAACACTATGAATATCCCAGCAGTAGGTTTATGATGTGATCAACACAAAACACTATGAATATCCCAGCAGTAGGTTTATGATGTGATCAACACAAAACACTATGAATATCCCAGCAGTAGGTTTATGATGTGATCAACACAAAACACTATGAATATACCAGCAGTAGGTTTATAATGTGATCAACACAAAACACTATGAATATCCCCGCAGTAGGTTTATGTGATCAACACAAAACACTATGAATATACCAGCAGTAGGTTTATGATGTGATCAACACAAAACACTATGAATATCCCAGCAGTAGGTTTATGATGTGATCAACACAAAACACTATGAATATCCCAGCAGTAGGTTTATGATGTGATCAACACAAAACACTATGAATATCCCAGCAGTAGGTTTATGATGTGATCAACACAAAACACTATGAATATCCCCGCAGTAGGTTTATAATGTGATCAACACAAAACACTATGAATATCCCCGCAGTAGGTTTATGATGTGATCAACACAAAACACTATGAATATCCCAGCAGTAGGTTTATGTGATCAACACAAAACACTATGAATATCCCAGCAGTAGGTTTATGTGATCAACACAAAACACTATGAATATCCCTGCAGTAGGTTTATGATGTGATCAACACAAAACACTATGAATATCCCAGCAGTAGGTTTATGTGATCAACACAAAACACTATGAATATCCCAGCAGTAGGTTTATGATGTGATCAACACAAAACACTATGAATATCCCAGCAGTAGGTTTATGATGTGATCAACACAAAACACTATGAATATCCCAGCAGTAGGTTTATGATGTGATCAACACAAAACACTATGAATATCCCAGCAGTAGGTTTATGATGTGATCAACACAAAACACTATGAATATCCCAGCAGTAGGTTTATAATGTGATCAAGACAAAACACTATGAATATCCCAGCAGTGGGTTTATGATGTGATCAACACAAAACACTATGAATATCCCCGCAGTGGGTTTATGTGATCAATACAAAACACTATGAATATACCAGCAGTAGGTTTATGATGTGATCAACACAAAACACTATGAATATCCCAGCAGTGGGTTTATGATGTGATCAACACAAAACACTATGAATATCCCAGCAGTAGGTTTATGATGTGATCAACACAAAACACTATGAATATCCCAGCAGTAGGTTTATGATGTGATCAACACAAAACACTATGAATATCCCAGCAGTAGGTTTATGATGTGATCAAGACAAAACACTGAATATCCCAGCAGTGGGTTTATGATGTGATCAACACAAAACACTATGAATATCCCAGCAGTAGGTTTATGATGTGATCAAGACAAAACACTATGAATATCCCAGCAGTGGGTTTATGATGTGATCAACACAAAACACTATGAATATCCCAGCAGTAGGTTTATGATGTGATCAACACAAAACACTATGAATATCCCAGCAGTGGGTTTATGATGTGATCAAGACAAAACACTATGAATATCCCAGCAGTAGGTTTATGATGTGATCAACACAAAACACTATGAATATACCAGCAGTGGGTTTATGATGTGATCAACACAAAACACTTTGACATGCGTCTGTATCCTGTCTCCTATTTGACATGTGTCTGTATCCTGTCTCCTATTTGACATGTGTCTGTATCCTGTCTCCTATTTGACATGCGTCTGTATCCTGTCTCCTATTTGACATGTGTCTGCATCCTGTCTCCTATTTGACATGTGTCTGTATCCTGTCTCCTATTTGACATGTGTCTGTATCCTGTCTCCTATTTGACATGTGTCTGTATCCTGTCTCCTATTTGACATGTGTCTGTATCCTGTCTCCTATTTGACATGTGTCTGCATCCTGTCTCCTATTTGACATGTGTCTGTATCCTGTCTCCTATTTGACATGTGTCTGCATCCTGTATCCTTTTTGACATGTGTCTGCATCCTGTCTCCTATTTGACATGTGTCTGTATCCTGTCTCCTATTTGACATGTGTCTGTATCCTGTCTCCTATTTGACATGTGTCTGCATCCTGTCTCCTATTTGACATGTGTCTGTATCCTGTCTCCTATTTTGGTCTGGCCACAGCCCGTCATCTACATCACAAGCGATGTTCTCCTTCGCTAAACAGCGGGGGAAAAATGTTCTGTCGTGACGGATCCAGCCGCCGAAAGCCCCCCACATCATCTTCACCACATGCGTCCTCCATTGCCTGGAGGGAGAGGGTTGCGTGTGAGGGGTTGGAGGTCATACACCTTTTTTCTGCAGAAAAAAACTCTTCAACTGGTTTTAGGAAATGGCTAATATGGTGGGAGGTATAGAACAATACATTCTGGGTGGTCGATGAACCAGTCGCGGACCAGAGGAGCCCGGTGGAAACTCACGTTGTCCCAGATGACAACATACCTGGGCCGCTCTGGTCCACCCCTCTGCTCGGCTGGAATGAGGAAGCCGTGTAGTGTGTCCAGGAATGTGACGAGAAGGGCGGTGTTGTAGGGACTAAGGTTGGCATGGTGATGGAGGATGCCTTGCTGGCTAACGGCTGCGCCACATGGTGATATTGCCTCCACGCTGTCCCGGGGACATCCACAGTGACACGGGGGCCAATAATGTTCCGTCCCCGCCCCCTTCTTTTGGATAGGTTGAAGCCTCATCAATGTAAATATAAACGTGCTGAATTGCAGCGGCATCCAGCTACAAGCCTCTCTGAAACAGACAAGACAATATGTGACATAGACCCAGAGCAGTCACTTACTCTGAGACCTTGAAGTAGTGCTTCCCCCTTTGCTCTGCAAGGGCCGCGGCTTTTGTGGAGCGATGGGTAAACGATGCTTCGAGGGGTGACTGTTGTTGATGTGTGCAGAGGGTCCCTGGTTCGCGCCCGGGTATGGGCGAGGGGACGGTCTGAAGTTATACTGTTACATAGACAAGCTGGTGAATGTTATTGAATATTGTGTATTTATGTGGTTCTGGATTTCTCCTAGTCTAATGGTATTGTTGACCACCATCATGTTCACAATAGCCGGTCTCCTGTTCTGGTGTGAACGGTGTCTTCCACCACGGCCTAGTTCCGCAGAACATCCACAAATATGATATGATTGGTTACGGTAAACTAAAAATAAATCTATTTTCTTTCGATATGAAATGACGTTACTGTGACATTGGCCAACAATCACTGAGTAACACAGGCCTTACTGATGTGTCGGACTGCAGTAAACATCCATAAAGAGCCTAGAGTAGATGGTAGGTAACGTACCGGTTGTCATTTCTGAATGTTCGGAGGATAGATGTAACCTTGTAGCGTCTCAGGTTGGGCTGAACTCTCTGCATACATGTTCAACCAATGTGGCCCTTTTCTCATCTGAGACAACTGTCCTTCCTCGTCCTCCTCTTCCTCTCACTCCTTCACCTCCTCCTCCTCCTCCTCCTCTCACTCCTTCACCTCCTCCTCCTCTTCCTCCTCTTCCTCTCACTCCTTCACCTCCTCCTCCTCCTCCTCCTCTCACTCCTTCACCTCCTCCTCCTCTTCCTCCTCTTCCTCTCACTCCTTCACCTCCTCCTCCTCCTCCTCCTCTCACTCCTTCACCTCCTCGTCCTCCTCTTCCTCTCACTCCTTCACGTCCAGCTCTTGCTTCAACATTGACTTCTATTTTCCTCCAGAACAGGAGAGATCATCGGTGGCCTTTTATAGGGCTGAAGCTCTGATTTCTAAGTGAACGATTCAGCAACTAGTGAGGAGTAGGTGTTGCCAATTGGTGCATAGCGCTTGGCATTGTGATTGGTGTTGCTTTCCAAAGGGACTAAAGATGTTTTTTTTATTTTGAATGTTGGAGCCTAATGTAGAGAACTGCGTGTAGTGTTTTGCAAAAATAGAATTGAAAGCTGAGTGTAAAGCAAGAATTGTGCTTGCAATTTTGCAGACTTGGTTTAGGGATTTGGTAGATGAGTTTTCAGGTTTCGGTGATTTGCGTTTCCTCTTCCAATTTTAGTGTAAAAAACAATTTAGGAAAAACTGTAACTCTTCTCAAAATGGTGTTTTTGCATCAAAACTCTACACGCCAAACCATCAAATGATTATCTCTTATAAACGCCAACGGCACACGGATGTGGCAAAGGTAAAACACGACTATCTTGTGTATTTTACATGTTCAGTGGAGTCCAGTTTGTCATAACACCCACACCCACATGTATGTGCACCCATATACACAGCAGGCACGCACATTCAGTATATATTTACACTAGAAACATACATGTAAAAGGAGAGGGGGGGAATCAAATGTTTTTCTTTCTCAAAACATTGTATTTTCATCCAGATTTCAGGATGAACAGTAACAGACAAAGCAAATGCAGTAGAATATAAACCAATAGTCCTCTTCCTCCTCCTCTTCCTCATCCTCATCTTCCTCCACCTCCTCTTCCTCCACCTCCTCCTCCTCTTCCTCCACCTCCTCCTCATCTTCCTCCACCTCCTCTTCCTCCTCCTCTTCCTCCACCTCCTCCTCCTCTTCCTCCACCTCCTTATCCTCTTCCTTCTCCTCATCTTCCTTTTCCGCCTCTTCCTCCTCTTCCTCTTCCTCCTCATCTTCTTCCTCATCCTCCTCCACCTCCTCTTCCTCCTCCTCCTCTTCCTCATCTTAATTTTCCTCCTCTTCCTCATCCTCCTCTTCCTCATCCTCCTCTTCCTCCTCCTCCTCTCCAAAATCAGCCTTCATTGTTGTCCAAACCAAGAAAGCCAACCCGAAGCCTAAACTCAAGCTCTGATTTCTAAGTGAAGAAATTAGCAGTAGAAATGTTTTCACACGTGAACATTGGGTTGTAGGTAATCGGTAAATGAGTTTTGGCGTTTTGAATGGCAGTGTTTTCTAAAACAAAACACAAAGACCTGTTAGTTTTGAATGATGTGTCTAATGTAGAGAACTGTGTCTTTAGTGTTTTGCAAAAAGTGTGTTTTACATTTGCAAACTGAACCTAAAGCAGACCATGTGTTTGCAGTTTTGCAGACTTGGTCTGAAGATCGGGTACATGAGTTAATGGTTTCACTGAGAGTGCCTTAAGTATCACTTTTAGTGTGTAAAGCGATTGTACAGACTTTCTTTATGTAGAGGTTCGATTATCTGCATTCAAATCTGTTGCCCATTGGAAGGAAACCTAGCCAGTGATGCCCATTGGATGGAAACCTAGCCAGTGATGCCCATTGGAAGGAAACCTAGCCAGTGATGCCCATTGGATGGAAACCTAGCCAGTGATGCCCATTGGATGGAAACCTAGCCAGTGATGCCCATTGGATGGAAACCTAGCCAGTGATGCCCATTGGATGGAAACCTAGCCAGTGATGCCCATTGGATGGAAACCTAGCCAGTGATGCCCATTGGATGGAAACCTAGCCAGTGATGCCCATTGGATGGAAACCTAGCCAGTGATGCCCATTGGATGGAAACCTAGCCAGTGATGCCCATTGGATGGAAACCTAGCCAGTGATGCCCATTGGAAGGAAACCTAGCCAGTGATGCCCATTGGATGGAAACCTAGCCAGTGATGCCCATTGGATGGAAACCTAGCCAGTGATGCCCATTGGATGGAAACCTAGCCAGTGATGCCCATTGGATGGAAACCTAGCCAGTGATGCCCATTGGATGGAAACCTAGCCAGTGATGCCCATTGGATGGAAACCTAGCCAGTGATGCCCATTGGAAGGAAACCTAGCCAGTGATGCCCATTGGATGGAAACCTAGCCAGTGATGCCCATTGGATGGAAACCTAGCCAGTGATGCCCATTGGAAGGAAACCTAGCCAGTGATGCCCATTGGAAGGAAACCTAGCCAGTGATGCCCATTGGAAGGAAACCTAGCCAGTGATGCCCATTGGATGGAAACCTAGCCAGTGATGCCCATTGGAAGGAAACCTAGCCAGTGATGCCCATTGGATGGAAACCTAGCCAGTGATGCCCATTGGAAGGAAACCTAGCCAGTGATGCCCATTGGATGGAAACCTAGCCAGTGATGCCCATTGGAAGGAAACCTAGCCAGTGATGCCCATTGGATGGAAACCTAGCCAGTGATGCCCATTGGATGGAAACCTAGCCAGTGATGCCCATTGGAAGGAAACCTAGCCAGTGATGCCCATTGGATGGAAACCTAGCCAGTGATGCCCATTGGATGGAAACCTAGCCAGTGATGCCCATTGGATGGAAACCTAGCCAGTGATGCCCATTGGATGGAAACCTAGCCAGTGATGCCCATTGGAAGGAAACCTAGCCAGTGATGCCCATTGGAAGGAAACCTAGCCAGTGATGCCCATTGGAAGGAAACCTAGCCAGTGATGCCCATTGGAAGGAAACCTAGCCAGTGATGCCCATTGGAAGGAAACCTAGCTAGTGATGCCCATTGGAAGGAAACCTAGCCAGTGATGCCCATTGGAAGGAAACCTAGCCAGTGATGCCCATTGGATGGAAACCTAGCCAGTGATGCCCATTGGAAGGAAACCTAGCCAGTGATGCCCATTGGATGGAAACCTAGCCAGTGATGCCCATTGGAAGGAAACCTAGCCAGTGATGCCCATTGGAAGGAAACCTAGCCAGTGATGCCCATTGGATGGAAACCTAGCCAGTGATGCCCATTGGATGGAAACCTAGCCAGTGATGCCCATTGGATGGAAACCTAGCCAGTGATGCCCATTGGAAGGAAACCTAGCCAGTGATGCCCATTGGATGGAAACCTAGCCAGTGATGCCCATTGGATGGAAACCTAGCCAGTGATGCCCATTGGATGGAAACCTAGCCAGTGATGCCCATTGGATGGAAACCTAGCCAGTGATGCCCATTGGAAGGAAACCTAGCCAGTGTTGCCCATTGGATGGAAACCTAGCCAGTGATGCCCATTGGATGGAAACCTAGCCAGTGATGCCCATTGGAAGGAAACCTAGCCAGTGATGCCCATTGGATGGAAACCTAGCCAGTGATGCCCATTGGATGGAAACCTAGCCAGTGATGCCCATTGGATGGAAACCTAGCCAGTGATGCCCATTGGAAGGAAACCTAGCCAGTGTTGCCCATTGGATGGAAACCTAGCCAGTGATGCCCATTGGAAGGAAACCTAGCCAGTGATGCCCATTGGAAGGAAACCTAGCCAGTGATGCCCATTGGAAGGAAACCTAGCCAGTGATGCCCATTGGAAGGAAACCTAGCCAGTGATGCCCATTGGATGGAAACCTAGCCAGTGATGCCCATTGGATGGAAACCTAGCCAGTGATGCCCATTGGAAGGAAACCTAGCCAGTGATGCCCATTGGAAGGAAACCTAGCCAGTGATGCCCATTGGAAGGAAACCTAGCCAGTGATGCCCATTGGATGGAAACCTAGCCAGTGATGCCCATTGGAAGGAAACCTAGCCAGTGATGCCCATTGGAAGGAAACCTAGCCAGTGATGCCCATTGGAAGGAAACCTAGCCAGTGATGCCCATTGGATGGAAACCTAGCCAGTGATGCCCATTGGATGGAAACCTAGCCAGTGATGCCCATTGGATGGAAACCTAGCCAGTGATGCCCATTGGATGGAAACCTAGCCAGTGATGCCCATTGGATGGAAACCTAGCCAGTGATGCCCATTGGAAGGAAACCTAGCCAGTGATGCCCATTGGAAGGAAACCTAGCCAGTGATGCCCATTGGATGGAAACCTAGCCAGTGATGCCCATTGGAAGGAAACCTAGCCAGTGATGCCCATTGGATGGAAACCTAGCCAGTGATGCCCATTGGATGGAAACCTAGCCAGTGATGCCCATTGGATGGAAACCTAGCCAGTGATGCCCATTGGATGGAAACCTAGCCAGTGATGCCCATTGGATGGAAACCTAGCCAGTGATGCCCATTGGAAGGAAACCTAGCCAGTGATGCCCATTGGATGGAAACCTAGCCAGTGATGCCCATTGGAAGGAAACCTAGCCAGTGATGCCCATTGGATGGAAACCTAGCCAGTGATGCCCATTGGAAGGAAACCTAGCCAGTGATGCCCATTGGATGGAAACCTAGCCAGTGATGCCCATTGGAAGGAAACCTAGCCAGTGATGCCCATTGGATGGAAACCTAGCCAGTGATGCCCATTGGATGGAAACCTAGCCAGTGATGCCCATTGGATGGAAACCTAGCCAGTGATGCCCATTGGATGGAAACCTAGCCAGTGATGCCCATTGGATGGAAACCTAGCCAGTGATGCCCATTGGATGGAAACCTAGCCAGTGATGCCCATTGGAAGGAAACCTAGCCAGTGATGCCCATTGGATGGAAACCTAGCCAGTGATGCCCATTGGATGGAAACCTAGCCAGTGATGCCCATTGGAAGGAAACCTAGCCAGTGATGCCCATTGGATGGAAACCTAGCTAGTGTTGCCCATTGGAAGGAAACCTAGCCAGTGATGCCCATTGGAAGGAAACCTAGCCAGTGATGCCCATTGGATGGAAACCTAGCCAGTGATGCCCATTGGATGGAAACCTAGCCAGTGATGCCCATTGGATGGAAACCTAGCTAGTGTTGCCCAAATAATGGTTTTAGAACAAAAAAATCTGCAGGAATGTTGTGTCGCCTCAACAACAAAATTACAGAGGTAAGCAAAATTGCTTCGGTGTTGGTAATGTTCTGTTTATTGTCCCAGCTCGCTGTCTACAGTGGGGCCAGCCAGGCAGGCAGGGCTGGCTTAAATGGATGTAATTACACTATAAGATGAGTTTATCGTCCCAGGTCTAGTGTCTACAGTGGGGCCAGCCAGGCAGGCAGACAGGCAGGGCCGGTTTAAATGGATGTAATTACACTAGAAGATGAGCAGCATTCCTTCCTAAGGGCAGAATGATTATAGAGCTCTACTCTCCACTGGGCTCCTGTAATTACAAATGACTCCCTCCCCCTCTTCCCCCTCTTATAATGGTCTGTACTCCCTACCGCTCTGCTCTCTACTTTTCAACTCTGCCTCGCTCCTCTACTCTCCCCCCTCCTCTTCCCCCTCTTATAATGGTCTGCACTCCCTACCGCTCTGCTCTCTACTTCTCAACTCTGCTTCTCTCCTCTACTTACCCCCCCCCTACTGGTTACTGGTCTCCTACCGTTTAACCTACACCGTTAGAAAACAAGGTGCTACCTAGAGCCACAAAGGGTTAATCAATTGTCCCCAAAAGAGAACCGTCCGTAAAAAGCTCCTTTTGGTTCCAAGTGGAACCCTTTCACTAATTTGAGGTTATCCACAACTACTGGCCTGGTCTCCATACCCACTACTCTCCACTCAGCTACTGGCCTGGTCTCCATACCCACTACTCTCCACTCAGCTACTGGCCTGGTCTCCAGACCCATCTAGTCTCCACTCAGCTACTGGCCTGGTCTTCATACCCACTACTCTCCACTCAGCTACTGGCCTGGTCTTCATACCCCTCTCGTCTCCACTCAGCTACTGGCCTGGTCTCCATACCCACTACTCTCCACTCAGCTACTGGCCTGGTCTCCAGACCCATCTAGTCTCCACTCAGCTACTGGCCTGGTCTCCATACCCACTACTCTCCACTCAGCTACTGGCCTGGTCTCCATACCCACTACTCTCCACTCAGCTACTGGCCTGGTCTCCAGACCCATCTAGTCTCCACTCAGCTACTGGCCTGGTCTCCATACCCACTACTCTCCACTCAGCTACTGGCCTGGTCTCCATACCCCTCTAGTCTCCACTCAGCTACTGGCCTGGTCTCCATACCATCTAGTCTCCACTCAGCTACTAGCTAGCCTGGTCTCCATACCATCTAGTCTCCACTCAGCTACTGGCCTGGTCTCCAGACCCATCTAGTCTCCACTCAGCTACTGGCCTGGTCTTCATACCCCTCTCGTCTCCACTCAGCTACTGGCCTGGTCTCCATACCCACTACTCTCCACTCAGCTACTGGCCTGGTCTCCAGACCCATCTAGTCTCCACTCAGCTACTGGCCTGGTCTCCATACCCACTACTCTCCACTCAGCTACTGGCCTGGTCTCCATACCCACTACTCTCCACTCAGCTACTGGCCTGGTCTCCAGACCCATCTAGTCTCCACTCAGCTACTGGCCTTGTCTCCATACCCACTACTCTCCACTCAGCTACTGGCCTGGTCTCCATACCCCTCTAGTCTCCACTCAGCTACTGGCCTGGTCTCCATACCATCTAGTCTCCACTCAGCTACTAGCTAGCCTGGTCTCCATACCATCTAGTCTCCACTCAGCTACTGGCCTGGTCTCCATACCATCTAGTCTCCACTCCTCTCCATCTCTTTCCTCTCCTTCACTCCCTCACCCCATTCATACTCCACTCAACTCTAGTCTGCCTTTTCCAAAACTACTGGTCAACGCTGCCTACCCCTGGTCTCTCCTTGACTTCTCACAGCTTCTATACTTCACTTTTCCTCTCCACTCCTCCTCTCCTCTCCTCCAGTCCTCCACTCCTCCTCTCCTCCTCTCATCCAGTCCTCTCTCTGCTACTCTGGCTGATTACGCCCAGAAGATCACAACAGAGGACACACTGAGGACATATTGTCGTAGACTACAGATATTAAACCACACACTAAAAAACAGAGAGACAGACAGGTCTGACACATCAGAGTGACTACAGACAGACTAAAAACCATATGAGTCAGCACAGCAGACACACCCACCCCACTCCTCCATCCACCTACTCATCCACCCCTCCACCCACATGTGTGTCTGCCGTCCTGTGTGTCTGCTGTCCTGTGTCTGCTGTCACGTGTGTCTGCGGTCCTGTGTGTCTGTGGTCCTGTGTGTCTGCTGTTCTGTGTCTGCTGTGCTGTGTGTCTGCGGTCCTGTGTGTCTGCTGTTCTGTGTCTGCTGTGCTGTGTGTCTGCGGTCCTGTGTGTCTGCTGTCCTGTGTGTCTGCTGTCCTGTGTGTGTGTGTGTTTGTGTGTGTGTGTGTGTGTGTGTGTGTCTGTGGTCCTGTGTCTGCTGTCCTGTGTGAGTGTGTGTGTTTGTGTTTGTGTGTATGTGTGTGTGTGTGTTTGTGTGTGTGTGTGTGTGTGTGTGTTTGTGTGTGTGTGTGTGTGTGTGTGTGTCTGTGGTCCTGTGTCTGCTGTCCTGTGTGAGTGTGTGTGTTTGTGTTTGTGTGTATGTGTGTGTGTGTGTGTGTGTGTGTGTGTTTGTGTGTGTGTGTGTGTGTTTGTGTGTGTGTGTCAAAGTTATGTCACTCCCAACATTTTAACTTTGACAAAATACATAAAATAGGTCCATAGGATTAATTGAAACGTTGTTGTTGTTGTTGTTGTTGTTGTTGTTGTTGTTGTTGTTGTTGTTGTTGTTGTTGTTGTTGTTGTTGTTGTTGTTGTTGTTGTTGTTGTTGTTGTTGTTGTGTGCGTGAGTGAGTAGAGATGTTTGAGTTTTGTAATACAAAGATGCTTTGTTTAAATGAAGAACAAAACATTGTTTCAGGGCATATGAAATCCAACTGTCTGATTTACAGAGTTAGTGTGAGATTTTGGCAATGAATTCCTTTCATCTAAATAGCATGCTCGCTGTTCCTGTCGACTTTACGCTAGTCAGCAATAGGTCCAGAAACTACCTTCCACTTCCTTCAAACTACACCCAGACACATACAAATGTTATCCAATAAGTAGGGCTGTGACGGTCATGAAACTCAGCCGGTGATTGTCATGCCGGTCTCACGGTAATTGACCGTGAACAGAAACGTGTTTAGCATCACACTGACATGTGGAACATGTTAAAAAGTCTAAGACATCCATGTAAAATATCCTACACCGTCACAATAAATCCCATGATTTATTTTAGACAGGTCTAAAGAAACATGATATGAAGAAAAAGGTAGTCTATTTCAGAAGAGCAGAATAGCATCCTCTGAGTTGTCCTCATGTTCGGTCCTGATCTGACGATGCCATCTGGCTCTGGGCTACACTAGTTAATCTAGCAGACAAGATTTGCTTATAATTCCTGTGGCATTATTTTATATAATTTTATAGTAAGAATAATACAATTGAACATAGCTGAATAAAATAGAGAGGATATTTTTCCCCAAACAATTTCAGAGGGAGTGCGAACATGCGGCTATTCTGTGTTGAGTAGGTAAATGAAGAAACACGAGGCTACCCTGCCGCCCCACATTTATGCAACAATAGTTGTGATACAAACATCGGGCTGTATGTTTTGATATTTAATACATTCTAAGGCTGCGTGATGCGACTCTGATGACAATTTTTTTTTTTTTTACAGATACATGGGCCAGGTTTCCCAATGGGAACTTAGGTTTAATAGTGACACATCTTTCCTACAACAGCTAAAACAGCGCGCGGACAGAACGGCCGCTAAGTGGATCGTTGGAGCGTCAATCCTGATCGGATTGAAAGAAAGGGAGCGCTGTACTCAGGGAACACTTTTCTCCATTCAAATCCTTTCTGAACAATATAATTATAATTTCACAATACCTGAAGACTGCAAATATTGAGGTTGGCTTAATCTAATGCTTACCCCCCCAAAAAACATGCACTAAATCACTCATTTAGCAGATCATTAAGCGTATGTTAGGCTACACATCATTAAATATATTGAGACTAATTACAGATAGCATCCTACAAGTAGCAAAATAGAACTCAATTGATTGATCATGACATGTATTTCCATAGGATTGAAATAGGCTTATAGCCTACTGCTAATATATTTTAATGCAATCGGCAATTTTTTGTTGTTGTACATGTCACTTGTTTGTATCAGTTGCAAAGACTGATTGGCAACTTTGTATTTGTACTGTAGTCCAGTTTATTTAGACGTTATCAGCAGTCAAACAAAATCTGGTTTTCACGTATATAGCCTGCTATTATGTGGGTAACATTTTAATTGATTTACAATGAACAGAAATATGAAAGCAACTTTGTCTTCACAATACAATACATACAGTACAATACATACAGAACCAGTCAAAAGTAAAGGTAATAAAGTTTGGACAAACCTACTCATTCAATGTTTTTTTCTTTATTTTTAAATTAAAAACTAACTATTTTCTACATTACATATACATTTCTACATAACTCCTTCAAGACTGTTGGAAAAGCATTCCAGGTGAAGCTGGTTGAGAGGATGCCAAGACTTTGAAAAAATCTCAAATATATTTAGATTTGTTTAACACTTTTTTGGTTACTACATGATTCCATATGTGTTATTTCATAGTTTTGATGGTCTTCACTATTATTCTACAATGTAGAAAATTGTTTTTTTTTAATAAAGAAAACCCTGGAATGAGTAGATGTGTCCAAACTATTTTTTGATTGGTACTGTATATTATCCACATCCTTGTATGTGTGAAATTAGTTCTGATTTAGAATGGGCCATTATCATGCACCTGTCGGAACGGAGGCAGATTAAAAAACGTCATATCTGCACTGAAATAGCGAATGGAGGACTCTTTTCCAGCAGTTCATTTTCATGTCAGCCTGGTAGGCTGTGATCCTATTATAAAGAGAAGCAATGTACTTCATTTTAGGAAAGTTTAGAATAAATATAGTAGGCTTAGCCTATAGAATGCTGATGGGATCCTCCTCTTTTTAACAGAGGCCATCAAATTCTTACTAAATTGCATAGTATAGCCTATAGAAATGTAGCACAACATGGGTTTACAGGAACACTTATATGCGGATCTGGCTGTCTGTGCGCCACACGTGATCTTATTTAGCTAAAACTCTGAATGTCAGGGCTCTCAGAAAGTGTTTCATTAGAGAACGTTGCCGGGGCTTCGCTTTCAACTCGTCAGAACCCGCTAGAGAACGTTTCCGGGGCTTCGCTTTCAGCTCGTCAGAACCCGCTAGAGAACGTTGCCGGGGGTTCGCTTTCAGCTCGTCAGAACCCGCTAGAGAACGTTGCCGGGGAATCGCTTTCAGCTTGTCAGAACCCGCTAGAGAACGGTGCCGGGGCTTCGCTTTCAGCTTGTCAGAACCCGCTAGAGAACGGTGCCGGGGCTTCGCTTTCAGCTCGTCAGAACCCGCTAGAGAACGTTGCCGGGACTTCGCTTTCAGCTCGTCAGAACCCGCTAGAGAACGTTGCCGGGGCATCGCTTTCAGCTTATCAGAACCCGCTAGAGAACGTTGCCGGGGCGTCGCTTTCAGCTTGTCAGAACCCGATAGAGAACTTTGCCGGGCGTCCCTTTCAGAACCTGTTAGAGAATGTATCCGGGCGTCCGAGATATAAAACAGTAATTTGTTGGTTGTATTGGGACACTATTGTTCCCTTATACCAGTGCCTTTATGCATGAATCTTGTCTTCTCTTTATGCTTCGGGTCCACAGTCAGCACACAGCTTTGGGGCTTTGTGTGAGCAAGCCCCACAAACAAATCAGTTGCACTGCACACAGTTTTCAGGGGCCTTGTTCACCTGCCACAAATGTTGGATAATCTCCCTGAAGCGGGTCAGTGGCATAGTCTCTCTGAAGAGGTTCCGTGGTATGGTCTCTCTGAAGTGTTTCCGTGGCATGGTCTCTCTGAAGTGGTTCCGTGGCATAGTCTCTCTGAAGAGGTTCCGTGGCATGGTCTCTCTGAAGTGGTTCCGTGGCATGGTCTCTCTGAAGTGGTTCCGTGGCCTGGTCTCTCTGAAGAGGTACAGTGACCTGGTCTCTCTGAAGAGGTTCCGTGGCATGGCCTCTCTGAAGAGGTTCCGTGGCATGGTCTCTCTGAAGTGGTTCCATAGCATGGTCTCTCTGAAGCAGGTCAGTGGCATGGTCTCTCTGAAGTGGTTCCATAGCATGGTCTCTCTGAAGAGGTTCCGTGGCATGGTCTCTCTGAAGAGGTTGCGTGGCATGGTCTCTCTGAAGTGGTTCCGTGGCATGGTCTCTCTGAAGTGGTTCCATAACATGGTCTCTCTGAAGCAGGTCAGTGGCATGGTCTCTCTGAAGCAGGTCAGTGGCATGGTCTCTCTGAAGAGGTTCCGTGGCATGGTCTCTCTGAAGAGGTTGCGAGGCATGGTCTCTCTGAAGAGGTTCCGTGGCATGGTCTCTCTGAAGAGGTTGCGTGGCATGGTCTCTCTGAAGAGGTTGCGTGGCATGGTCTCTATGAAGAGGTTGCGTGGCATGGTCTCTCTGAAGAGGTTGCGTGGCATGGTCTCTCTGAAGAGGTTGCGTGGCATGGTCTCTCTGAAGAGGTTGCGTGGCATGGTCTCTCTGAAGAGGTTGCGTGGCATGGTCTCTCTGAAGAGGTTCAGTGGCCTGGTCTCTCTGAAGAGGTTCCGTGGCATGGTCTCTCTGAAGAGGTTCTGTGGCCTGGTCTCTCTGAAGAGGTTCCGTGGCATGGTCTCTCTGAAGAGGTTGCGTGGCATGGTCTCTCTGAAGAGGTTCATCAGTCTCACCGTGCCATCCCTCCCAGACTCCTGTCTCACCGTGCCATCTCTTCCAGACTCCTGTCTCACCGTGCCATCCCTCCCAGACTCCTGTATCACCGTGCCATCCCTCCCAGACTCCTGTCTCACCGTGCAATCCCTCCCAGACTCCTGTCTCACTGTGCCATCCCTCCCAGACTCTTGTATCACCGTGCCATCTCTCCCAGACTCCTGTCTTACCGTGCCATCCCTCTCAGACTCCTGTCTCACCGTGCCATCCCTCCCAGACTCCTGTCACACCGTGCCATCCCTGCCAGACTCCTGTCTCACTGTGCCATCCCTCCCAGACTCTTATCTCACAGTGCCATCCCTCCCAGACTCCTGTCTCACCGTGCCATCCCTCCCAGACTCCTGTATCACCGTGCAATCCCTCCCAGACTCCTGTATCACCGTGCAATCCCTCCCAGACTCCTGTCTCACCGTGCCATCCCTGCCAGACTCCTGTCTCACCATGCCATCCCTCCCAGACTCCTGTCTCACCGTGGCAGTTGGCATCACAATCTCAGTTGGCTCTGTTCTGGTTTTTCTGTGGCGAGGCTCAGGCATCGGGAGGCTTGAAGTCAACATCAGAATCAGATGAAGACTCTTCATCAGCAACATCGATTTCAAGCTCAATATCTAATCCTCCATCTGACTCCAACTCATCTAAATTCTGCAGCATCTGCAATGATGTCAGTGGGTCCACTTATTTGGTTGGTCTTGCCATTGTGAACTACACACATTGTATGTTGTAGTCAGTCTCTGATTTGACTCTGAGAGGAAATTATATACAATTTCCAGCATTTCATAATATAATTATTAAACCGACCACATCGCCCACCGTTCTTCATCATTACCTTACTGTTCTGAATTAAATCATCCTTGTACCCTGATCGTTCAGATCAGTTAAATTCACCCTCCTCATCATCCTCATCAGTCAGTTCATTGGAAGTCACATTCCAAATAATGACCAAATAATTGCATATTTAAATGTTACGTTTATTATGTTACTCGTTTATTGTTTAGTAACCGGAGCAATGCTGCCACGTGATTGGTCAGTAGAGTGGTCATGTGCTGAATGCATGGTCAGTAGAGTGGTCATATGCTGAATGCATGGACAGTAGAGTGGTCATGTGCTGAATGCAGGGACAGTAGAGTGGTCATGTGCTGAATGCAGGGACAGTAGAGTGGTCATGTGTTGAATGCATGGACAGTAGAGTGGTCATATGCTGAATGCAGGGACAGTAGAGTGGTCATGTGCTGAATGCAGGGACAGTAGAGTGGTCATGTGTTGAATGCAGGGACAGTAGAGTGGTCATGTGCTGAATGCAGGGACAGTAGAGTGGTCATGTGCTGAATGCAGGGACAGTAGAGTGGTCATGTGCTGAATGCAGGGACAGTAGAGTGGTCATGTGTTGAATGCAGGGACAGTAGAGTGGTCATGTGCTGAATGCAGGGACAGTAGAGTGGTCATGTGCTGAATGCAGGGACAGTAGAGTGGTCATGTGCTGAATGCAGGGACAGTAGAGTGGTCATGTGTTGGGACAGTAGAGTGGTCATGTGTTGAATGCATGGACAGTAGAGTGGTCATGTGCTGAATGCAGGGACAGTAGAGTGGTCATGTGCTGAATGCAGGGACAGTAGAGTGGTCATGTGCTGAATGCAGGGACAGTAGAGTGGTCATGTGCTGAATGCAGGGACAGTAGAGTGGTCATGTGCTGAATGCAGGGACAGTAGAGTGGTCATGTGCTGAATGCAGGGACAGTAGAGTGGTCATGTGCTGAATGCAGGGACAGTAGAGTGGTCATGTGCTGAATGCAGGGACAGTAGAGTGGTCATGTGCTGAATGCAGGGACAGTAGAGTGGTCATGTGTTGAATGCATGGACAGTGGAGTGGTCATGTGCTGAATGCATGGACAGTGGAGTGGTCATGTGCTGAATGCATGGACAGCAGAGTGGTCATGTGCTGAATGCAGGGACAGTAGAGTGGTCATGTGTTGAATGCATGGACAGCAGAGTGGTCATGTGCTGAATGCAGGGACAGTAGAGTGGTCATGTGCTGAATGCATGGACAGTAGAGTGGTCATGTGTTGAATGCAGGGACAGTAGAGTGGTCATATGCTGAATGCAGGGACAGTGGAGTGGTCATGTGCTGAATGCAGGGACAGTAGAGTGGTCATGTGCTGAATGCAGGGACAGTAGAGTGGTCATGTGTTGGATGCAGGGACAGTAGAGTGGTCATATGCTGAATGCAGGGACAGTGGAGTGGTCATGTGCTGAATGCAGGGACAGTGGAGTGGTCATGTGCTGAATGCATGGACAGCAGAGTGGTCATATGCTGAATGCAGGGACAGTAGAGTGGTCATGTGTTGAATGCAGGGACAGTAGAGTGGTCATGTGCTGAATGCATGGACAGCAGAGTGGTCATATGCTGAATGCAGGGACAGTAGAGTGGTCATGTGCTGAATGCAGGGACAGTAGAGTGGTCATGTGCTGAATGCAGGGACAGTAGAGTGGTCATGTGTTGAATGCATGGACAGTAGAGTGGTCATGTGCTGAATGCATGGACAGTAGAGTGGTCATGTGCTGAATGCAGGGACAGTAGAGTGGTCATGTGCTGAATGCATGGACAGTAGAGTGGTCATATGCTGAATGCAGGGACAGCAGAGTGGTCATGTGCTGAATGCATGGACAGTAGAGTGGTCATGTGTTGAATGCAGGGACAGTGGAGTGGTCATGTGCTGAATGCAGGGACAGTAGAGTGGTCATATGCTGAATGCATGGACAGTAGAGTGGTCATATGCTGAATGCATGGACAGTAGAGTGGTCATGTGCTGAATGCAGGGTCAGTAGAGTGGTCATGTGCTGAATGCAGGGACAGTAGAGTGGTCATATGCTGAATGCAGGGACAGTAGAGTGGTCATATGCTGAATGCATGGACAGTAGAGTGGTCATGTGCTGAATGCAGGGACAGTAGAGTGGTCATGTGTTGAATGCATGGACAGCAGAGTGGTCATGTGTTGAAGGCAGGGACAGTAGAGTGGTCATGTGCTGAATGCAGGGACAGTAGAGTGGCCATGTGTTGAATGCATGGACAGCAGAGTGGTCATGTGCTGAATGCAGGGACAGTAGAGTGGTCATGTGTTGAATGCATGGACAGCAGAGTGGTCATGTGCTGAATGCAGGGACAGTAGAGTGGTCATGTGTTGAATGCAGGGACAGTAGAGTGGTCATGTGCTGAATGCAGGGACAGTAGAGTGGTCATGTGCTGAATGCAGGGACAGTAGAGTGGCCATGTGCTGAATGCAGGGACAGTAGAGTGGTCATGTGTTGAATGCAGGGACAGTAGAGTGGTCATGTGCTGAATGCAGGGACAGTAGAGTGGTCATATGTTGAATGCAGGGACAGTAGAGTGGTCATATGCTGAATGCAGGGACAGTAGAGTGGTCATGTGCTGAATGCAGGGACAGCAGAGTGGTCATGTGCTGAATGCAGGGACAGTAGAGTGGTCATATGCTGAATGCAGGGACAGCAGAGTGGTCATGTGCTGAATGCAGGGACAGTAGAGTGGTCATATGCTGAATGCAGGGACAGTAGAGTGGTCATGTGCTGAATGCAGGGACAGCAGAGTGGTCATGTGCTGAATGCAGGGACAGTAGAGTGGCCATGTGCTGAATGCAGGGACAGTAGAGTGGTCATGTGCTGAATGCAGGGACAGTAGAGTGGTCATGTGCTGAATGCAGGGACAGTAGAGTGGTCATGTGTTGAATGCATGGACAGTGGAGTGGTCATGTGTTGAATGCATGGACAGTAGAGTGGTCATGTGCTGAATGCAGGGACAGCAGAGTGGTCATGTGCTGAATGCAGGGACAGTAGAGTGGTCATGTGCTGAATGCAGGGACAGCAGAGTGGTCATGTGCTGAATGCAGGGACAGTAGAGTGGTCATGTGCTGAATGCAGGGACAGTAGAGTGGTCATGTGCTGAATGCAGGGACAGTAGAGTGGTCATGTGCTGAATGCAGGGACAGTAGAGTGGTCATGTGTTGAATGCATGGACAGTGGAGTGGTCATGTGCTGAATGTTATCTGACAGAGGGAAGTGTCATGGAAACTGCGGAATTCTTTCTGATCCTAAACTCAGCAAGAAAAGAAACATCCTCTAACTGTCAACTGCGTTTATTTTCAGCAAACTTAACACGTGTAAATATTTGTATGAACATAAAAAGATTCAACAATTGAGACATAAACTGAACAAGTTCCACAGACATGTGATTAACAACAATGGAATAATGTGTCCCTGAACAAAGGGGGAGGGCAAAATCAAAAGTAACAGTCGGTATCTGGTGTGGCCACCAGCTGCATTAAGTACTGCAGTGCATCTCCTCCTCATGGACTGCACCAGATTTGCCAGTTCTTACTGTGTGATGTTGCCCCACTCTTCCACCAAGGCACCTGCAAGTTCCCGGACATTTCTGGGGGGAAAGGCCCTAGCCCTTACCCTCCGATCCAACAGGTCCCAGACGTGCTCAATGGGATTGAGATCCGGGCTCTTCGCTGGCCATGGCAGAACACTGACATTCCTGCACAGAACGAGCAGTATGGCTGGTGGCATTGTCATGCTGGAGGGTCATGCCAGGATGAACCTGCAGGAAGGGTACCACATGAGGGAGGTGGAAGTCTTCCCAGTAACACACAGCATTGAGATTGCCTGCAATGACAACAAGCTTAGTCCGATGATGCTGTGACACACTGCCCCAGACCACGACGGACCCTCCACCTCCAAATCGATCCCGCTTCCAAGTACAGGCCTCGGTGTAATGCTCATTCCTTTGACGATAAACGCGAATCCGACCATGATCCCTCGTGAGACAAAACCGTGAAGAGCACTTTTTGCCAGTCCTGTCTGGTCCAGCGACGGTGGGTTTATGCCCATAGGCGACGTTGTTGCCGGTGATGTCTGGTGAGGACCTGGCTTACAACAGGCCTACAAGCCCTCAGTCCAGCCTCTCTCAGCCTATTGTGGACAGTCTGACATTCCCTGTAGTTCTATCTTAGGCGTCTCACAGTACGGACATTGCAATTTATTGCCCTGGCCACATCTGCAGTCGTCATGCCTCCTTGCAGCATGCCTAAGGCACGTTCACGCAGATGAGCAGGGACCCTGGGCATCTTTCTTTTTGTGTTTTCCATAGTCAGTAGAAAGGCCTCTTAGGTGTCCTAAGTTTTCATAACTGTGACCTTAATTGCCTACCGTCTGTAAGCTGTTAGTGTCTTAACGACCGTTCCACAGGTGCATGTTCGTTAATTGTTTATGGTTCATTGAACAAGCCTGGGAAACAGTGTAAACCCTTTACAATGAAGATCTGTGAAGTTATTTGGATTTTTACGAATTATCTTTGAAAGACAGGGTTAATGAAAAATGGAGGTTTCTTTTTTTTCTTTCTTTTTTTTTGCTGAGTTTATATAGAAATCCCAATGTTTTATCTGTTTCAGATTTCAGATTTCAAACGTTGGTGTAGTTATCTATTTAATTGTAGTTATCTATTTAATTGTAGTTATCTATTTATTTGTAGTTATCTATTTATTTGTAGTTATCTATTTAATTCTCAATTTTGGAATAAAACTGTTCCTGACCTCAAGAAACCTTTTCATGTGCAGAAGGTAATGGCCAATTTGGTCTCAAGTCCCGTAACAACTTCAAACGTAAAACGTAAAAGAGATCAGGTATCAAACCCGCAAGACAGGTGGTCATATTATTAAACATGAGCGTCAACGCGGATAAAAAACACAAACTCATCATCGCGTTAACATTAACATCCTCATTGCTGTTCTAAATTAAACCAACCTCTTCACCCTCATCATTCAGTTTGGCCTAATTAACATTTGATTGTAACAATTATCACCCATCCATGTGTCATTCATTCAGTGGGCTTTCCTTTCTCTCCTCAGCTCAGAAAGAGTCAGGGATATTGTTTTCGCAATATTCTAAAGGCCTACTACAACGTGGCATGTTTCCCATCACAATACATTTAATTAGTTAAAGTTACAGTAAATAAAACAATCCCATAATATTTTTTTTTTAAATATTTTTTTACAAAGTAAAACATAATAAAGGGAGTGGTTTCAAAACGGTCACATGATTTGCTGCTGATAAATGGGCATAACACAAACTCATTGTTTTAATGAATTAATACAATATAATACTTATAATACAAATATAATATAATACAATAATACTTCACCCTCCTTATCATTCAGTTAGGCCTCATTTAAATGTAAATGTGAAGGTGCACAATTATCGCCCATTCCTCCATTTGTCATTCATTCATTCCTCCATTTGTCATTCATTCATTCCTCCATTTGTCATTCATTCAGTGAGGAGAGAGAGAGAGACACATTGGAGCCTGGCTGGGTACCAACGTACTACAGAACATTGTCTTAGAGCCTGGCTGGGTACCAATGTCCTACAGCACATTGTCTTGGAGCCTGGCTGGGTACCAACGTCCTACAGCACATTGTCTTAGAGCCTGGCTGGGTACCAATGTCCTACAGCACATTGTCTTGGAGCCTGGCTGGGTACCAACGTCCTACAGCACATTGTCTTAGAGCCTGGCTGGGTACCAACGTCCTACAGCACATTGTCTTAGAGCCTGGCTGGGTACCAACGTCCTACAGCACATTGTCTTGGAGCCTGGCTGGGTACCAACGTCCTACAGCACATTGTCTTAGAGCCTGGCTGGGTACCAATGTCCTACAGCACATTGTCTTGGAGCCTGGCTGGGTACCAACGTCCTACAGCACATTGTCTTAGAGCCTGGCTGGGTACCAACGTCCTACAGCACATTGTCTTAGAGCCTGGCTGGGTACCAATGTCCTACAGCACATTGTCTTAGAGCCTGGCTGGGTACCAACGTACTACAGCACATTGTCTTAGAGCCTGGCTGGGTACCAACGTCCTACAGGACATTGTCTTAGAGCCTGGCTGGGTACCACTGGACATTGTCCTACTGGACATTGTCTTGGGTACCAACGAGCCTGGCTGGGTATCAACGTCCTACAGGACATTGTCTTGGAGCCTGGCTGGGTATCAACGTCCTACAGGACATTGTCTTGGAGCCTGGCTGGGTATCAACGTCCTACAGGACATTGTCTTGGTGGGTTAAGTTGGGAAAAGGTGTGAAACAGGTTTTAAAAAATACTCTAAATACTCAAAATACTCAAAATACTCTAAATACTCTAAATACTCCAAATACTCCAAATACTCTAAATACTCTAAATACTCTAAATACTCTTCTGTTTGTGATTTCAAAATGTTGACAAATGAGCAGCGTAAAATACAAAACATTTATCCAGGAGAGGAGCGGGACATTTTAAATGTTTTTAATTTACAAAATCAAACATAATTGGGCTCTGGCCTATGTCTGTTCTAGTGTTAGCACAACACCAGTATCAGTTAAAGAGACCCTAAAGATACTACAGTCATTCCTCTTCAGTACAATAATCACCCTCCCCCTTTCATATATTATACACAAAATAAGTCTAAATCTATATCTGGCCCGACAATTCGTTGGGATTTGTCAATATGGACCGTGTGGTGATTGAGTTTGACACCCCTGCATCTACAGAGACAGGAGTGTCTGTGAATCATGTTCCATGTGAAAATTACAACAGACACTGAGCAGGTGATAATGAAGAGAGAGATA
Source organism: Oncorhynchus keta (assembly GCF_023373465.1). Classification (NCBI taxonomy): domain Eukaryota; kingdom Metazoa; phylum Chordata; class Actinopteri; order Salmoniformes; family Salmonidae; genus Oncorhynchus; species Oncorhynchus keta. Next base: position 27,212,344 of record NC_068423.1, read on the forward strand.
GAGAGAGAGGGGGGAGAGAGAGAAGGGGGGGGGGAGAGGGGGAGAGAGGGGGAGAGAGAGGGGGGAGAGAGAGAGAAGGGGGGAGAGGGGGAGAGAGAGGAGAGAGAGGGGGGGGAGAGAGAGAGAGAGGTGGGGGAGAGAGAGCGAGATAGAGAGAGGGGGGGAGAGGGGGGAGAGAAGGGGGAGAGAGGGGGAGAGGGGAGGGGGGAGAGAGAGAAGGGGGAGAGGGGGGAGAGATGGGGAAGGGGGAGAGAGAGAGAGAGAGGGGGGAGAGGGGAGAGAGGGAGAGAGAGGGGGAGAGGGGGGAGAGAGAGAGAGAGATAGATAGAGAGAGATAGAGAGAGGGGGGAGAGAGAGATAGAGAGAGAGGAAAGGAGGGGGGAGAGGATGTTGACAAGATAAAATTACAAAAAGTAGGATGTTGACAAGATAAAATTCTAGGGGTAATTACCAGATGGAGAAGAGGAAGTCTGAACCAGGTAAACAGGTACAGCTAGAGATGGAGGGAGAGATGGAGGGAGAGAGGGAGAGATAGAGATGGAGGGAGAGAGAGAGAGATAGAAAGAGAAAGATAGAGATGGAGGGAGAGTTGGAGGGAGATATAGAAAGAGAGAGATAGAGATGGAGGGAGAGAGAGATAGAGATAGAGGGAGATAGAGATGGAGAGAGCGAGAGAGAGAGATGGAGGGAGAGAAAGAGAGAGAGAGAGAGAGAGAGAGAGAGAGAGAGAGAGAGATGTGGGGAGAGATGGAGAGAGAGATGGAGTGATGGAGAGAGAGAAAGAGAGGGAGAGGGTTGAAACTAGGGGTCTGAAATATAAATCTCTAAGGTAACCAAGGTAATATGAGAATAACGTGATACAGAGAAGGAAGGAAGGAGAATAAAAGAGAAAATGAAAGGTGGGGAAAAAATAAGATCACAGCATGAACTGTGTGCCGCAGGTTGCCATGGTGACAGGGGGGGAGACGGAGGGGAGAGGGAGGGGAGGGGGGAGAGGGAGGGAGGGAGAGGGAGGGGAGAGGGAGGGGAGAGAGGGAGGGAGGGAGAGGGAGGGGAGAGAGAGGGAGAGAGGGGAGAGGGAGGGAGAGGGAGGCTGAGAGGGAGGTGAGAGGGAGGTGAGAGGGAGGCTGAGAGGGAGGCTGAGAGGGAGGCTGAGAGGGTTGCAGAGGGAGGCTGAGAGGGAGGCTGAGAGGGAGGTGAGAGGGTTGCAGAGGGAGGCTGAGAGGGAGGCTGAGAGGGAGGTGAGAGGGAGGCTGAGAGGGAGGTGAGAGGGAGGCTGAAATGGAGGGGAGAGGGAGGCAGAGGGAGGGGAGAGGGAGGCTGAGAGGGAGGTGAGAGGGAGGCTGACAGGGAGGGGAGTGGAAGGCAGAGGGAGGCTGAGAGGGAGGCTGAGAGGGAGGTGAGAGGGAGGCTGAGAGGGAGGCTGAGATGGAGGGTGAGAGGATGGACAGAGAGAGAAGGATGGAGGGGAGTGGGAGTGCAGGGAGACTGCTCCAACATGCTGTTACGATGTGTGTGTTTGTATGTGTGTGTGTGTGTGTGTGTGTGTGTGTGTGTGTGTGTGTGTGTGTGTGTGTGTGTACAGGGCTCTCCACAGTGATTTCACAGGAACTACGGAGCTACATTTTCATCATGTTCCAAAAGTTCAGACGCATAAAAGTACATAGAACTATGTAGAGAGCTACCCAAACGAAGCTCTGTTGGATCCGTTGTTTAGAAGACTGTTTGGAGCCCTGCCTCCCGGAGCCCTGCCTCCCGGAGCCCTGCCTCCCGGAGCCCTGCCTCCCGGATCCCCGCCTCCCGGATCCCCGCCTCCCAGAGCCCTGCCTCCCGGAGCCCCGCCTCCCGGAGCCCCGCCTCTCGGAGCCCTGCCTCCCGGAGCCCTGCTTCCCGGAGCCCTGCCTCTCGGATCCCCGCCTCCCAGAGCCCTGCCTCCCGGAGCCCCGCCTCCCGGAGCCCCGCCTCCCGGAGCCCTGCCTCCCTCCCGGAGCCCTGCCTCCCTCCCGGAGCCCTGCCTCTCGGATCCCCGCCTCTCGGATCCCCGCCTCCCGGAGCCCTGCCTCCCGGAGCCCTGCCTCCCGGAGCCCTGCCTCCCGGAGCCCTGCCTCCCTCCCGGAGCCCCGCCTCCCGGAGCCCCGCCTCCTAGTGTAATGTGTTGTGACAGGTTCTTCGTTCTTGTGACAAAGTGCTTTGGCCCTCTGTGTGTGTTGAATGAAGAGATGAGACATAATTGACAGCAGATCAACTTCGGGTGTGAACGTTTAAACAAAGTTGAGATTTTTTTAAAATATATATATATATTTTTCACGAAATCTTAATTACAGTGCAGTTATCACAAAACAGATTATTTCCCTTGTTGTATCCTAACTAGATGATGAGCTACGTAGGTCTGGGGAAAGTTGTGTCATTTTAAATAGAACCAGAGAGGAAGAGCTGTATCACAACCGGCCGTGGTTGAGAGTCCCAGGGCGACGCGCAATTGGCCCAGTGCCGTCCGGGTTTGGCCGGGGTAGGCAGTCATTGAAAAGAAGAATTTGTTCAATTATTTTGAAGTTGACTCTCCACCTCTACATCATTGTCTTCATTAAATTTTACGAGTTTTTCTTCATGGGAATAAAATGCTGTTTAAACATTAAGAATCATTTTCAGTTTCTCACATCACTAGTACACACACGCACGCACACACACACACACACACACACACACACACACACACACACACACACACACACACACACACACACACACACACACACACACACACACACACACACACACACACACACACACACACACACACACACACACACACACACACACACACACACACAGAGAGAAAGGGATTGGCGTCACTCTGTTCTTTCATTGCGTCCCCTTGCATCAGAGAGTTCCCTAGAGATCACTAGGTACACCACAGACAACAAGACAACGTGGCAAGAAAGATAGAGAGAGAGAGACATAAAGAGATATAGTTAAAGAGAGAGCGAGACATATAGAGAGAGAGAGATAGAGACAAATGAAGAGAGAAAGAAAGAGAGATGAGAGAGAAAGAAAAAGAGAAAGAAAGAGAGAGAGATGAGAGAAAGAAAGAGAGATGAGACAGAGAGAAAGAAAGAAAGAGAGATGAGAGAGAGGGAGAAAGAAAGAGAGATGAAAGAGAGAGAGATGAGAGCAAGAACAGATTAGATAAAGAGAATAACAGAGAATAAAGAGACAGAGATAGAGAGAATAAAGAGACAGAGATAGAGAGAATAACAGAGAATAAAGAGACAGAGAGAGAGAATAACAGAGAATAAAGAGACAGAGATAGAGAGAATAACAGAGAATAAAGAGACAGAGATAGAGAGAATAACAGAGAATAAAGAGACAGAGAGAGAG
>NC_068423.1:27220721-27223221 GCF_023373465.1 Oncorhynchus keta
GACCTCTCCTCTCTCTCCAGTCTACCCTCTCCTCTCTCTCCAGTCTACCTCTCTCCTCTCTCTCCAGTCTACCTCTCTCCTCTCTCTCCAGTCTACCTCTCTCCTCTCTCTCAGTCTACCTCTCTCCTCTCTCTCCAGTCTACCTCTCTCCTCTCTCTCCTCCTCTCTCCTCTCTCCTCTCTCTCCAGTCTACCTCTCTCCTCTCTCTCCAGTCTACCTCTCTCCTCTCTCTCCAGTCGACCTCTCTCCTCTCTCTCCAGTCGACCCTCTCTCCTCTCTCTCCTCTCTCTCCTCTCTCTCCAGTCGACCTCTCTCTCCAGTCGACCTCTCTCCTCTCTCTCCAGTCTACCTCTCTCTCTCTCTCCAGTCGACCTCTCTCCTCTCTCTCCAGTCGACCTCTCTCCTCTCTCTCCAGTCGACCTCTCTCCTCTCTCTCCAGTCGACCTCTCTCCTCTCTCTCCAGTCGACCTCTCTCCTCTCTCTCCAGTCGACCTCTCTCCTCTCTCTCCAGTCTACCTCTCTCTCTCTCTCTCTCTCTCCAGTCGACCTCTCTCCTCTCTCTCCAGTCGACCTCTCTCCTCTCTCTCCAGTCGACCTCTCTCCTCTCTCTCCAGTCTACCTCTCTCTCTCTCTCTCTCCTCTCTCTCCAGTCTACCTCTCTCCTCTCTCTCCAGTCGACCTCTCTCCTCTCTCTCCAGTCTACCTCTCTCCTCTCTCTCCAGTCGACCTCTCTCCTCTCTCTCCAGTCTACCTCTCTCCTCTCTCTCCAGTCGACCTCTCTCCTCTCTCTCCAGTCTACCTCTCTCCTCTCTCTCCAGTCTACCTCTCTCCTCTCTCTCCAGTCTACCTCTCTCCTCTCTCTCCAGTCTCTCTCCTCTCTCTCCAGTCGACCTCTCTCCTCTCTCTCCAGTCTACCTCTCCTCTCTCTCTCTCCTCTCTCTCCAGTCGACCTCTCTCCTCTCTCTCCCTCTCTCCAGTCGACCTCTCTCCTCTCTCTCCAGTCGACCTCTCTCCTCTCTCTCCAGTCTACCTCTCTCCTCTCTCTCCAGTCGACCTCTCTCTCTCTCTCTCCTCTCTCTCCAGTCTACCTCTCTCTCTCTCTCCTCTCTCTCCAGTCTACCTCTCTCTCTCTCTCCTCTCTCTCCCCTCTCTCCTCTCTCTCCCTCTCTCCACTCTACCTCTCTCCTCTCTCTCCAGTCTACCTCTCTCCTCTCTCTCCCTCTCTCCAGTCGACCTCTCTCCTCTCTCTCCAGTCTACCTCTCTCCTCTCTCTCCAGTCGACCTCTCTCCTCTCTCTCCAGTCTACCTCTCTCTCTCTCTCCTCTCTCTCCAGTCTCTCTCCTCTCTCTCCAGTCTACCTCTCTCTCTCTCTCTCAGACCTCTCTCCTCTCTCTCCAGTCTACCTCTCTCCTCTCTCTCCAGTCTACCTCTCTCTCTCCTCTCTCCAGTCGACCTCTCTCTCTCCAGTCTACCTCTCTCCTCTCTCTCCAGTCTACCTCTCTCTCTCTCTCAGTCGACCTCTCTCCTCTCTCTCCAGTCTACCTCTCTCTCTCTCCAGTCGACCTCTCTCTCTCTCTCGACCCTCTCTCTCTCTCTCCAGTCGACCTCTCTCCTCTCTCTCCAGTCGACCTCTCTCCTCTCTCTCCAGTCTACCTCTCTCCTCTCTCTCCAGTCGACCTCTCTCATCTCTCTCCAGTCTACCTCTCCTCTCTCTCCAGTCGACCTCTCTCCTCTCTCTCCAGTCGACCTCTCTCCTCTCTCTCCAGTCGACCTCTCTCCTCTCTCTCCACCTCTCTCTCTCCAGTCTCTCTCTCCTCTCTCTCCAGTCTCTCCCTCTCTCCTCTCTCTCCAGTCTACCTCTCTCCTCCTCTCCTCCTCTCTCTCCAGTCTACTCTCTCTCTCTCTCTCGACCTCTCTCTCTCTCCAGTCGACCTCTCTCCTCTCTCTCCAGTCTCTCTCTCTCCTCTCTCTCCAGTCGACCTCTCTCCTCTCTCTCCAGTCGACTCTCCTCTCTCCAGTCGACCTCTCTCCTCTCTCTCCAGTCTCTCCTCTCTCTCTCTCCAGTCGACATCTCTCCTCTCTCTCCAGTCTACCTCTCTCTCTCTCTCTCTCTCTCTCTCCAGTCGACCTCTCTCTCCTCTCTCTCCAGTCGACCTCTCTCCTCTCTCTCCAGTCGACCTCTCTCTCTCTCTCTCCTCTCTCTCCAGTCTACCTCCTCCTCTCTCTCCAGTCGACCTCTCTCCTCTCTCTCCAGTCTACCTCTCTCCTCTCTCTCCAGTCGACCTCTCCTCTCTCTCTCCAGTCTACCTCTCTCCTCTCTCTCCAGTCTACCTCTCTCCTCTCTCTCCAGTCGACCTCTCTCTCTCTCTCCAGTCTACCTCTCTCCTCTCTCTCCAGTCGACCTCTCCTCTCTCTCCTCGACCTCTCTCCTCTCTCTCCAGTCTACCTCTCTCCTCTCTCTCCAGTCGACCTCTCTCTCTCTCTCCTCTCTCTCAGTCTC
>NC_068423.1:27225721-27233221 GCF_023373465.1 Oncorhynchus keta
CAAACAGGGCTGTAGTGGTCCTGTCTACACACAGGTCCTGTCTACGCCCATACAACCCATACAACCCATACAACCCATACAGCTCATACAGCCCATACAGCCCATACAACCCATACAGCCCTTACAACCCATACTGCTGTTGAGGTGATTATTTAGCCGGTCTGTTCTACAGTAAATGGATCGTATTGATCTCCACACCTTGAGAGAGAGAGAGAGAGAGAGAGAGAGAGAGAGAGAGAGAGAGAGAGAGAGAGAGAGAGAGAGAGAGAGAGAGAGAGAGAGAGAGAGAGACACACACACTCTGGATCTCCTCAGAGATATGATGGAAGTAATGAAATGTACACTGAGAGGGCCCGTCCGAGATCCAGCCCAAGGGGCCGCAATACACAAACATCCTCCATCTCTTCATATGAGCAATAATACAACGTCCGGCCCGGACTCCTCCTATGACACATACGCTGTCCTTTGTTTGGCTAAGCAGCACATTATGTGGCCCATTAGGAATCAGAATATACCAACATAGCTTGCTATTACTCTCTCTACCCCCCCCCCCCCCGCTCCCCCTCTCCCAGTTAATTCCACACTCAAACCCTACAAGACACAGCAATCAGGGGTCTCTTCACAGTCCCCAAGTCCAGAACAGAGGCTGGGAGACACTGTAATCAGGGGTCTCTTCGCAGTCCCCAAGTACAGAACAGAGGCTGGGAGACACAGTGATCAGGGGTCTCTTCGCAGTCCCCAAGTCCAGAACAGAGGCTGGGAGAAACAGTAATCAGGGGTCTCTTCGCAGTCCCCAAGTCCAGAACAGAGGCTGGCAGACACAGTAATCAGGGGTGAATGCAAATAGTCTGGGTAGCCATTTGATAAGCTGTTCAGGAGAACTATGGTTTGGGGGTAGAAGCTATTTAGGAGCCTCTGAGACCTAGACTTGCCGCTCCGTTATGGTGCGGTAGCAGAGAGAACAGTCAATTACTGGGGTGGCTGGAGTCTTTGACAATATCTAGGGCCTTCCTCTGACACCGCCTGGTATAGAGGTCCTGGATGGCAGGAAGCTTGGTCCCAGTGATGTTCTGGGCTGTACGCGCTACCCTCTGTAGTGACTTGCGGTCAGAGGCCGAGTGATGCAACCCGTCAGAATGCTCTCGATGGTGCAGCTGTAAAACCTTTTGAGGATCTGAGGACCCAAGCCAAATCTTTTCAGTCTCCTGAGGTGAATAGGTTTTTGTCATGTCATCTGTGTATCTGTTGGTGCAGTATGCAAACTGGAGTGGGTCTAGGGGTTTCTGAGGATAATGGTGTTGTTGTGAGCCATGACCAGCCTTTCAAAGCATTTCAGGGCTACAGGCGTGAGTGCTGTGGGTCGGTAGTCATTTAGGCAGGTTATCTTAGTGTTCTTGGGCACAGGGACTATGGTGGTCTGCTTGAAACATGTTGGTATTACAGACTCAGACAGGTAGAGGTTGAAAATGTCAGTGAAGACACTTGCCAGTTGGTCAGCACATGCTCGCAGTACACATCCTGGTAATCCGTCTTGCCCTGCGGTGAATGTTAACCTTAGGCTGTTTAAAGGTCTTACTCACATCGGCTGCAGAGAGCGTGATCACACAGTCTTCTGGAACAGCTGATGCTCTCATGCATGTTTCAGTGTTACTTAAAAGCGAGCATTTAAGTTATTTAAGTTATTTAGCGCGTCTGGTAGGCTTGTGTCACTGGGCAGCTCTCGACTTCCCTTTGTAGTCTGTAATAGTTTGCTCTGCCACATCCGACGAGCATCGGAGCCGGTGTAGAATGATTCAATCTTAGTCCTGTATTGACGCTTTACCTGTTTGATAGTTAGTCGGAGGGCATAGCGGGATTTCTTATAAGCTTCCAGTTTAGAGTCCTGCTCCTTGAAAGGGGCAGCTCTACCCTTTAGCTCAGTGTGGATGTTGCCTGTAATCCTTGGCTTCTGGTTGTGGTATGTACGCACAGTCACTGTGGGGACGACTTCCTCAATGCACTTCTTGATAAAGCCAGTGACTGATGTGGTGTACTCCTCAATGCCATTGGAAGAATCCTGGAACATGTTCCAGTCTGTGAATGTAAAACAGTCCTGTAGCTTAGCATCTGCTTCATCTGACCACTTTTTTATAGACCGAGTCACTAGTGCTTCCTACTTGAATTTTCGCTTGTAAAAAGGAAACGGGAGGATAGAGTTTGTCATCTGACCACTTCCTTATTGAGCGAGTCACTGGTACTTCCTGCTTAAGATTTAGGAGGATAGAGTTATGGTCAGATTTGCCAAATGGAGGGCGAGGGAGAGCTTTGTATGCGTCTCTGTGTGTGGAGTAAAAGTGGTCTAGAATTGTTTCCCCTCTGGTTGCACATTTAACATGCTGATAAAAATGAGTTAAAACTGATTTAAGTTTCCCTGCATTAAAGTCCCCGGCCACTCGGAGCGCCACCTCTGGATGAGCGTTTTCCTGTTTGCTTATGGCCTTATACTTATGGTGGTATTCAGCTCATCGAGTTCTTAGTGCCAGCATCGGTCTGTGGTGGTATGTAGACAGCCAAGAAAAAAACAGATGAAAACTCTCTTGGTAGATAGTGTGGTCTACAGCTTATCATGAGATGCTCTATCTCAGGAGAGCAAAACCTTGAGACTTCCTCAGATATCGTGGACCAGCTGTTTACATAAATGCACAGGCCCCCTGCCCCGTGTCTTACCAGAGGCTGCTGTTCTGTCCTGTCGATAGAGAGCCAGCTGTATGTTCTTAACGTCGTCGTTCAGCCACGGCTCAGTGAAACATAAGATATTACAGTTTTTAAATGTCCCGTTGGTAGGATACGCGTGCTTTCTTCGTCCCGTTTATTTTCCAGCGATAGAACGTTAGCTAGCAGGACGGAAGGCAAGGGCAGATTAGCCAATCGTCGCCTGATCCTCACCCTCATCTCTTTCCGCAAAAATCTCAGTTTCCTTCTCTAGCGAATCACGGGGATCCTGGCCTGGTCGGATGTCAACAGTACCTCAACCTCTTGTCTCTCTCTCTCTCCCTCTCTCTTCCCCTCTTGTCTCTCTCTCTCTCTCTCTTCCCCTCTTACCCCTCTCTCTCCCTTCCCTTCTCTCTCTCTCTCTCTCTGTTCCCCTCTTGTCTCTCTCTCTCTCTCTCTCTCTTCCCTTCTTGTCTCTCTCTCTCTCCCTCTTGTCTCTCTCTCTCTTCCCCTCTTGTCTCTCTCTTCTCCTATTGTCTCTCTCTCTCCCCTCTTGTCTCTCTCTCTCTTCCCCTCTTGTCTCTCTCTCTTCCCCTCTTGTCTCTCTCTTCTCCTATTGTCTCTCTCTCTCTCTCTCTCTCTCTCTCTCTCTCTCTCTCTCTCTCTCTCTCTCTCTCTTCCCTCTCTTGTCTCTCTCTCTTCCTCTCTTGTCTCTCTCTTCCTCTTGTCTCTTGTCTCTCTCTTCCCTCTTGTCTCTTCCCTCTTGTCTCCCTCTTTCTCTTCCCCTCTCTCCCTCTCTTCCCCTCTTGTCTCTCTCTTCCCCTCTTGTCTCTCTCTCTCTCTCTCTCTCTTTCCTCTTGTCTCTCTCTTCCCCTCTTGTCTCTCTCTTCCCCTCTTGTCTCTCTCTTCCCTCTTGTATCTCTCTCTCTCTTCCCCTATTGTCTCTCTCTCTCTCTTCCCCTCTTGTCTCTCTCTTCCCCTCTTGTCTCTCTCTTCCCCTATTGTATCTCTCTCTCTCTCTTCCCCTATTGTCTCTCTCTCTCTCTTCCCCTCTTGTCTCTCTCTCTCTTCCCTTATTGTGTCCCCCCCAGGGCGACATCATAATGCTGTGTTTTTTGATCTCACTCCATTATTCGCACACACACACACACACACACACACACACACACACACACACACACACACACACACACACACACACACACACACACACACACACACACACACACACACACACTCCATTATTCATCTTAATTGAGCAAAAACAAACAAGTAGAGCAAACAACGGAGCATCGCAAGGACACTAAGTGCAAGAGGGGTGTGTGTGTGTGTGTGTGTGTGTGTGTGTGTGTGTGTGTGTGTGTGTGTGTGTGTGTGTGTGTGTGTGTGTGTGTGTGTGTGTGTGTGTGTGTGTGTGTGTGTGTTGGTATGGGTCAGGAATGGTGTCATGACAAAGACAAACATTCCGCTTTTCAGATGTACAGACCACCCACACACACACACACACACACACACACACACACACACACACACACACACACACACACACACACGTTACAATGGATGGAGCTTAAGTTTTGTTATTAGATTGTTTTGGCACAAAACAGGAGGTCTGCTCCTCCTGCATGTACACACACACACACACACACACACACACACACACACACACACACACACACACACACACACACACACACACACACACACACACACAGCAATATTGCCATTCACGTGAACTATAATATTATATAAGTTTCTATGACACAGTATTCATCTATTTTGCTCAGCCTTCAAATCTGGGTCAGTTGTCAGTCATTTTAATCAATTCTCTCAAACAGAGTGGTCCAGCCACCGTGGAAATCTGTCGGTTTATCTAGCAGGCTGAACACACACACACACACACACACACACACACACACACACACACACACACACACACACACACACACACACACACACACACACACACACACACACACACACACACACACACACACACACACACACACACACACACACACACACACGGCAGTGAGGAATGGACAGAATGGACAGAGCAATAATAATAACACCAAATCTAATCTGAATTAAAGAGATTAGGTCAGAATCATCCCCAGAATAAACCGGAGGGGAGGAGGGGGAGACTGGTGTGTGTGGATTGGGGGGTTATAGTATAGGAGAGAGAGAGACAGAGAAAGAAAGAGAGAGATACAGAGAGAGAGAAAGAGACCGAGAGACAGACAGACAGACAGACAGACAGACAGACAGACAGACAGACAGACAGAGTCCGAGAGAGGGTGGGAGAATGAGGTTGGAGCTCAAGGTGAACCCATTGTTATCAAACCTAGATAAATCCCTTATGCTAACCCAGCCCTCCCCTCCCCACTCCACCCCAGCCCTGCCCTGCCCTCCCCAGCCCTCCTCTCCCCACCCCACTCCACCCCAGCCCTGCCCTGCCCTCCCCAGCCCTCCTCTCCCCACCCCACCCCACCCCAGCCCTCCCCAGCCCTCCCCTCCCCACCCCAGCCCTCCCCAGCCCTGCTCTCCCCACCCCACAACACCCCTGCCCAGCCCTTTCCTACCTTACTATTGTCAAACCTGTTGTATCAAAATCGCAGAGTTCGCTCTGCCCCTCAATCCCAACACGCTAAAGCAGGATCATTGTGCTACTGCTCGGTGAGTAAGAATGGATACCAACGTCCATGGACTCAGTCAGTCTGCAAATCAGACACGATTTAACAGTTCTTCAACATTCATTCAAAGTCGAGCTGAAACTAAAATAGTTTATTTATTTGACTTTTTTTTGTATTTTTCTTTCTTTTATATATATATATATATTTAAAAAAATATTTTTACCCTTTTTTCCTTTTTTCTCCTCAATTTCATGATATCCAATTGGTAGTTACAGTCTTGTCTCATTGCTACAACTCCCGTACGGGAGAGGCGAAGGTCGAGAGCCGTGTGTGTCCTCTGAAACACCACCCAAACAATCTGCACTGCTTCTTGCCTGCTACCCGGGTGTTCCAGCTGCACCAACGTGTCGGAAGGAACATCGTACACCCGGCGACCGTGTCAGCGTGAATGCGCCCCGGACTGCCGGCGACCGGCGACTGCCACAGGAGTCGCTAGCGAGCGAATGCGTCAAGGACAATCCAGCTGGCCAAACCCTCCCCTAAACGACGCAAACTGTGCGCCGTCCCGTGCGGCTCCTGGTTGCGGCCGGCTTCGACAGAGCCTGGACTCAGAACAGGATCTCTAGTGGCACAGATAGCACTGCGATGCCTTAGACCATGGGTGTCAAACTCTGGCCCGTGGGCCAAATTTGGCCCGCAGGGGAAATTATATTTGGCCCGCGAGACAATACCAAATTACTACTAGAGCTGGCCCGCCGGTATTATACAGCGCATTCACCACTAATACTACGAATCCCATAATGCTCTGCTGTTTTCGCGCGCCAATCAGGACAGGACCCAGAAACGCTCTCTCCTCTGTGACAGTAGTCATAGCAACATAGACGCTACAACTGTCAGCGAGCTAACCCTTCCCAAAAATGGCGAAAAGAAAGGCAGAAAACAGGAGCTTTCTGGACAAGTGGGAGGCAGAATATCTGTTTACATATGTCTTAGGCTTAGACCACTGCGCCACTCGGGAGGCCCTCCATAGAATAGCTTTAAGGGAGAGTTCAAGATGTGTATTTCTCTGCAGTTTGAAGGAAGTTGAAGTTAATTAGTGGAGTGATTGCTAACTAGCGTTAGCACTGCAAGTCGATTGCGCTCATGCTAGCTGATCCCATATACTTCCAGTCATTGCGCTAATGCTAGTTAGCAATCGATCCACTAACTACCTTCAAACTGCGCACTACATACAGTGTATTCAGAAAGTATTCAGACCCCTTGACTTTTTCCATTTTTAGGTTACAGTCATATTTTAAAATCGATTAAATTGTTTTTTTTCATCAATCTACACACAATACCCCATAATGACAAAGCAAAAACTGTTTTTAAAGATATTTTAGCAAATTTATTACAAATTAAAAACTGAAATATCACATTTACATAAGTATTCAGACCCTTTACTCAGTACTTTGTTGAAGCATCTTTGGCAGCGATTACAGCATTGAGTCTTCTTGGGTATGATGCTACAAGCTTGGCACACCTGTATTTGGGGAGTTTCTCCCATTCTTCTCTGCAGATCCTCTCAAGCTCTGTCTTGTTGGATGGAGAGTGTCGCTGCACAGCTATTTTTAAGCCTCTCCAGAGATGTTCGATCAGGTTCAAGTCTGGGCCACTCAAGGACAAAGGGTCTGAATACTTATGCAAATGAGGTATTTTGGATTTTGGATTTTTTTTTTTATACATTTGCAAAAATGTATAAAAACTTGTTTTTGTTTTGTCATTGTGTGTAGATTGATGAAGAAACAAATACATGTAATCCATTTTTAGAATAAGGCTGTAAAGTAACAAAATGTGGAAAAAATGCACTGTACACATTGCTCCAGTTTCAACTGACCTGAGCTCTAGGACCGTGCCCCAGGACTACCTGACATGATGACTCCTTGCTGTCCCCAGTCCACCTGGCCATGCTGCTGCTCCAGTTTCAACTGACCTGAGCTCTAGGACCATGCCCCAGGACTACCTGACATGATGACTCCTTGCTGTCCCCAGTCCACCTGGCCGTGCTGCTGCTCCAGTTTCAACTGTTCTGCCTTATTATTATTCGACCATGCTGGTCATTTATGAACATTTGAACATCTTCGCCATGTTCTGTTATAATCTCCACCCGGCACAGCCAGAAGAGGACTGGCCACCC
>NC_068423.1:27238221-27250721 GCF_023373465.1 Oncorhynchus keta
TATTCAGATCCGAATCCTCTACTGCACCCTGGTCACTTGCCATATTAAGCTCCTTTCCTCTACTGCACCCTGGTCACTTGCCATATTCAGATCCTCCTCCTCTACTGCACCCTGGTCACTTGCCATATTCAGATCCTCCTCCTCTACTGCACCCTGGTCACTTGCCATATTCAGATCCTCCTCCTCTACTGCACCCTGGTCACTTGCCATATTCAGATCCTCCTCCTCTACTGCACCCTGGTCACTTGCCATATTCAGATCCTCCTCCTCTACTGCACCCTGGTCACTTGCCATATTAAGCTCCTCCTCCTCTACTGCACCCTGGTCACTTGCCATATTCAGATCCTCCTCCTCTACTGCACCCTGGTCACTTGCCAGATTCAGATCCTCCTCCTCTACTGCACCCTGGTCACTTGCCATATTAAGCTCCTCCTCCTCTACTGCACCCTGGTCACTTGCCATATTCAGATCCTCCTCCTCTACTGCACCCTGGTCACTTGCCATATTCAGATCCTCCTCCTCTACTGCACCCTGGTCACTTGCCATATTCAGATCCTCCTCCTCTACTGCACCCTGGTCACTTGCCATATTCAGATCCTCCTCCTCTACTGCACCCTGGTCAGTGCCATTTTCAGATCCTCCTCCTCTACTGCACCCTGGTCACTTGCCATATTCAGATCCTCCTCCTCTACTGCACCCTGGTCACTTGCCATATTCAGATCCTCCTCCTCTACTGCACCCTGGTCACTTGCCATATTCAGATCCGCCTCCTCTACTACACCCTGGTCACTTGCCATATTCAGATCCTCCTCATCTACTGCACCCTGGTCACTTGCCATATTAAGCTCCTCCTCCTTGCTGTCGCTGCTGAAGGCAGAGTGTGAAGCGAGCAGATGCCAAGGGCAACTCGTCTACAGCCAAGACTAGCTAACGTGTAGTAGCCACAATGCTATTTCTAATCCATTATAACAGTGTCTGTCTTGGGCTGGAAGTAGCCTAGAGAAGATAGCCAGCTGTAGCTCGCTAGGCTACTTGAGGATACGTGCTTTTCTCCATAGCTATAGCTAGCCAGCTGTAGCTCGCTAGACTATTTGCTTTTCTCCATAGCTATAGCTAGCCAGCTGTAGCTCTCTAGGCTACTTGCTTTTCTCCATAGCTATAGCTAGCCAGCTGTAGCTCGCCAGGCTACTTGCTTTTCTCCATAGCTATAGCTAGCCAGCTGTAGCTCGCTAGGCTACTTGCTTTTCTCCATAGCTATAGCTAGCCAGCTGTAGCTCGCTAGGCTACTTGCTTTTCTCCATAGCTACAGCTAGCCAGCTGTACCTTGCTAGGCTACTTGCTTTTCTGTACTTGCTCTTAGCTCGCTAGACTATTTGCTTTTCTCCATAGCTATAGCTAGCCAGCTGTAGCTCGCTAGGCTACTTGCTTTTCTCCATAGCTATAGCTAGCCAGCTGTAGCTCGCTAGGCTACTTGCTTTTCTCCATAGCTATAGCTAGCCAGCTGCAGCTCGCTAGGCTACTTGCTTTTCTCCATTTTCTACTTGCTTTTCTCTACTTGCTCTTTCCCGCCTTGACTGGCCAACATAAACAACAAGCCATTCCTCCTCTCTTCCCTTCCTCTCCCTTCCTCTCCCTTCCCTTCCTCTCCCTTCCTCTCCCATCCCTTCCTCTCCCTTCCCTTCCTCTCTCTTCCCTTCCTCTCCCTTCCTATCCCTTCCCTTCCTCTCTCTTCCCTTCCTCTCTCTTCCCTTCCCTTCCTCTCCCTTCCCTTCCTCTCCCTTCCCTTCCTCTCTCTTCCCTTCCTCTCCCTTCCCTTCCTCTCTCTTCCCTTCCTCTCCCTTCCTTTCCTCTCCCTTCCCTTCCTCTCTCTTCCCTTCCTCTCCCTACCCTTCCTCTCTCTTCCCTTCCTCTCTCTTCCCTTCCTCTCCTTGCCTTCCTCTCCCTCCCTACCCTTCCTCTCTCTTCCCTTCCTCTCTCTTCCCTTCCTCTCCCTACCCTTCCTCTCTCTTCCCTTCCTCTCTCTTCCTTCCTCTCCTTGCCTTCCTCTCCCTCCCTACCCTTCCTCTCTCTTCCCTTCCTCTCTCTTCCCTTCCTCTCCCTACCCTTCCTCTCTCTTCCCTTCCTCTCCCTTCCCTTCCTCTCCCTTCCCTTCCTCTCTCTTCCCTTCCTCTCTCTTCCCTTCCTCTCCCTTCCCTTCCTCTCCCTCCCTACCCTTCCTCTCTCTTCCTTTCCTCTCCCTTCCCTTCCTCTCTCTTCCCTTCCTCTCCCTTCCCTTCCTCTCCCTTCCCTTCCTCTCCCTCCCTTCCCCTCCTCTCTCTTCCCTTCCTCTCCCGTCCCTTCCTCTCTCTTCCCTTCCTCTCTCTTCCCTTCCTCTCCTTGCCTTCCTCTCCCTCCCTACCCTTCCTCTCTCTTCCCTTCCTCTCCCTACCCTTCCTCTCTCTTCCCTTCCTCTCTCTTCCCTTCCTCTCTCTTCCCTTCCTCTCTCTTCCTTCCTCTCCCTACCCTTCCTCTCCCTACCCGTCTCTCCCTACCCTCCTTCCCTTCCTCTCTCTTCCCTTCCTCTCCCTACCCTTCCTCTCTTCCCTTCCTCTCTTCCCTTCCTCTCTTCCCTTCCTCTCCTTCCCTTCCTCTCCTTCCCTTCCTCTCCTTCCCTACCCTTCCTCTCTCTTCCTTCCTCTCCCTCCCTACCCTTCCTCTCTCTTCCTTTCCTCTCCTTCCCTTCCTCTCTCTTCCCTTCCTCTCTCTTCCTTCCTCTCTCTTCCCTTCCTCCTCTCTCTACCCTTCCTCTCTCTTCCTTCCTCTCCCTTCCTTCCTCTCTCTTCCCTTCCTCTCCCTTCCCTACCCTTCCTCTCTCTTCCCTTCCTCTCTCTTCCCTTCCTCTCCCTACCCTTCCTCTCTCTTCCCTTCCCCTCTCTCCCCTTCCTCTCTCTTCCCTTCCTCTCCCTTCCCTTCCTCTCTCTTCCCTTCCTCTCTCTTCCCTTCCTCTCCCTTCCCTTCCTCTCCCTCCCTACCCTTCCTCTCTCTTCATTTCCTCTCCCTTCCCTTCCTCTCCTCTCTCTTCCCTTCCTCTCCCTTCCCTTCCTCTCCCTCCCTCCCCTTCCTCTCTTCCCTTCCCTTCCTCTCTCTTCCCTTCCTCTCCCTACCCTTCCTCTCCCTACCCTTCCTCTCTCTTCATTTCCTCTCCCTTCCCTTCCTCTCTCTTCCCTTCCTCTCCCTTCCCTTCCTCTCCCTCCCTACCCTTCCTCTCTCTTCCCTTCCTCTCCCTTCCCTTCCTCTCCCTTCCCTTCCTCTCTCTTCCCTTCCTCTCTCTTCCCTTTCTCTCCCTTCCCCTCCTCTCTCTTCCCTTCCTCTCTCTTCCCTTCCTCTCTCTTCCCTTCCTCTCTCTTCCCTTCCTCTCTCTTCTTTTTCTCTCTCTTCCTTTCTCTCTCTTCCCTTCCTCTCTCTTCCCTTCCTCTCCCTTCCCTTCCTCTCTCTTCCCTTCCTCTCTCTTCCCTTCCTCTCCCTTCCCCTCCTCTCTCTTCCCTTCCTCTCTCTTCCCTTCCTCTCTCTTCCCTTCCTCTCTCTTCCCTTCCTCTCTCTTCTTTTTCTCTCTCTTCCTTTCCTCTTTCCCTTCCTCTCTCTTCCTTTCCTCTCTCTTCCCTTCCTCTCTCTTCCCTTCCTCTCTCTTCCCTTCCTCTCCCTTCCCTTCCTCTCCCTACCCGTCCTCTCCCTACCCGTCCTCTCTCTTCCCTTCCTCTCTCTTCCCTTCCTCTCCCTACCCTTCCTCTCTCTTCCCTTCCTCTCTTCCCTTCCTCTCTTCCCTTCCTCTCTCTTCCCTTCCTCTCTCTTCCCTTCCTCTCTCTTCCCTTCCTCTCCCTTCCCTTCCTCTCCCTCCCTACCCTTCCTCTCTCTTCCTTTCCTCTCCCTTCCCTTCCTCTCTCTTCCCTTCCTCTCTCTTCCCTTCCTCTCTCTTCCCTTCCTCTCCCTTCCCTTCCTCTCCCTCCCTACCCTTCCTCTCTCTTCCCTTCCTCTCCCTTCCCTTCCTCTCTCTTCCCTTCCTCTCCCTTCCCTACCCTTCCTCTCTCTTCTCTTCCCCTCTCTCCCCTTCCTCTCTCTTCCCTTCCTCTCTCTTCCCTTCCTCTCTCTTCCCTTCCTCTCCTCCCTCCCTTCCTCTCTCCTTCCTCTCTCTTCCCTTCCTCTCCCTTCCTTCCTTCCTCTCCCTTCCTTCCTCTCCCTCTCTCTTCCTTCCTCTCCCTTCCCTTCCTCTCCTTCCTTCCTCTCCCTTCCCTTCCTCTCTCCCTCTCCCTCCTTCCTCTCTCCCTTCCTCTCCCTTCCCTTCCTCTCTCTTCCCTTCCTCTCCCTTCCCTTCCTCTCCCTCCCTACCCTTCCTCTCTCTTCCTTCCTCTCCCTTCCCTTCCTCTCTCTTCCCTTCCTCTCCCTTCCTTCCTCTCCCTTCCCCTTCCTCTCTCTTCCTTCCTCTCCCTTCCCTTCCTCTCTCTTCCTTCCTCTCTCTTCCTTCTCTCCTTCCTCCTCCTCTTCCCTTCCTCTCTCTTCCCTTCCTCTCTCTTCCTTCCTCTCTCCTTCCTTCCTCTCTCTTTCCCTTCCTCTCTTCCCTTCCTCCCTCTTCCCTTCCTCTCTTCCCTTCCTCTCTCTTCCCTTCCTCTCTCTTCCCTTCCTCTCTCTTCCCTTCCTCTCTCTTCCCTTCCTCTCTCTTCTTTTTCTCTCTCTTCCTTTCCTCTTTCCCTTCCTCTCTCTTCCTTTCCTCTCTCTTCCCTTCCTCTCTCTTCCCTTCCTCTCTCTTCCCTTCCTCTCTCTTCCTTTCCTCTCTCTTCCCTTCCTCTATCTCTCTCTAGCGAGAGTTCATTATTCTGCGAGTTGTGTGTTCTGTGCCTGCAGGACAGATGGTTGTGTTAATGTCTCAGGCCGACTGCTGAGCACCTCCCTCCCGGCTTTAAAGAGAGAGGAGATTTACGCACTCCGTTACTCTGTTACACACAGGCACAAAGAGAAGAGCCGCGAGCGACGGGAGTCACACACTTACTTACTTACCGTGCAGACACACACACACACACACACACACACACACACACACACACAGACACACACGCACAGACACGCAGAGGAAGCGTGGGCAGAAGAATGCAAACAAGCGCAAATGTTCCATTTACTCCTGTCTGTCACACACACACACACACACACACACACACACACACACACACACACACACACACACACACACACACACACACACACACACACACACACACACACACACACACACACACACACACACACACACACACACCAACCATAGACTCCCTAGCTCCTCATCTCTGTTAGACACACCAGTGTAGTAACAACCTGTCTGTACTTTAGCCCACAGCTACTGTAAGATTGACTTCTTTCATTCTTTAATTCAGACTTTTATAGTTCATGAAATAAAAATGCTGCAGACGAGAAAGCATTTAGAAAAAATAATAAAATGATAAATTGGAAAAAAAATCCATTTACAACTGAAAGCTTTGTATGTTTCCTAAGAATCTCTTTGTGAATTTTGTCTTTTACAATAAGACTCTTATACATATCCTCTCCTCTCCTCTCCTCTCCTCTCCTCTCCTCTCCTCTCCTCTCCTCTCCTCTCCTCTCCTCTCCTCTCCTCCTCTCTCCTCTCCCTCCCCCCCTCCCCCCTCCTCCTCTCCTCTCCTCTCCTCTCCTCTCCTCTCCTCTCCTCTCCTCTCCTCTCCTGGCAATATGGCTCTTATACATGTTCTTCAAAGTGAAATATGTCTAAATGTATCTGGCTCTGATCATGGATGTGTGACATGACTCATGACATCCATATCACACACAATAAGTTGTTCAGTTGTTAATTGAGGACAACCTACATCACTGGTTCCCTCCCTCCCTCCCTCCCTCCCTCCCTCCCTCCCTCTCCTCTCCTCTCCTGACTTGACCTGTGTGCCTCCTGGCTCTCTACCCAAAAAGCATGCTGGGAAACGGTGCGACCAACCGCTCTTCTGTCCCTCAGGGGCCTAAAATACTCCATCTGCTGGTCTGGATGACACTTAATCCGACTGTCTCCCCACAGGCCTATGTCTGTCTCTGTGTGACACACACACACACACACACACACACACACACACACACACACACACACACACACACACACACACACACACACACACACACACACACACACACACACACACACACACACACACACACACACACAGAGACATATACTCTCTCTCCCCACAGGCCTCTGTCTCAGTATGAAACATGTGAACCATGAACCACTCTCAGAGGGAGACCTAGGTGGAAATATCCCCGTATTGCCCCTCTTAAACATGCCTATCCAATCCTCTTGTGCCAAAAGCAGTCGGTTCTAGAGGTGCATTATGGGAATAGAATTATAACTCATTCTAGTTCTGTGATTTTGTGACTGGTGTAAATATATTTCCATATTTCGAGTCCTCTCAGAGCTACCTGGAATCAGCCCTGCAGATCACTAGCTGGTACAGCCACAAAGTCATAACATCTCATTTTAAACCTAACCATAACCTTAATCCACACAAAAAGACATACATACACATTCAAACCACACACACACACACACACACACAGTCATGTATGCCCGCGCATACACATTCAAAGCATACGTCCATACAAAAACACACTCATAGAAACAGAAAAAGAAGAGAGAAACTCAACTTAATCCAAACCGTAGCCCTAATGCCTAACTTTAACCTTAAATTAAGACGTAAACCCCCCCCCACACACATTTTTACAATATAGACCATTTTGACTTTGCAGCTGGGCTATCTAGTGAAAAATAAACATCAACCTACACATGAGCCTAGGATCTACATATACTGAGAAGCTACAGCGTCTGGCACGGAACAGTACGACAGAGTAACAGACCTAAAGGTGAAAGTAACTGTCCAGTTTCTACAGATTTCTATTAAATATTACCTATAATTAATTACGACATGAGTGAAATAGTTTTCCTTACCAAAATATGGTAATCAGGTATGTTAAAAAGTAGTTTTTCTGTGTTGGAATGGTGTGGGGTCGTATACCGGTTACTGATTGGCTAGCTCATCCTCCTGACAGGATGACATCATCTTCTATGAGGAAATAGCAGACATATTATAAACGGTCTTTTTAAAAAATTCTCTCAAATGTACACTTTGGCCGCAAATACGCGTGTAGTCAACAACATTATTTACGGTTATGCGTTAACAGAATATGAACTTTAAAAAAGTGAGATTTTCACAGGACAGTACCTTTAAACCTGCTGTTGCTATGGTGTTAAATGATCCACTAGACGCTAGAACTACGTCATTGTAAATAACAATTTGTTCTTTAACTGACGTGCCTAATTAAATAAAGGTTAAACAAAATACAAAAAATAACTACACCTCTCTGCAACACCCCCACACACACACACACACACACACACACCCCACACCCACAACACACACACACACACACACACACACACACACACACACACACACACACACACACACACACACACACACACACACACACACACACACACACAGAGAGAGAGACATATACTCTCTCTCCCCACAGGCCTCTGTCTCAGTATGAAACATGTGAACCATGAACCACTCTCAGAGGGAGACCTAGGTGGAAATATCCCCGTATTGCCCCTCTTAAACATGCCTATCCAATCCTCTTGTGCCAAAAGCAGTTGGTTCTAGAGGTGCATTATGGGAATAGAATTATAACTCATTCTAGTTCTGTGATTTTGTGACTGGTGTAAATATATTTCCATATTTCGAGTCCTCTCAGAGCTACCTGGAATCAGCCCTGCAGATCACTAGCTGGTACAGCCACAAAGTCATAACATCTCATTTTAAACCATAACCTTAATCCACACAAAAGACATACATACACATTCAAACCACACACACACACAGTCATGTATGCCCGCGCATACACATTCAAAGCATACGTCCATACAAAAACACACTCATAGAAACAGAAAAAGAAGAGAGAAACTCAACTTAATCCAAACCGTAGCCCTAATGCCTAACTTTAACCTTAAATTAAGACGTAAACCCCCCCCCACACACATTTTTACAATATAGACCATTTTGACTTTGCAGCTGGGCTATCTAGTGAAAAATAAACATCAACCTACACATGAGCCTAGGATCTACATATACTGAGAAGCTACAGCGTCTGGCACGGAACAGTACGACAGAGTAACAGACCTAAAGGTGAAAGTAACTGTCCAGTTTCTACAGATTTCTATTAAATATTACCTACATTAGTGAGTGAATGAGTGAAATAGTTTTACATGAGTGAAATAGTTTTCCTTACCAAAATATGGTAATCAGGTATGTTAAAAAGTAGTTTTTCTGTGTTGGAATGGTGTGGGGTCGTATACCGGTTACTGATTGGCTAGCTCATCCTCCTGACAGGATGACATCATCTTCTATGAGGAAATAGCAGACATTTTATAAACGGTCTGTTTTGAGGTGGTTTATTAAAAAACTTTTAAAAAATTCTCTCAAATGTACACTTTGGCCGCAAATACGCGTGTAGTCAACAACATTATTTACGGTTATGCGTTAACAGAATATGAACTTTAAAAAGTGAGATTTTCACTGGACAGTACCTTTAAACCTACTGTTGCTATGGTGTTAAATGATCCACTAGACTCTAGAACTACGTCATTGTAAATAACAATTTGTTCTTTAACTGACGTGCCTAATTAAATAAAGGTTAAACAAAATACAAAAATAACTACACCTCTCTGCAACACCCCCCCCCACACACCCAAACACACACCCCACACCCAAACACACACACACACACACCTCCCCCACACAAACACACCAAACACACACACACACACACACACACACACACACACACACACACACACACACACACACACACACACACACACACACCCCCACACCCAAACACACACACACACACACCTCCCCACACCCAAACACACACACACACACACACCCAAACACACACACACACACACACACACACAACACACACAAACACACACACACACACACACACCCACACCCACACCTCTCTGCAACACCCCCCACACACACACACACACACACACCCCCACACCCAAACACACACACACACACACACCTCCCCCACACCCAAACACACACACACACACACACACACACACACACACACACACACACACACACACACACACACACACACACACACACACACACACACACACACACACACACACACACACACACACACACACACACACACGCCTATCCATCTAAACCACCATTTCATCTAACGAGCCCTATTCATCCCGATTAGGCCAGCTCTCGCCAGGGAACTTAATGGATAAAAGAGACGCTCCCATCCAAGATGGATGCTCACAATTAGAACCATCATTAAATCCACCACGTAGCCTAGTTTCCTGTTTCCTGCAAAGTCTCACATTTTCTCTCCATGTCTCAAACACAAACAGTAGAGAGATGTGGAAAATATGTTTAAAAAGGCCTTTAAAAAAATAAAAAATAAAAAAAGTTTTCTATTAACAAAAAGACATTACATATTGGACTTGAATTCACAATGCAGATGGAAGGGAAGGGAGAGGAACAGTTTTCTATTAACAAAAAGACATTACATATTGGACTTGAATTCACAATGCAGAGGCAACAGTCTTTCGAACTAGAGTCTCCGTGTGGCTAGTTATTAGGAGATATCTAGGCTAATCAATTGAAGATGGAATTAAAATGACAGAACTAAACGTTAAAGGACGAGCTCCTGCCTATAAACTAGCTCCTACCCATAAACTAGCTCCTACCCATAAACTAGCTCCTACCCATAAACTAGCTCCTACCTACCTATAAACTAGCTACCTATAAACTAGCTGCTACCTATAAACTAGCTCCTAACTATAAACTAGCTCCTAGCTATAAACTAGCTCCTACCTATAAACTAGCTCCTACCCATAAACTAGCTCCTACCCATAAACTAGCTCCTACCCATAAACTAGCTCCTACCCATAAACTAGCTCCTACCCATAAACTATCTCCTCCTAATAAACTAGTTCCTCCTAATAAATGAGCTCCTCCTAATAAACTTGCTCCTACCTATAAACTAGCTCCTACCTATAAACTAACACTTCCTAATAAACAAGCTCCTCCTAATAAACTAGCTCCTACCTATAAACTAGCTCCTACCTATAAACTAACACTTCCTAATAAACAAGCTCCTCATAATAAACTAGCTCCTACCTATAAACTAGCTCCTACCTATAAACAAGCTCCTACCTATAAACAAGCTCCTACCCATAAACTATCTCCTACCTATAAACAAGCTCCTCCTAATAAACTAGCTCCTACCTATAAACTAGCTCCTACCTATAAACAAGCTCCTACCTATAAACAAGCTCCTCCTAATAAACGAGCTCCTACTAATAAACGAGCTCCTGGTAACGTTACAGCAGGGAATATGTTTAATGTAAATTTATATTTTATGATCAGGACCTGTTAGTGCTAGTTTTGTGATAATAAATACACACCCCCAATACACACCCCTAATACACACCCCTAATACACACCCATCCCATACACACCCCTAATACACACCCATCCCATACACACCCCTAATACACACCCCTAATACACACCCATCCCATACACACCCCTAATACACACCCATCCCATACACACCCTAATCCCTAATACACACCCCTAATACACACCCTAATACACACCCCTAATACACACCCATCCCATACACACCCCTAATACACACCCATCCCATACACACCCTAATACACACCCCTAATACACACCCCTAATACACACCCATCCCATACACACCCCTAATACACACCCATCCCATACACACCACTAATACACACCTAATACACACCCCTAATACACACCCATCCCATACACACCCCTAATACACACCCTAATACACCCATCCCATACACACCCCTAATACACACCCTAATACACACCCCTAATACACACCCATCCCATACACACCCCTAATACACACCCATCCCATACACACCCCTAATATACCCCCCTAATACACACCCCTAATACACACCCCTAATACACACCCATCCCATACACACCCCTAATACACACCCCTAATACACACCCATCCCATACACACCCCTAATACACACCCCTAATACACACCCCTAATACACACCCCTAATACACACCCATCCCATACACACCCCTAATATACCCCCCTAATACACACCCCTAATACACACCCATCCCATACACACCCCTAATACACACCCCTAATACACACCCTAATACACACCCATCCCATACACACCCCTAATACACTCCCTAATACACACCCATCCCATACACACACCCTAATACACACCCATCCCATACACACCCCTAATACACCCCCCTAATACACACCCCTAATACACACCCCTAATACACACCCATCCCATACACACCCCTAATACACCCCCCTAATACACACCCCTAATACACACCCCTAATACACACCCATCCCATTCACACCCCTAATACACACCCATCCCATACACACCCCTAATATACACCCATCCCATACACACCCCAATACACACCCATCCCATACACACCCCGAATACACACCCTAATACACACCCCTAATACACACCCATCCCATACACACCCCTAATACACACCCATCCCATACACACCACTAATACACCCCTAATACACACCCCTAATACACACCCCTAATACACACCCATCCCATACACACCCCTAATACACACCCATCCAATACACACCCCTAATACACACCCCTAATACACACCCATCCCATACACACCCCTAATACACACCCATCCCATACACACCACTAATACACACCCCTAATACACACCCCTAATACACACCCATCCCATACACACCCCTAATATACCCCTAATACACACCCTAATACACACCCCTAATACACACCCATCCCATACACACTAATACACACCCCTAATACACACCCATCCCATACACACCCCTAATACACACCTCTAATACACACCCTAATACACACCCATCCCATACACACCCCTAATATACCCCCTAATACACACCCCTAATACACACCCTAATACACACCCATCCCATACACACCCTAATACACACCCCTAATACACACCCATCCGATACACACCCTAATACACCCCCTAATACACCCCTAATACACACCCCTAATACACCCATCCCATACACACCCTAATACACACCCATCCCATACACACCCCTAATACACACCCATCCCATACACACCCCTAATACACACCCCTAATACACACCCCTAATACACACCCTAATACACACCCATCCCATACACACCCCTATACACCCCCTAATACACACTCCTAATACACACCCCTAATACACACCCATCCCATTCACACCCTAATACACACCCATCCCATACACACCCTAATACACCAATCCCATACACACCCTAATACACATAATACACACCCT
>NC_068423.1:27255721-27265721 GCF_023373465.1 Oncorhynchus keta
ATACACTAGGTTGACTGTGCCTTTAAACAGCTTGGAAAATTCCAGAAAATTATGTCATGGCTTCAGAAGCTTCTGATAGGCCAATTGACATAATTTGAGTCAATTGGAGGTGTACCTGTGGATGTATTTCAAGACCTAACTTCAAACTCAGTGCCTCCTTGCTTGACATCATGGGAAAATCAATAGAAATCAGCCAAGAACCTCAGAAAGAAAATAATAGACCTCTACAAGTCTGGTTCATCCTTGGGAGCAATTTCCAATCACCTGAAGGTATCACATTCATCTGTACAAACGATAGTACACAAGTATAAACACCATGGGACCACGCAGCTGTCATACCACTCAGTTAGGTGATGCGTTCTGTCTCCTAGAGATGAACGTGCTTTGGGGCGAAAAGTGCAAATCAATCCCAGAACAACAGCAAAGGACCTTGTGAAGAGGCTGGAGGAAACGGGTACAAAAGTATCTATATCCACAGTAAAACAAGTCTTATATCGACATAACCTGAAAGACCGCTCAGCAAGGAAGAAGCCACTGCTCCAAAACCGCTATTAAAAACTGGGGAAAAAGATTGTACTTTTTGGAGAAAATGTCCTCTGGTCTGATGAAACAAAAAATAGAACTGTTTGGCCATAATGACCAAACATTATGTTTGGAGGAAAAAAGGGGGAGGCTTGCAAGCCGAAGAACACCATCCCAAACGTGAAGCACGGGGGTGGCAGCATCATGTTGTGGGGTGCTTTGCTGCAGGAGGGACTGGTGCAATTCACAAAATAGATGGCGTCACGAGGATGGAAAATTATGTGGATTTATTGAAGCAACATCTCAAGACATCAGTCAGGAAGTTAATGCTTGGTCACCTATGAGTCTTCCAAATGGACAATGACCCCAAGCATACTTCCAAAGTTGTGGGAAAATGGCTTAAGGACAACAAAGTTGTCAGGAGGAATGGGCTAAAATTCACACAACTTATTGTGGGAAGCTTGTGGAAGGTTACCCGAAATGTTTGACCCAAGTTAAACAATTTAAAGGCAATGCCACCAAATACTAATTGAGTGTTTGTAAACGTCTGACCCACTGGGAATGTGATGAAATAAATAAAAGCTGAAATAAATCATTCTCTCTAATATTATTCTGACATTTCACATTCTTAAAATAAAGTGGTGATCCGAACTGACCTAAGACAGGACATTTTTACGAGGATTAAATGTCAGGGATTGTGAAAAACTGAATTTAAATATATTTGGCTAAGGTGTATGTAAACTTCTGACTTCAACTGTGGGTGTGTTCCTGTCTAATCAGACAGAAGCAGCAACTTGTTGATTGGTTGATGGGGGTGTAACCCTGCCGTGACATTAAGCAAAGTCTTTCTGCTCGCTAGCTCCACATCTCACACACACACACACACACACACACACACACACACACACACACACACACACACACACACACACACACACACACACACACACACACACACACAGTCTTTCTGCTCGATAGCTCCACATCTCACACACACACACACACACACGCACGCACGCACGCACACACACAGTCTTTCTGCTAGCTCCACATCTCACACACTAGCTCCACATCTCAAACACACACACGAACACGAACACACACACACACACACACGAACACACACACACACACACACACACACACACACACACACACACACACACACACACACACACACACACACACACACACACACACACACACACACACACACACACACACACAGTCTTTCTGTTCGCTAGCTCCACGTCTCACACACACACACACACGAACACACACACACACACACACACACACACACACACACACACACACACACACACACACACACACACACACACACACACACACACACACACACACACACACACAGTCTTACTGCGCTGAAGAGGAGTTGTCAGCCTGAGATTAAGACACGTAGCATAGAGCAGAATCTTAAACTCTGCTGCTTGGAGATTCACAGGCAAAGCCCCTGCGAAGACATGCCGAAAGTCTACTGTATCTCTGAGCGAGGAAGAGAGGGAGAGAGATGGAGCGAGAGAGGGAGGGATGGAGAGGGAGATGGTTAGAGGGAAAAATGGAGAGAGGGAGCGAGGGAGAGATGGAGAGTGAGACAGAGAGGGAGACATGGAGAGAAAGGGAGGGAGGGAGGGAGGGAGGGAGGGAGGGGGGA
This sequence comes from Oncorhynchus keta, assembly GCF_023373465.1. Lineage (NCBI taxonomy): Eukaryota > Metazoa > Chordata > Actinopteri > Salmoniformes > Salmonidae > Oncorhynchus > Oncorhynchus keta. The sequence continues at coordinate 27,257,919 of NC_068423.1, forward strand.
GGGAGGGAGGGAGGGAGGGAGGGAGGGAGGGAGGGAGAGAATAGGGAACGAGGGAGAGAGAGGGAGGGATGGGAGGGAGACAGCGAGGGAGACATGGAGAGAAAGAGGGAAAGGAGGGAGGGAGGGAGGGAGGGAGGGAGGGAGGGAGGGAGGGAGGAGAGAGGAGAAAGAGGGGGAGGGAGGGATGGAGAGAAGGAGAGGAAAGGAAAGAGGGCTGGAGGGAGGGAGGGAGGGAGGGAGGGAGGGAGGGAGGGAGGGAGGGAGGGAGGGAGGGAGGGAGGGATGGAGAGAAGGAGAGGAAAGGAAAGAGGGCTGGAGGGAGGGAGGGAGGGAGGGAGGGAGGGAGGGAGGGAGGGAGGGAGGGAGGGAGGGAGGGAGGGAGGGGGAGGGAGGGAGGGAGGGAGGGAGGGAGGGAGGGAGGGAGGACAAAGCCTTCAGGGATTCATTTTGTTTCTGTGGCTGGACTGAGACACAGGGAGTCAGATAGGAGACCGGCCCCTCCAGACCACATACAGTACACCACTGAGCCACTTTCATGTCTGTGTCCATCCAACAACATCTCTGTTCGTATCTCCAGCCTCTCCTCTGATTCAGCACATCTATCAACAGCATCTAAAAATGTGTTTAGAGTTTAGCAGAGAGCCTCTACAGTGGAGAGGTCTGGTCTGGTCTGGTCTTGGTTCTGCTGGAGAGGAGACGTCTGGTCTGGTCTTGGTTCTGCTGAGTGGAGAGGTCTGGTCTGGTCTGGTTCTGCTGAAGAGGAGAGGTCTGGTCTGGTCTGGTTCTGCTGAAGAGGAGAGGTCTGGTCTGGTCTGGAACTGCTGGAGAGGAGAGGTCTGGTCTGGTCTTGGTTCTGCTGGAGTGGAGAGGTCTGGTCTGGTCTTGGTTCTGCTTGAGTGGAGAGGTCTGGTCTGGTCTTGGTTCTGCTGGAGTGGAGAGGTCTGGTCTGGTCTTGGTTCTGCTGGAGTGGAGAGGTCTGGTCTGGTCTTGGTTCTGCTGAGTGGAGAGGTCTGGTCTGGTCTGGTCTTGGTTCTGCTGGAGTGGAGAGGTCTGGTCTGGTCTTGGTTCTGCTGAGTGGAGAGGTCTGGTCTGATCTGGTCTTGGTTCTGCTGAGTGGAGAGGTCTGGTCTGGTCTGGAACTGCTGGAGAGGAGAGGTCTGGTCTGGTCTGGTCTTGGTTCTGCTGAGTGGAGAGGTCTGGTCTGGTCTGGTCTTGGTTCTGCTGAGTGGAGAGGTCTGGTCTGGTCTGGTCTTGGTTCTGCTGGAGTGGAGAGGTCTGGTCTGGTCTTGGTTCTGCTGAGTGGAGAGGTCTGGTCTGGTCTTGGTTCTGCTGAGTGTAGAGGTCTGGTCTGGTCTTGGTTCTGCTGAGTGGAGAGGTCTGGTCTGGTCTGGTCTTGGTTCTGCTGGAGTGGAGAGGTCTGGTCTGGTCTTGGTTCTGCTGAGTGGAGAGGTCTGGTCTGGTCTGGTCTTGGTTCTGCTGGAGTGGAGAGGTCTGGTCTGGTCTTGGTTCTGCTGAGTGGAGAGGTCTGGTCTGGTCTGGTCTTGGTTCTGCTGGAGTGGAGAGGTCTGGTCTGGTCTGGTCTTGGTTCTGCTGGAGTGGAGAGGTCTGGTCTGGTCTTGGTTCTGCTGAGTGGAGAGGTCTGGTCTGGTCTTGGTTCTGCTGAGTGTAGAGGTCTGGTCTGGTCTGGTTCTGCTGAGTGGAGAGGTCTGGTCTGGTCTGGTCTTGGTTTCTGGAGAGGTCTGGTCTGGTCTTGGTTCTGCTGAGTGGAGAGGTCTGGTCTGGTCTGGTCTTGGTTCTGCTGGAGTGGAGAGGTCTGGTCTGGTCTGGTCTTGGTTCTGCTGAGTGGAGAGGTCTGGTCTGATCTGGTCTTAGTTCTGCTGGAGTTGAGAGGTCTGGGCTACACCAGCTAATCACACTCTTCACACACACATCCACACGCACACACTGTAAGTCACCCTTAGAACATGCACAGATGCACGCACACTCCTGCTGCCGTAGCTGCATGTGTTTCTTTGAGGACACACAGCCCCCCCCCCCCACCTTTCTCTACTACCACCAGGAACCATTCTCTTCTACCCCCAGGGCAGATGGGGACATAATAACCGTTACAACTCATAGAAATAGGATTCTCCACGGTAACTTCTTAAGAATGATCCCCGAACTCTGACGGAGGGTTACATGAAGAGAAGGAGAGAGGGGGAGAAAAGAGGGAGAAGAGAAGAGAGTGAGGAGAGGAAGAAGAGAGGGGAGGAGAAGAGAGGGAGGAGGAGAGAGATAGGAGAAGAGGGGGAGAAGAGAGGGAGGAGGAGAGAGGGAGGAGAAGAGGGGGAGAAGATAGGGAGGAGGAGAGAGGGGAGGAGAAGAGAGTGAGGAGAGGAAGAAGAGAGGGGAGGAGAGAGGGAGGAGAGAGGGAGGAGAGAGGTAGGAGAAGAGAAGGAGGGAAGAGAGAGGGAGGAGGAGGAGGAGAGGAAGAAGAGAGGGAGGAGAGAGGGAGAGAGGGAGGAGAAGAGAGGGAGAAGAGAGGGAGGAGGAGGGGGAGAAGAGGGAGGAGAAGAGGGAGGAGAAGAGGGAGAGGAGAGGAAGAAGAGAGGGAGGAGAGAGGGAGGAGAAGAGGGAGGAGAAGAGGGGAAGAAGAGAGGGGAGGGAGAGAGGGAGGAGAGAGGGAGAAGAGAGGGAGGGGAGGAGAGAGGGAGGAGGAGGGAGGAGAAGAGGGGAAGAAGGAGGGGAGGAGAGAGGGAGGAGAGAGGGAGGAGAAGAGGGAGGAGAAGAGAGGGAGGAGAGAGGGAGGAGAAGAGAGGGAGTAGAAGAGAGGGGAGAAGAGAGGGAGGAGAGATGAAGGAGAAGAAAAGAGAGGAGGAGAGGAGAAGAAAGGGGAGGAGAGAGGGAGGGAGAGAGGGAAGAGAAGAGAGGGAGGAGAAGAGAGGGAGGAGAAGAGAGGGAGGAGGAGAGGGAGAGGTAGGGGGGAGAGAGGGAGGAGAAGAGAGGGAGAAAAGAAGAGGGGGGAAGAGAGAGGGAGAAGAGAGGGGAGGAGAGAGGGAGGAGAGGAAGGAGAGAGGGAAGAGAGGGAGGAGAGAGGGGGAGAGAGAGGGAGGGAAGAGGGGAGGAGAAGAGAGGGGAGGAGAGAGGGAGGAGAAGAGAGGGAGGAGGAGAGAGGTAGGAGAGAGGGAGGAGAAGAGAGGGAGTAGAAGAGGGGGAGAAGAGAGGGAGGAGGAGAAAAGAGAGTGAGGAGAGGAAGAAGAGAGGGGAGGAGAGAGGGAGGAGTGAGGGAGAAGAGAGGGAGGAGAGAGGGAGGAGAGAGGGAGGAGAAGAGGGGGAGGAGAGAGGGAGGAGGAGAGAGGGAGGAGGAGAGAGGGAGGAGGAGAGAGGGAGGAAAGGGAGAAGAGAGGGAGAAGAGGGAGGAGAGAGAAAGGGAGGAGAGCGGGAGGAGGGAGGAGCAGAGAGGGAGAAGCAGAGAGGGAGGAGAAGAGAGGAAGGAAAGGGAGAAGAGAGGGAGAAGAGGGAGGAGAGAGAAGGGGAGGAGAGAGGGAGGAGGGAGAAGCAGAGAGGGAGGAGAAGAGAGGAAGGAGAGAGGGAGAAGAAGAGAGGGAGGAGAGGGAGAAGAGAGGGAGAAGACAGGATGCATGGAGAATACTTGACTTGAATTCATAAAAAGCTAAATATAGTCATCACACTCACCTCAAGTGTCCTCTTAAATATGCTCTCTGTCACCCCAAAAATGTACTTAATTCCACAAATATCACACAAACAGACTTTAGCCAGCATCTATAAGCCCCAAGAGCACACAAACATACACGCACACACACACACACACACACACGCAAATAAGCATAAACACACACAGCTTGGCTGTTAATCCCTCGGCCTGCACTTGGCTGAACTACCTTTTGAAGACAAAAAGCTCTTCTGAGGAGATGAAGGAATAGACATGGCCTCAAAACCTCTTTCAGAACAGGACACACGCACGCACGCACACACACACACACACACACACACATTCACACACATTCACACACATTCACACATTCACACACATACACACATACAGACACACATACAGACACACATACACGCACATAGACACGCACATAGACACGCACACACACACACACACACACACACACACACACACACACACACACACACACGCACGCACGCACGCACGCACGCACGCACACACGCACGCACGCACACACACACAGGACACTCAAGGAGCAGCACAGACGACAGCAGAAGCCAATCACGTGCTGTTGTTTCTCCGATCCATTTCCCTGATACTTTAACCACTGAAACGGTCACCATAGGGAAATGGTTCTGAAGGTCATGGGTGTTTAGGATCCGGACTCACCCATACCGAGGATCCGATAGATCCGGCCGTGATCGGCAACAAAGACTAAAGCACGATTCTTCTTCTTTTAAAAAAAATCTATTCTTTGTTTTCGTCTTCTGTTTGTTCTCATTGATCCAAGTGTGAACTTCTACTTTCTGCCTTATAGGGAATATTACACACATACATATATATATATATATATAATATAACACAACATATTGTAGAAATAAAAACAATATGAATAGCGAGACCTGTCAGTATCGTTGTCATGCCGGTAATGTATCGTGATTGACGAGTAAATTGACGAGTAAATTGAATATAAATCAATTATAAATGCCATTCAGCAGACACTTTTACCCAGAGTGACTGACGTGTTGACTTGACGACGTGACGGTTGGGTGTGGTATACTGTCCTGCAGATGAATTACATGCCCCGAGTATTGGCCCCTTGGTGATAAATAAAAGGTTTTTAAATTGGATTGAGATTCCAAAGTATACAGGATAATGTAAAAACCCAGTCTATGGGATAATGTATAACCCAGTCTATGGGGTAATGTAGAACCCAGTCTATGGGATAATGTAAAACCCCAGTCTATTGGGATAATGTATAACCCAGTCTATGGGATAATGTAAAACCCAGTCTATGGGATAATGTAAAACACAGTCTATGGGATAATGTATAACTCAGTCTGTGGGATAATGTAGAACCCAGTCTATTGGGATAATGTATGACCCAGTCTATGGGATAATGTATAACCCAGTCTATGGGGTAATGTAGAACCCAGTCTATGGGATAATGTAAAACCCCAGTCTATTGGGATAATGTATAACCCAGTCTATGGGGTAATGTAAAACACAGTCTATGGAATAATGTAAAACTCCAGTCTATTGGGATAATGTATAACCCAGTCTATGGGGTAATGTAGAACCCAGTCTATGGGATAATGTAAAACCCCAGTCTATTGGGATAATGTATAACCCAGTCTATGGGATAATGTAAAACCCCGTCTACGGGATAATGTATAACCCAGTTTATGGGATAATGTATAACCCAGTCTACAGGATAATGTATAACCCAGTCTATGGGATAATGTATAACCCAGTCTATTGGGATAATGTAAAACCCAGTCTATGGGATAATGTAAAACCCCAGTCTATTGGGATAATGTAAAACCCAGTCTATGGGATCATGTATAACCCAGTCTATGGGATAATGTAAAACCCCAGTCTATGGGATAATGTAAAACCCCAGTCTATTGGGATAATTTATAACCCAGTCTATGGGGTAATGTAAAACACAGTCTATGGGATAATGTAAAAACCCAGTCTATGGGATAATGTAAAAACCTAGTCTATGGGGATAATGTATAACCCAGTCTATGGGGTAATGTAGAACCCAGTCTATGGGAAAATGTAAAAACCCCAGTCTATGGGATAATGTAGAACCCAGTCTATGGGATAATGTAAAACCCCAGTCTATGGGATAATGTGAATAATAATAAAAAACAGTCTATGGGATAATGTAAAAACCCAGTCATGGGATAATATAAAACCCAGGCAATGGGATAATGTATACCGTATTCAATGGGATAATGTATAACCCAATCTATGGGATAATGTAAAACCCCAGTCTATTGGGATAATGTATAATCCAGTCTATGGGGTAATGTAAAACCCAGTCTATGGGATAATGTAAACCCCGGTCTATGGGATAATGTGAATAATAATAAAAACCAGTCTATGGGATAACGTATATTTAAAAAAACATATATTGGGAAATGTATAACCCAGTCTATGGGATAATGTATAACCCAGTCCATGGGATAATGTAAAACCCAGTCTATGGGATAATGTAAAACCCAGTCTATGGGATAATGTAAAACCCAGTCTATGGGATAATGTATAACCCAGCCTACGTGATGATGTAAAAACCAACTTATGGGATCATGTAAAAACCAGTCTATGGGATAATGTATAACCCAGTCTATGGGATCATGTAAAAACCAGTCTATGGGATAATGTATAACCCCGTCTGTGGGATAATGTATAACCCCGTCTACGGGATAATGTATAACCCTGTTTACGGGATAATGTATAACCCAGTCTATGGGATAATGTACAACCCAGTCTACGGGATAATGTATAACCCAGTCTATTGGGATAATGTATAACCCAGTCTATGGGATAATGTAAAACCCCGTCTACGGGATAATGTATAACCCAGTTTATGGGATAATGTATAACCCAGTCTACAGGATAATGTATAACCCAGTCTACGGGATAATGTATAACCCCGTCTACGGGATAATGTATAACCCAGTCTATGGGATAATGTATAACCCCGTCTACAGGATAATGTATAACCCAGTCTATGGGATAATGTATAACCCCGTCTACAGGATAATGTATAACCCAGTCTATGGGATAATGTATAACCCCGTCTACAGGATAATGTATAACCCAGTCTATGGGATAATGTATAACCCCATCTATGGGATAATGTATAACCCACACACTCGTTTGTTTTACTATCCTTATAGGGACCAAACAATTGATTCCCTTCAAAATCCAATTTTTCCCTAAACTTAACACTTAACCCCAAACCCCTAACCTTTAAAACTAAACCCAACTCCTAACCCTAATTGTAACGCTTGTGTTTGTGTGTGTGATTGTGTGTGTGTGTTTCCCTGTTCTGATGCCCCCCACACACACACAGTGGCTGACACCAAAGTCTTGAATGTGTGTGTGATTGTGTGTGTGTGTGTGTTTCCCTGTTCTGTTGCCCCCCACACACACAGTGTCTGACACCGAAGTCTTGAATGTGTGTGTGTGTCCTGTTCTGTTGTCCCTCCTCTCCTCTTTAAAAGAGTCTTCTATTCAGTCTCCTCACAATGGCCCCCCACCGTGTCTTTCGTCCTGTATATTCCAGTTCCCTTGTCCCTGGGGGCGGGACAGAGGGAGAGTGTGTGTGTGTGTGTGTGTGTGTGTGTGTGTGTGTGTGTGTGTGTGTGTGTGTGTGTGTGTGTGTGTGTGTGTGTGTGTGTGTGTGTGTGTGTGTGTGTGTATGTCCCTTCCTCTATCAGTCCTCTAATATTTTCCTCTCCTCTCTATGGTAGGAGACTAGACTCCCTCTCTCCTCCCCTCTCTTCTTCCTCTCCTCTCATCCCTTACTCCTCCTCTCCTTCTCTCTCTCTCTCCTCCTCTCCCTCTCTCCTCCTCTCCCTCTCTCCTCCTCTCCTTCTCTCTCCTCCTCTCTCCTTCTCTCTCCTCCTCTCTCCTTCTCTCTCCTTCTCTCTCTCCTCCTCTCTCCTTCTCTCTCCTTCTCTCTCCTCCTCTCCCTCTCTCCTCCTCTCCCCCTCTCCCTCTCTCCTCCTCTCCTTCTCCTCCCTCTCCCTCTCTCCTCCTCTCCTTCTCTCTCCTCCTCTCCCTCTCTCCTCCTCTCCCCCTCTCCCTCTCTCCTCCTCTCCCTCTCCCTC